>NC_071402.1:92910859-93216838 GCF_017976375.1 Cuculus canorus
ACCCTTCCCTTGCCTCATTATGGGGAGGGGGAAATAGAAATGCGTGCCTTAAAGATCACCGGTGGTGGCAGTGATTGCTTTTCTTGGTCTGCACAGCATGAATGAGTTTAGACAGTGATGTTATTTAACTTGTCTCAGAGAACAGAAAGCAGCTGTAAGCATCTTTTCCTGCTTTTCCTTGTAGAAAGTTGGATTCCTGAGCATGACCTGGGAAATTCTGGCCCTTTCCCTGCCTCTGGGGGCTGTCAGCTTCTACCTTAATTATATGTGGGAACACAGCCATTGCCAGGCAAAGCGAAAAAACCCCATAATAATAATAATAATAATAATAATAATAATAAAAAGCAGAAAGCTTTACAGGCCACAAGCTATCAGGAAAAGGGCTACCTTTCGAGATGAATCAAGATGATAGATAAAATTTAACTCTAAACACAAATGGCATGCTTGTAAAACAGTACAGAATCTCAGTTGCTGAAAACAAACAAGTGATTAGTGGTGATGCTGAAGTCTGTGTCTAGAAGAGTTTGACATTTTTATACTTTTGATGCTTCATACTCTCCTGCTTGTACACAAAGTCCTTCTAGTGGAAGGTGTCTCTGCCCATGGAAAGGGTGTTGGAACCAGGTGATCTTTAAGGTCCTTCCAACCCATTGTAGGATTCTATGAAGATGTCTTCTGCCACCTAATCCTCTCAATAGCCTTTTGCAGCAAATGAACTGCATTTTCATTCCTCTTTTGTTTGGTTCAAACCTGCAAATGATTGACTTTTAAAACTGTGATTCCATGCTAACTGAATCAAATTTTCACCCAGAGGCTGCTTTCTATCATTTGAGCAATGCCAAACTGCTGAACTGCCAGTGTGGTATGAAGGAGACCCGGACATTAAAAAAAATCATGCTTTCACGTCTCTAGAATGTTTTCCATATTCTACAGAAGTACCAAGTACTTCTGTTTTCTCAGAAGAAAAGAACAAAGGCAAAATTACTCATTTAATATTCCCCACTCCTTTTATGTACCATACGGTATTTTAAATACCATCTTTCAGGGTCTTTCTTTTTTAAAAGTAAAGAAGTTTTATGGTATAAATATTTTCCCTGTGAGGATAGGAAACCAATGTGTTGGACACTATTTTTTAACAGTTATGGTATATTAGATCATGGTATTTTGTGGTTAGGTATGACATCAGGCCACCACAAAGCCATACCAGGAGACTCACATGGAGGAGAGCATGTCAACTTAACAGCTTTTAACAATCAGGGGAGTTTTAAAAACCCAAAGCCTGAGCTTATGAAATAATCTGTTGTTATTCTGACAAAGCTAACCTGAGGTAACTTGTAAACATGGATACTTAAAGGGAGTTTAGAGGAATAGAAGACGTGCAAAGCAGCATTGTTTGGATGCTGCAACTTCAGCAAAAAGTCAGCCAGGCAGGCAGGCCAATCACTTGCTCTCGGGTAAATCCCTGATAATTTACCTGTGATCTGAAGCTCTTGCTACTGGCTTTCCTAAACAAGAAAGGCAGTACAAACTATTAACAGATCCAACTCATGATCTCACGCACCTGGCCTGCCACTTTGGTAATGTTTTTATTTATCCATTCCATTTACCTTTTTTGGTTTTTCTTAATGCAACACTGGCAATTCTTAGACCTTTCGGACATAATCTTGAAGAAACACACAAGAAAAGTAACTTTCTCAGAGGACCAATCTGCAAGAGCAAGTGCCAGAATGCTGAAGGGCAGCTGGAGCATAGTGACGCCTTGGGCTGACTGTGCATGATTTAGGTGGGAGAGAAAGCTTGGGATCCAGCCCTGGGTGTGTATAACCTTCCCCGTGGGATTTCCTACTTTTGGACTCTATTGTAGAACTGCCCTCACTTGTCATGGGTGCAGAGGGATTAGTTCATGCCTTGTGCTGCCCTCATCCTCCTATGGCTCATGAAATAACTACTCTCACAGCCAAGCAGCTGGGGAGCCTAGTTTTGCTCTTCTGCTACCTCTACAGCCACAATCAGTGACTGCCGTGGAGCAAGGGCATCTCCTACACAGTGTAGCTCAGGAGGAAAGCAGATCTCTGTAAGGTCTACCCCTGCAACAGAGATTTGCATCAACTGCTGAGAAGTCGTTGCTTCCGTGGAACTCCCACTCCACAGGTGTAGAGGAGTTTTTTTTCAGAGCAAATGTCTCCAACTTTATCTGGGAATTTGCTATCTATTTCTGACCTGTAAAAAGGCTTGTCTATCTAGAAGGTTTTCTCCTTTTTCTAACTATACTGATTGAGCTAATGAAAAATACTTCTTCTACCTGTAAGGTTTATCTTGGCCAGGACCTCATCACTTTCCCAGCAGATAGGAAAGTGCTATTCCCACTGCTGGCCTTGTTCATTGAAGGACAAAGGCAACATGTAGGAAGGATATCTTGTATCTCCAATAAGCCTTGGAGAACCTGAGAGTTACAAGCAGTTTCATACTGATGTGCGTACATGTGTCCATACATAAAAGGAGGTATCTCGAAAGACAAAGGCAGTCTTCATATTGGCATATCTTAAGTCCTCAGTTTTGTCAGCTAATTAATGTCCTAATAGCATAGCTTTGCATTTGAGCATGTAATAAAATGTTTTCAAATGCTGACACAATTGATACAATAGATGCAGGTTTTCTCCCCAAAACAGAAATGATAAGAGATATTTTATACACTGATGTTACAAACCAGTGGTACTCCTGCTCCATGTTTTGCTGTCACCTGCCACAGTGGAGAAATGTTGTTAGAGGAGCTGTTTCACCCCCAGCAACAGGGGATTTTGTTGGTACCAAGTTTCTCTAATTTCCCTTTTTGAGGAGGGACGTGTCTTCTACCCCCATGTATCTTAGGCATTGGAAAACACATTAGTTGTTGGGCCTGCTCATACTTGCAGGAGTCTCCTGAGAGGTAATCCATTGACATTCATTTCCATCATTGTATATATTGATTTGAAGTCTATAATCAGCCAAGTCAGCAATATTTTTTAACTGAAAAAGTATTCTACTACTATTTTTTTTGTCTATGTAATTTTTATATAGCTATTATGGTGTTCTATTCTTAATGGGGCTTTCTTTCACAACCTGAAGCTGAGATGTATAAACAAAAAATATTTAGAAACAATTTCATGTGATCCATCAGGCCATTCAAACTTAACAAGTCTGCCTTGGACTTCGAGTACTGGCTATTTACAGCAACATAATCTCAAAGGACGCACAACCCCAGGATTCCTGTTAGGATTTTTTTAGGGAAATCATTCTGAATAAAGAACTCACTCAGATTTGATGTGGGGTCTTTTTCAGCTGTTTACAGACATTCTACAAACTCAGTGAAAGAATATGTTTGTGGACTGCATTGCATGAAGTTGTAGCAATTATTAAGCCAAATCTAAGCAAAGTGGACTGGATTTTGACTCCTTTCTCCTGCCATAGTCCTTGCTAAAAGTACCAATAGCAAATTTCACACAGTGTTTCTCATCAGTCCTTACAAAGGGAGGTGAAGTTATTTCTGATAACACTTGAAGTTATTCTGTTTTTTAGATTCCAACATGTTCATAAGAGTGCAGAAAGGGAAATCAGTTCTTCTGACTGCACATGGGACAAAGCCCCAAGAGCCAATTCATTTGCTTTGCTCACAGCAAGCCACTGCCCTCCACTTTTGATTTCATACACAGCTTAACACTAGCCCAAATATTATCCTTTTTAACTTCTTTAATGTGCTTAGGGATTTTTTTTTTTTTTTGGTTGGCTGATAATGTTTTGGATGGGGGGTCGGAGGACTTTTATGGTCAGAATCTCTGACATAGGTCTAAATCCCTGCATTGCTCCTCTACTTGCAGCCTTAATGGAGATCAACTGAACCTGATCTTCCCTGCCCTGCTGCTCCCCTGAGTGAATGGACACAGATGGGAACTGGGGCTTTAGGAGGGGTGAGGCTTGAAAAAACAGAGGGATCCCATTTTCTATGCAAAATGACAGAGACATACAGCAGGACAAGCCCCCAGGCTTGCCTCTGGGTTTTTAAGGCACTCTCTTAAGTGAGGCTAGGGGCTTGGGAAACACCACAAAGCCACATTCTGCTGCACCCTTGTCTTGCGTTAATTTCCTCCATGACAGCCTCTAGCTTGTGAAGAACTGGGAAGCACTCCATCAGAGATGCATGTATCATTAGACTCTGCAACAAGGACAGGATATTCAGTGTTTTCTTAGTGTTGCATTGGGTTGGGCAGGCCCTTAAAGGCAGAAGAATGCCACTTAGTTGTCCTAGATTATAGTAAAACACACTTCTCAGTGGTTGACAGATATTTATCAGAAAGTAACAAGTAACTTCCTAACTTTTCAGGGGAACATGTGTTGTGCCTTTTGTAAACAACCAATTAATGATTATGCCCCTGATTTTCAAAGAAAACCCTCTGCTACTCACTGAAAAGAGAAATAGTTTCCACAGGCTGGCAGCAGGCACAGCTACCCTTGCTTGCAGCTGTGGGGAATTAGCACAGGGAGCACGGAAGCAAAGCAGCCACCAGGAAGGCGGCTTTTTATCTTATCTGCAGGTGTTGTTGAGAATAGTACTGCCCTGGGATGACCGAAAGGAAGAATTTGTCCCAATAACAGCAGAACCTTTGGAAATGAGTGGAGAGAAAAGGTTCCCTGTCAATCTAGCAGCAAAATCCTCTCCCTCCTGTGTTCTATGACAAAGATGAGGGATAAATATCCTGGGCTGGAAGTCATACAAAAGGAGCACTTGGAAGTTCTGCAGTTCCTTGTTTAAGGCCCTTAGCAAGGGATTGCTTCAAGCTGTGAAAAAAAAGGAGTTTAAACATTCCCTAGTTAACCTTTTTCTTTGTCCAGAGTCTTCTGATGTCTCCAGCTGCTGTATTCATGTGCTTTCCCAGCTGAGAGGGAGCCACACACAGGGAAAGTGAGTCTGTACGTGCAGCTATTCCTTCCCTTACAGCACTTGGAGGGCAGAGTCAAAGCATTAGAGAAAACCAGTGGTGGCTTTTCTCTGGACTGTTTTACACCCTTTTGATGTGAAGTCACCTCTGGGTGAAAGGAGTCACAATTATGGTGCACTGCGTGGAGTATTCTCTGCAGCCAAGGACGTGATAATTTGCCCTCTCCCTGCTCCTGCCTTCATCCTCATCTCTGCTGTACATTGTTGTGCTTTGATCACCCCGTAAGGTCACAAAACAGCTTTTTACTGGGGAATGGTAACAGATGGACTCTTCCAGTGTCTCCTCTGGCCTCTGCAAGGCCTCTGCTTCCTGTGACAATTCTGCTGTGGCATTCAGTTATAGGATCATGTGAACTTGTTTATGGTCTGTTTTCATAATTCTGATAAGAGGGAAGATGAGGCCTTTTAAGCATCTACTCTTGGCTACCTGCCTGATGGACCTAAGGACTAATGACAGCAGTTATGATTGGTTTGGGTTTACACAAACAGATTCCAATATATATTTGATAAAGGAAACAAACTTAAAAATTTCAATAATTAAACTAATTATGTCCGAACATATTAAATTCAAAACACAAATCGGAAGTTGAAATAACCTCCTTCCCTCCAAAACACAAGAGAGTGTCTGGATTTTTAGACTGGAAGATTACTGTCGGGTGACAAAGGAGATCTTTGTTCTGTTCTTGGCCACACTCCTGGATCACAGGCTGACCTTGTGCAGGCCAGTATCTGTCACCCTACTTAAAAAGGGAGTGTAATGATATCAACCTATTTGGCAAAGAGCCTTGAGATCTATCTGAGAAAAAGTGCTGGGGTTGAGTTAGCCTTTGCAAACTTTGTGTGTCTCATATTGGTAAACTGCTTCAGCTTAGAAAATATTACTTGCTAAATTTGGACAGCTTTTAGTGTTTGTGATTCATTCCCAGGGAATTCCTGACTTCCTTAAGCTCTTCCCTTATTTGTAGGTATTTGTTGCCTAGTCTACTAAATGGGTTGCTCTGGGGCTGTTTGCTACCCTTGACGTTACTTACCGCTCTGAGTCAACTGAGTCACGCACCACCAGGTCTTACACTAGTGCATGGCAATTAAGATAAGGTAGACTCAGACTTGAGCACAATCTGCAGCTTGACATGGTGTATTGGGTGGGGTGGCAGCTCCACTTCCCTGCACCTGGACTTTGTCAGTGTGTGACTCACGGCTGGCTGAGCAGGCAGCTGTGGGACTTCTGGCAGGTCAGAGGTTTGATAACAGCCAAGGACAAAGAGGAGTTGTTATCTAGTGTCCATGCGGAAGCACTCTCAGTGCAAACAGGGTATTTGGCACGTAAAATCATGAGCTAAGTATTACATGCAAAAGGTAACTGCAGTAAAAGCATACTGAGCTCATTTTGTTCATGGTTACTTCCTCGATAAAATAATCTGCAAACTGAGAAAGCACGTCCTGTTAGCATCTTCCTTTTCTCCCATAGCTCCTACTTTAGGAATATTCCTACTCCATATCAGAAAAAAAAAAAAAAAAAAGTCATATTATTTTGAAACCTCCTGCAAGGAACAAAGCTACGGTTACAACCTGCTCGTGTTTTCTCATAAATTTATCTAAAACCTTGTACATAGACACATTGAGATCTCAACTGGTACTCAGACTGACATCTTCCATGAAAACACACAGCTGTCCCTTGGTGGGAGATGATTAGTGATTCAATAAGATGTCTTTATATTGTTGTTGTTTTCTCACTAGAGAAACCAGCTTGTGCTGTGTGGTAGCAATTTCAGTACAAATCATTTAATGTAATGACTTGGTACTTTTCGGTTTTGCAGAATGTGTATCTCCAAGTTTAATTCAGTCTAGTTATTTCATGGCTTCAGAAATTTTTGCCCAAGGTTTCCAGTTACTGCAGCTGTATATAAAGACTTGAAAATCTGAATCTCATAAAGCTAAAGAACATGCCAGAAAATAGCCCCCAAATAGTCATGCACAGCTTGTTTCTCTGGAGAGGAAAAGGTGAGGAGGAGAGAAAAAAGCCGAAATGGGGTATTTACAGCTAACACTTCTGTCAGTGGGACTGTTGGCATTGTGTGGCTCTTGGGGCTCTTTGGAAAGTTTTCTCTGTTTAGCCTCAGAGTCTGAATTTTTCTGGCCATGTTTAGTCTTTCTAGGTTCCTTTAAAGGTCACCTGAGAGAAAACATGGACTGGCTCTTCCATTGAGACCTGTTGCCTCTCTCTTTGTTTGGCAAAGTGGCAGAAGTGTCTAAAGGATGGTGGTGTGAGAGAAATTACCTCGTTTTGCTTTCTCCCTTCACCTGCAGTAAATTCTTTTCCCTGAATGAATGAGCCAGACTTAGTACCAATATTATTCTCATCAGTCCTTGATACACAACCTAAAATAAACTCAAAGCCCACACAAATCCCTGACAGCCCACAATTTTTTCTGGAGCTGATGAAAAACAGAGTTGATGTAATGGACTATTTTTATACAGTGATGTCTAAAATAGTTGATTTTTGCAATAGCGAATGACTGTACTTGTAAATAAATTATTTCAATTTTATTGTCTCCATTTATGTAAATTGACAAATATCAGAGCTGAACTCAGATGGACCAAATCATTTTTTTTTTTCAGATTACTTTCAAGTTCTTAAGCCCCACTTCCACACGTGTCGTCTTCCCCCAAGACTCCTCCATCAGCAAACACCGTGGCACTTTGTCTCAAAATAGAAGCAGGTGAGTAATTGCATGTTCACATCCCTGAGCCTGAGTGGTGAGTGTTGCAGCAGAGGTGGCACCTTCATTCACCATCCCTGGTGGTAGACATCATGGACCTGTCAGCCCCCTTCCTTGTGCTTTCCTAGCAGCTGTAATAAGCCACTGAATCTTCACAGAGAAGTTCCTGAGATGGTGGCAAAGAGAGTGAAAATCCAAAAGCCCAATTTTGTTGTATGATGAACAGTTGTTGTTGGCCTTGTCATATATCAGCTGGGTGCTTTTCCAGTTTTTGGATTCCTTCTCCTTTGAAGCTGCTGAAGCATTAGGGCAGCTAGTCGGTTCCCTGTCAAATCTCATTGTTTCATTTTTCCCTAAACGTGATAATAAAATTACTTGAGTTTGGGGTTTTTTCAGTATCAAAGCATAGCCCAGTGTGCAGAGTCTTCCCTGCTGGGTTTACATTACTGCCAGCAGAGTCACTGCTCCTGTCATGCACTTGGCACCCTCTTGCTGCTCACTAGCAACGCAGATGGGCACAGCACAGCCTTCATCTCTGAACCTTCCATTAGACTAAAGTGTGATTTTTGGCAATTCAAGCAACAGTTAATCTGCAAAATGGAAAAATAAAAGTTCACTAAATGGAGCATGGGATGCTGCTGAATGCAGAACTGTTTCATAAAAGAAAATATTTAATGAAAGCACTACAGGTTCTCTCCATCTTTGCTTTCTAAACATCAAATCAAAGAAATGTAAATGTGTTTGGTTTTATTAAGGCCCTACTTTAGCAGCATCCGCCTTACCCAGATGTGGGACACAGGTGTGACTAGGGTATAAGGCGCAGGGCTCTTTCCCAAAAGGATTGAGGTATCTTAAGTCTGCTTGAGATTCTTCTGCCTAAACACAGATCCCCAAAGCCTGTTTGCTGTCCTAGGGAACCTGAAAACCTAACTTCAGGCTGCAGCAATTATATAAGTGCTCTGCATGAAAAGGTGGTGGCTGCTTTTTATCTACTCATTTTTGATAGGGGAGATAAAAACATTCATATCTCTTTAGCACCCAAGGACATTAGAATTTGTGTATCTCACTTCCCCAGAGAACATCATAAGCTGGAGAGTATCCTGAAGTGGTACTATCTTTATTACAATGCTTCCTGGCTTAAAATAACTACACGTGTAATTATGAAGGTACGGGCACACACGGAAGATTGACTTTGCCTGTGTGGTGGGTAAATACTCATTGTAGGCCCCAGTTCTTACTCCAAGGATGCTAAGGTTATTTATGTATTTATTTATATAAGTCTAATATTCAGTGAATTGTTCAGTTTGGAAAGGAACAAAGCGTACTGAATCTTCATAAAAGCTTGTATTAATTCAAAATCAATATTGAGGTCCATTTTACACACAAAACCACATGGACTCTAAAGGCCAAACTCCATGATATGTTGCTGAGCAAAATGTTTTGCAAACAGCCATGTTTCACTGCATTGTCTAAAAACACACAACCTCTTATTAGACCGTGTTTTTAAGTAAAACAGAAGGTGAGCTTGCTAACTCCATCTGCAACTCTTCTCATGGAGTATGTTTTTTAAACAAACTTTAATATCCTCTACTAAATTAAAGAAGTGTTGTTTTCAACAGGAATATTCTGAGTATAATCACGATGTACATATGCGTCCTTTTTTTAGAAAAAACAACAATAACTACCATCTGCTACTTTCTTAGTAAACATTGTGATATTATGTCATGAATCCAGTTACGCAGACTACTGGGGTGTGGACGACCGGTTGCTGCTTTTTAAAAATAAGTGTTGAAATATAGCTTTGCTTTAGGTGCAGCAAATCCATTACTGAATGCTCGTCAAAGAGAACGGGCTCATTTCAGCCAGCTGTGCATGTTCCCTTACGTCAGTGGGAAACTGCCTGAGCACTACTAGCTTGTTTCTTATTGACCTGTGTAATTATAGGCAGCAGTAGTTGTGAAGACTACCCCAAACCCTTATTCTGTATTCTGCAGTCTGTCTTTGGTCAAGCCTATTGAGAAACTACATCTTTCACCAGATCTGCTTTTTGGCCAAATGTTCTCTGTGGAAAGGGACACATGCCTCAGGCTTGATTTTTGAAACAGATTCATTTATTTAGAAAAATGCCGGCCTGGAGGGCTGAGATGCTGCTAGTATAGGGGAGAAAGAGGAGACAAAAGACAATTTTGTTTACATTAGGAGAAAAATGTGTGATACCCTTGAAATCTGAGGTTGGAAGCTGCTGGGGAAGATCTGAAGAAGAGTGGGACTCAGAATTGGTGAAAAAATGCTTAAATTCGCTGAATGAAGGCGTTGGACAGAGGTAGAGAGAGCAGGTGAAAAGAAAGGCAGAAAAACAGCAAAAAGATTCAACGAGCATATAAGGAATAGGGTGAGGGTCCCTCCTCCCCCAGCTCCTTAGAAATTACAATTTATTCATTAAAGAAATGGTGGAAGTCTGAAAACTAAAAACTCCAAGGTTAAACAATGTTTGTTTTCAGCTGAGCATTTTTAGTTATATACAATTAGAAGCAGTTCTTAATTGTACACTAGGTGTGATCATGCAGTGAGCAACGTCTGCTAACTGAATGAAGAAAACATTTTTTAGAAAGGGAAACAAACTACAAGTTGGAAGGCAATATAAAGTGCAAATCTTAGAGGACAATCACAGTTATGATTCCTAATTTATTGCTCTCAGGGCACTGACTTACCTTCTCCAGAAAACCTACAGAAATCTACAGTGTTACACCGGGTATCATTCAGAAACAAATTTAATCCTTTTTCAATATATTTCTGGAATCAATTTCAGCCTGACACTTAAAAAATCTTCAAATATCTGTGTACTTGGCTTATTTGGTATTCACAAAACATATGGGTCAGACTCCTGACATCCTGCTTCAGTATTAGTTGTAAATTGATAACAGGTTGATACACCTGAAATGACTCCTGGAAAGTTTTAATACCTTCTTTGTCTTTTTTCATTTTGGCTTGTATTCTTTCCCTTCTCTACCCAAATGGACCTGCTCTCTCTTACTGATATCTAGAAAAGCTGATATGGGCAGAAAGAAACCCACCTGTGATAGGAGGGACCAAACTGTTTTGATGCACACAGCAAAACTCCTATTGACTTTATTGGAAGAAGGATCAGTCCAGAACTGGTCTCTCTTCTTTTTGCAATTCAGAGTTACTTTGTTGTTGCTGTTAGGCTACTTTTTGGCCAAAATGCTATAACATGCTGTGGATATGTGTCTATTGCATTCAATAAGGCACAAATAGAGAGCTTCACAAGGTTCCCATGTCCTGTTTATTATTCAGGAGGTGTCTGTGTTTGATGTAGTGAACCTATTGTGCCCGATTCGTTACACCTGTTTGGTTCTCAGCTGAAATCCACTGATGCAAAACTGCAGCCCATTGTACTAAGCAGACTGGTCTCTTGGCAGGTTCATTGTGAGTAAATGATATGTATCCCTCTGCCTGGGTAAGACCTTGATGAACTTGTATCAAAAGATTTTCTGAACTCTTTTTAGGATCATGATGTGAATTATATGGAGCAGGTGTGACTGCCAGAGGAAAGGAGGTTGGTGTTACACTCACAGCTGCTTTGTGGGTTTTTTTTTTTGATGCCACACAGCATCAAGGCTGCTTTTCATGTGCTCTGCCAAAATGAACCCTACTAGAAACAGAAGGCCTTCTGAGGCTATATAGTAAGCCTGGAGGGACAGAGCAGGCTTTTGGGGGAGGAAATAAAAAACATTGGAAAAATTCCTGCTTTAAATCAATGCTATTTTTAATGGCTTGCTAGTCAAGACTAGGCTGAAGAAAAACATCATGATTTACCAAAATCCTCTCCCTTGCCTTCAAAGTAAGTAGGATGCTTTACAGATCAAATCAGTTGCGTTGGTCCACTCCAGCAGAAAAAAGAAGTCATCGTAGAGGGAGCCAGTTACAATTCTAGAATTGTAGTGCAGCCTTCTGTGAGGGGTGGAGGAGGGCTGGACATGGTTTCATGTCAGATTGTGCTATGTCAGCAGTGAGAGAGAGCCCTTTAGGGTGGCAATCAGTTCTCATAACTGGGAAACAAGGCTATGCTGTGTGCCCCCTTTTACCCCAAGGAAACAACAGTGCTTGGATTTGACACTTTTTGAGCTATAGGTGCTGAGTTAGAGGTACCCAATACCTGCATTCTTTCCTCCTGGAGATATAATATTTGATGATGTTCTAGCCCTACAGGTAGAATGCTTTAAAAGGGACAGCCTGTGGCTTTACTTCCAGCAGAATTCATGAGCCACTACAACTGACAGCTTTTCTAGGTGTAGGGAGTGAAGTGTGTAAGGGTTGACAAAACTTTAACAAAGCAATTTTGTATGCCTCCTAGTGGTTAGGGAGTGCTTAGATTGTACGCATCCAATAATAACAACTGACAAGTTATTTTTGTTACTGTGTTTCCTGAGGTGCTCATTTCTTAATTGCTGTTTTTCTGCTAGTGCCCCTGTGTATCCAATGTAAGATGCTATAGAAGACACCTAAGCCTACAGTCGAAATTCCAGTGTGCTTGATGGAGACTGTATCTCTGTCCCGGTGTGAGATAATCCTGAATCATTAAGAGCTTTGTGTATCCGTGTTTTATGAGATGCTCTGGTTAAGCATTTGGATTTTGTGTTGATTTGGGTATTTCAAACCGAGTTGGTTCTTTCTGTTGATTCTCCCATGAGGAAAGGAAGCTCCAGAAAAATACTGCCATGGAAGGTTTCTCCACTGTAGTCCCACTAAATTAAAATGGAAGACCTTCACCCTGAAAATGTTGTGCCTTCAGGAAGAAGTTTCACTGGTTAAATCTAGCCAGTTCCAGCATGTTTTTTGCGTGCAGGTCTTTACCATCTGCCTCGAAGGGAGATAGGAATGGGGGATGCCTACAGTGGTTGTGACATAATGTTTTATTTTCAGCAACTGGAATTGGGGGTAGGGGGGAAAAAACCAAACAGGAATATAGCTATAGTGGGAATATTAGAAGTTACTAAGTGTGGCAAAAGGAGTCTGGAAGACTGCCATATAAAGCAGAAGCACTGAAAAGCCAGATAATTTCTTCACGATATTGGCACATATCTGAAATTTTTTGTAAGCTTTCTTATATTTTTCTAATTACTTAAAAAAATGAGGAAGATGGATTACAGTGTTACCCAATATTAACATGCTTTATGTAATTCTAAGGCAGTAAAGTTACAAAATTCACAGGCAGTTTGATTTTATTTTCTTAAAAGATTTTCAACAGTAAAATATATAACAACAGTTGGTACCTATAAAGGGGGAAGAATATTTTCTGCCAGCTCTAAAATCAAGGGCTATGTTTGCAGAAGTGACCTTGGTAAAAGGCTTTGCATTTCAAAGCTGTAATCTACTGAAGTCACATTACTAGTAGAATTGTGTTTTGTTGCTGTAAACTGTGATTCCTACATGCACAGGTTTACATGCAACATTTACTGTTTGAACTAAGCCCTCTGGCTGGATTAAAACATCTCACAATTAGAAAGTAATTTTAAAAAATCAAAAAGATTTTTTTCAATATCTCAAAGTCAATATGAAACCTCTCAAACTTTATTGTGTAAATAATGCTATATGAGATCTCGGGGAATGCATTGACATCTGCAAACCAGAGTTAATTGATCTTTACAATACACTTTTCAGAAATAATCTCCTTTACTGCTTCTTGATGAGTGGAACTAGCATCAGTTCCCAGTGGAAAGTGCCGAGTTAGCTCACAATCAAGTACTACACTGGCAGTAGAACAGGACAAGAAGTAGAGCTGGGTTAACCAGAATTACAATTTCACTTCTCTGTAGTCTTGGTTTGGCAGCTTGCTTTGACCAGAGTCCTTTGTGCCATGTATCATCCTTTTACTTACTCTTTGCAGTATGGAATTATATGAAGAGTACACTTATTTCTCTGATTAAAACCCTCACAGCAGGGCTATTTTGAAACAACACAGTGTCACAATGGATTCAAGTCAACAAACTAGCAAAAAAGGAGTAATAGAATAGCAAAGTCATAGCCATGAACTAGATATTACTTGGCATCAGTACTAGTATTGGGATGGTAAGAACAATGACTCTAATTCTCCTGTTTTTTTATGAAGGAGTTAAGGATAGGGCTGCTATAAGAAAGATATGAGAGCTCATGCTTTTCCAGGCCTGCATTTGTCATCCAAATGTTCTGCACAGGATTCATAAGACCACAGGTGAGTGCAAAGGACACTTTGAAAGTTAATGTCAGAGGGAAAGTTAGATGTAAAAAAGCCAAAACAAAAGGCTCTTCTTCAATTTTCCTTCTCCTGAGAAGAATAAGTGCCACCTCTACCATTAGATGGGTTTTGTATTATTTTTCTTTATTTTCTACTAGCCTCATCTCTTCCACCAGTCTCCTTCAATGTGAATGCTTTTGGCTGCACATAATTTCTACTTTGATGCCAGGAGAAAAAACAGGGACTGACAACAGAGAAGACTTTTCTTAGCCAGACAGCTATATTCTGACATTCTTTTAACCTCATGGTGGCTTGGTTAAATCCCTGCTTTTTTTTCTTTTCCCCCTTTAAGCATTGAGTGATGCTGTCTATGATGGAAATCACAGATGTAGGTTGGTTTAACATCCCCTCCCTCCATCCTATGCCTGTGGTTTATGGTTACTTTGCTTAGGTTATTTTACCTCTTTTAATATAACAGGTGGTGGGTGCTGATGGCCTAGGCTAAGGAAGCGTGATGTACCTTTAAAGATGATTTATGTCTTCTAGCTATTCCTTGGGTTAGCAAAGGGTGTTCCTTCTTCCATGAACCTAAAATAAATAGTTGGAAGCTGCAGCTATAAATATCCATCCATCAGAAGCAAAGCCTGGAAAAACTGAAATCAGCAGTTTGATGCCTTTTTGGTTTATCCTCAAATAAGCTTATTTTTCAGCTGGATATTTTAGGTGTACTTCCTTAGATTCTTCCTCTGGAACATAGGTTTTATTCCCCCTAAATCCATTTTGAAAGTAGCGTCAGTGCAGTTAAGGCATTAATAGCAAGGCACTGCTGGGAATAAATACGTGTAGCAGAAGCAAGGTCTTCTGTATCTGCTACAAGTGTGTCAACATGCATCTTGTTGATATTTTAACAGTGACTGAGTCAGAATATTGGGAGGGGAACAAATACAAGCCAGTAAACTGTTACAGAGCCTTCATCTCCTGGGCATATAATGGAATGGCCTTTAAAACCTCTTAAAACCTCTTTTGATTTCATCAGGATTAAAGCAGTGAACAAATATTGCCTAACGGATTGGCAGGAGTGTGATGTAGTATAGAAGAAACATTCTGATATACCAAATAACCTCCTCATCATCCAGCAGTTTTGGTGGTCTAGCACAGAGCATAACTGAAATGCTGGTTAATAAAATTGTTAATGAGGTAATTCTAAAGTTTTTTCCTACTTTTCTGCTAGGCAGTATGAGAACTTCTTAACCATCAGTTGCATGGAGGGGGCTTTACAGGAACTGGGGAGAGGGAAGAAGAAGTACAGAGAAACAAGGGAAGGCATCTGAGCATGGACCTTCCCTTTAACCTAAACACAGATTTCTTTTTTATCTCTTTTTCTTTCCTAGAAATGTCAAAGTTTTAGGATGTAGTTTTCTGAAGCATCTTCCCTTTTGTCAAATCTCATCTAAGGATGCTACTGGCCTCTTGCTCCTATGACTCTGCTTGTGTATGCCAACATCTCTCTCTGTCAGTGCAACCATCTGTGGTGCTGCATGCTGAATAGTTTCTCCTGCCAAAGGACGTGGAAAGCCACTGAGCACCCCTGTGTGCAGCAGCAGATGATGTATCGAAGAGCTTGACAGGCTTTTCTGGATGCAGCCACACAAACCCAGCAGCTAATAATTCAATGATAGGCCTGCAAGCACCTCTTGGAACTTGGAGTAGAAGCCCTTAGGAGGGCATGGACCTCTTGATTTCTGCTTGTAGCTGGGTTATGAATATTGTAAAGACCATTTTACTTCCCAAAACACATTCCAGGAGTCTATTCTGATCTTTCAAAACAGGTTTTCTGAAATAAAAATAGCACATTGGGATATCCAATGTCTTCCTGCCTTCCCAAAAAGATCTTTATGAATTGTGCTTGTCCCATCATTACCCCTTTTTCAAGAGGTAAAAGCTGTAGATGTGAATGAAACTTCATACATGTAAATATCTGGCAAAATTTAATTGTCCTGAAGGAAGAAGAAATGCCTGACTGACATTAATTCCTAGCTCCTGTGCACAGACTAGTCTCTTACAACTTCAATGCTCTTGTCATATCTCTATATTAAACAACACCTGTTTGCTAATAAGTATTCTGACTGCTCCCAAGTATGAATTGTGGAGGAGGGGAGGGTTGCAAATCATACCTTACAGAATTGTCAAAGAGCATGCAAAGTCTTTGATGGCCTCCTGAATAGTGTACGGTATACTTGCATTTTCACTACAGTAACTATCTACTCCTGAGCAAGGCAGAAAGCAGCTTGTGCCCTATGGAAAGGTATGTGACAGAAGCCTGTGCTCTTAGAAAGCAACAGTGAGCAGTGCCAGCAATATCCGGTAGATCAAATGTTTCTAGGATCTCATGTTACTTGTCTGTGAAATCAAATTGAACCACTGGCTCCCAAGGAACTTATAATGTGTGTAACATTCCCAGCTGAAATACTGCTTTGTAAACCAAACAGCACCAAATGCATATTACATCCTCCTCATCACTACTGCTAATCATCTGAGCATGGAATTTTTAATTCCATATGCATTTATTGGTGGGCTTTTAGGCAATGAAACATTCATTCTCCGATGTCATTTGCTATGCCAGCCACAAAGTCAATGCAAAATTAATCACATTTCTATAAATGTTTGGTTAATCTATGCAAAGAGAATCTCTTGAGTTCAATGCCCTTGTTGTCTTTACTCTCTAAATCAAAAAGGAAAATAAATCTGTCTTTCAGCCAGTCTTCACTGGCATATAGAGGATAATTTCCTTCTGACTAGAAATACAGCATGAATAGGAAGAGCACGCGTGTTTCTGAACCTGCTGAACACCTCCAACTCGAGGTGTATGAATAGCATGCCTTGAAATTTGACCTTTGCTTCCAGTTCATTTGTGGTATGTGGCTGAATCAGCAGCAGAGTCAAAATGAGTTGCAGCTGCATGAAATGGAGGCTAGAGGAAAGGGAGCAAATGGTTGTGCCCAGTGATACAGTATATGAAACAGAAAGGAATTTGGAGTAAATTCAAGAGATTGGCATTAAAACATCAAAAGTTGCAGGATATAGGCACTAACTTGAACACAGACTTTTGCTAGGCTTGTGATTTGTTAATTCTGCAAAGATTTATATTCGCATTTGATATGCGTCTGACATCTTCTCAAAAGTAACTTTGTAACTTGCCACACAGTTCTGCATCATCTTAAGCTTACTAGAACCAAGGCTGATTTATGTAACACCCAATAGGCTCTGTGACAGGAAGACACAGAATCAATATGATAAATGGAGCAATTTCGGAAATGTACTTGTTGCTGTTTCTGTTTTCACAAAGGATGATATTTTAGCCTCATGTGGAGAACCTGACTAAAGCCTAGGCAATACTTAATGGACCATCTAAGCTCTAGTCCTTTGACTTATTTGAAAGACTACCAGAATAGTGTGGTTTTGGACTACTCACTCTGGTGTGGAATTTCACCCTTTAGGTTTATGTTATCATATATAGTTGCAAAAACCAGGTGAAAACTGAGCCTGAGTATGACTACACTCTTCAAATATCCCTCCCTGAAGCTGAACTCTTTGCATTTCTTAGCAGACTGTATTTAATGCTGCTGATGGTTTTATGCAAAATTTAGTTCCATCTTCCTGAAAGAAAAGACAGAATCTGGCTGTGTTCTGCAGAAAGCAGGCACGGCTACTGTAACTTACTTGTCCAGGTGGTCATATAACAGCCTGTGATATTATGTTAGTTATTTTTGTGGTTAAGCTTTTCCAGTTAACATCCTAGAACAAAAAGTTTATATTAAAATACATGTTTAAGCACAGAGGATCAGCATTTCCAATTTAATGCCTTGGCAGTGGAAGATCTGTTTGGCAATTTTGTATTTCACAAGTAGCTTCACTGTTAAAACTGGATCCTGTAATAAAGTAATTGAGGTGTCAGAAAACAGCCTTCCACCACACAGATCCTATATTTCTTTTGGATTCTCATTGCAGAGAGAAAGTCCAAAATCCAACTAGAACTTAAATCACCCAATTCTGTGAAAGATAATAAAAAATGTTTCTACAAATATATTAATGAGAAACGAGGGCCAAGGAGAATCTCCATCCTTTACTGGATGCAGGGGGGAACAATAGTGATATAGGATGAGAATAAGGCTGATGTACTTAATGCCTTCTTTGCCTCAATCTTTAATAGTAAGATAAGATGTTCTCTGGGTACTCAGGCTCCTGAGCCAGAAGACAAGGAAGGAAAGCAGAACAAAGCTCTGATGATCCATGAGGAAATGGCTAAGAGACCTGCTTAGTCAATTAGACATTCACAGTTCTATATGGCCGGATGAGATCCACCCAGTAGATCTCCAAGAGAGCTAGTGGAGATGCTCATCAAATCCCTTTCGACCATCTCCCAACAGTCCTGGCTTACTGGGTAAGATCCACTTGACTGGCAAGTGTTGTGCCCATTTACAAGAAGGGTCAGAGGGAAGATCCAGGGAACTATAGGCCTGTCAGTCTGACTTTGGTGCCAGGAAAGATCATAAAGCAGGTCATCTTGAGTGCTATCACACAGCACACACAAAACAACTGGGTGATCACACCCTGTCAGTATGGGTTTATGAAAGGCAGGTCCTGCCAAACGAACCTATCTCCTTCTATGACAAGTTGACCCACTTAATGGATAAGGGAAAGGCTGTGGATATAGTGTAGCTGTACTTTAGTAAAGCCTTTGACACCATTTCTCACAGCATTCTGCTTGAGAAACTGGCTACCACTGGCCTGGACAGGCATATGCTCTCAAAGAGTGGTGGTAAATGGAGTTAAATCCAGTTGGATTCCAGTCACAAGTGGTGTTTCCCAGCGCTCTGTGTTGGGTCCAGTTCTGTTCAATGTCTTTATTAGTGAGGGGATGACACTAAACTGGGAGGAAGCGTCAATCTCCTTGAGGGTAGGTAGGCTCTGAACAGGGGTCTGAACAGACTGGATCACTGGGCTGAGGCCAACAGCATGATGTTCAACAAGGCCAAGTGCTGAGTCCTGCACTTGGGACACAACAACCCTGTACAGTGCCACAGGCTTGGGGAAGAGTGGCTGGAAAGCTGCCAGATGATAAGGACCTGGAAGTGTTGGTCCACAACCGGCTAAACATGAGCCAGCAGTGTGCCCAGGTGGCTAAGAAGGCAAATGGCATCTTGGCTTGTATCAGAAACGGTGTGGCCAGCAGGACCAGGAAAGTGATTGTCCTCTTGTACTCAGCATTGCTGAGGACACAACTAAAATACTGTGTTCAGTTTTGGGCCCTTCACTACAAGAAAGACATTGAGGTGCTGGAGCATGTCCAGAGAAGGGCAATGAACCCAGTGAAGGGGCTGGAGAACAAGCCTTATGAGGAGCAGCTGAAGGAACTGGGGTTGTTTAGCCTATAGAAAAGGAGGCTGAGGGGAGACCTTATCACTGCCTACAACTGCCTGAAAGGAGGTTGTAGTGAGGTGGGTGTTGGTCTCTTTTTCCAAGTGACAGGCAATAGGATGAGAGGCAATAACCTCAAGTTGTGCCAGAGGAGGTTCAGGTTAGACATCAGGAAAAATTTCTTCACTGAAAGGGTTTTCAGGCACTGGCATGGGCTGCCCAGGGAGTTGGCTGAGTCACCATCCCTGGAGGTATTTAAAAGACGGGTAGATGAAGCACTTAGGGTTATGGTTTAGTAGTGGACAGGTATGGTTGGACTTGATGATCTCGCAGACCTTTTCCGACCAAGGGATTCTATGATTCTACTGTATTTATGGCTCAACCCATGAAGATCAGAGTGAGCAGATGGAAATAGCACCATCACAAACCATTGGATCAAATGTCGGTATAACTTCCTGCTTAGCAAAAAGAGCATAAGGATTCACCCCAGTGAATCCCAGCATAGAATTGGAAGAGATTGTTTGCTTTGCTAAATCCAGTTCCTGCAATCACATGACCAAATCAAGTTCATCTCATGTACCAGAGTCTACAAAACATCTCCCAGCACCTTGTAGCAATTTAAGATCTGTAGTGAAAGACAAAACATAACATACACCAGCTAAGGACCTGGACCTTTCCCTCTGCCTGCCTCTCTCTTCTAGGTCCTTTAAGACCTAACATGTTGTTCTTAGTAAGTAAGTATATGGTTAGCTTTCACCACATTGCAGCACCAGTGCCCAAAGTAGCAATACTCTGCACTGCACGCTGAAAACAATGTGAAAGGGACTAACTTATATATCTCTAAATTACATTCTAATGCAAACCAGCAGTCTTTATCATCTATAAAGTACTGAATGTAAATAGGGTAATATTAGCCTTGATCCAAAAGTGACAAGGTGCTTTAATTACACTCCTCAATGTCCCTACTGCATTTTCTACATCAGGTATTTGTATGGCAGTGTTAGGTCAACCAAGTTAAGATTGTTATTCTAAGTAGAAGGTGCAAAAACTAGCCATGACCTGGACTATAAAACATTGACATTAAAAGTCCTCTGCTCCTTGTAAGGAGTGTGGTTTTGTAATTTAAAGAAATCTGATCTCCTAAAAGTGCCCTGCTGGGTCTGCAGCTGACGTCATGTTTGTCTGAGCTTTAACAGATTCAACAGGGCTACTATGATTAAAGCAAATTTCAGCTCCCTGTATTTTTGGAACAGAGCTGTGGAAAAGACACTTGGCGTTTAAGATGACAGCTCCCTGCAGATCTTGACTTCACCAGCTTCATTAGAAAGTAAATTATAAAACTTAAAGATATAACTGAAAAGAATCCAGAGTTTATTTGTGATTCCTTGGTTTTCTGTGAAAAAGTAGCTATTTTTTTCAGCTGTGATCCCTTAGGATCAGTGCGAAAGGTATGTGCCCAGAGCAAGTTGCCAGGAGCAAGTAAACTAAGATTGCATTCATAGCCGCTAATTTAACCTGCTGTAACTGGCTGTGCATGCATTTTTACCCAGCTACAGATTTTACTCAGCAACAAATTTATGGTACGACAGGGTAAGACATTGTGCTTGCTGTGTACTGATTAAATAAAGAGCAGACTTTCAGCTCACTAACCGCACTGTTGACATTTTATCACAGCTCCCATCAAGAAGACCATCTTGGAAGGTCCAGAGAGCAACAAGTGCGTGAAATTACCACATATACAAATAGAACAGTTTTATGTATCAATGAGATAATGCTTCTCTACAAAGGTCAGCAGGTAGGCGCCATCTACACTATATTTGTATACATAATGATATCTGTAATGTACAGGTACATTTCTGCACTGAGACATTGAGTCTTACTTTAAAGCAATTATCTTTTTTTGCATTATTTTAACAATATAATTTTTCAATTATGTTAGGGGATTTCAGTATCTCTGCCTTTCACATCAACTGTTTATCGTGATCTTCTTGAACTCCTTATCTTGATCATTACAGCTTTCATCACTATTACTACATTTTGTCAAGAAACCCTTCTGGTAAGCAACTCTGTTACCTTACAAAAGACCACTGGATGCAACACACAACTGTGACGCATCCAGTCTTGCCTATGTCACTCATCAACAAGATCTCAGCTCGATCTGGAAATTCCAGTTATGCCCTAATTTTGCAGCAATCTTTTAATTTATCAGTGATTTCCCCCTCTTAGGAATCCCTTCGAAACTGTAAAATCAAATTTAATATAATCAGCAAACCTCTGGCATAAAACCCTTCTTGCAGAAGTCAAAATAAGAGTAATATATCCAAAAAGGCAAAATGACCAAAGCACAGCCTACTATAAACCTCTAGGAACAGAGTACATTTCGAACCAAAAGATTCTTTAACTTCGCTTAAACCCAGGAATAGTGACTATAGACTTCATGTTCCTCTGCATGCTTTTAGATGCTGCTAGAGGGAGGGAGGCTGCCTCTAGACATGTAGAAGCAGAAGACCTGAAGGTGAAAGAGAGGTTCGAAAAGTATTCTGCAAGGCTATGGAGAATTGCAGGGAGAACTCCATCCAAAAGGAAGGCAAGCAGCAACATTAAGGTACATCCTCAGTGAACACCTTAGCTGAGGCAAGTCTTGTAGTTATGAAGTTTGCAGTACCGTGCCATGCAGACTGGAAAGGAGCATGGGTGAAGGTGGAACAGCTGTAAGTCCTGGGCAACCCTCCAGAAGAGCTCTGGCAGAAGTGGCTGCTGGTGGACAGCATTGAATCATTGCACCCTGGCGGCACAGCTCTCTTCAGCTAGCCCTGTCCGGTTTCTGAGCAGCACTGGTTTCCTTTGGTAGCTCTGGCTGCAGGAAGGTTGCAGCCACTCACTCAAACTTCCTCCCCAGACAGACAGTATGTCTGGAAGGCTCGATGCCAGGTTTCATGCTGGTACAGGGGTTCAGCCCCTAGTTGGGAGGATTTTGTTACTAACGCATTTGTAATGCTGATGATATTAGTACTTACAGTACTATTGTGCTTTTTATGGAAGTTGTATTTATTTGCTTCTCCATGAACAAGTAGAAACACAAAGGGTATTTTTTTTAATATGCAGTAAGAAGTGGAAACAAATGCTTAAAACCTTTCCCCTAACGTCTTGACCCACTGTGCTGCTTTACCCACAGAGGCTGATGGAAACAGAGAACTTGAATCAACATGCATTTCTCCTCATTTTGCTAACTGACCAAGTTCCTCTTTCTGGTGTGAGGTGGTACGTGTATAAACACTGTAAGACCAAACTGTTAGCTAATCCTCTGGTTCTGGAATCAACCTGACAAAGGGGTAGGGTAGTGAAACATTGTAATCCGTTTAAGTAAACGAAATTAAATCTCTTCTTGGCCAGTTTTAAAGATCAAGTCATAAAAGCCTGGAACAGTTCTGTTGTATACATTTCCCTTGGAAAGTATCTGCTTGAGATTTTCTCTTTGTTAATTGGGTCTGAAACATCCATTACAGAGTAGTTTGTTTCCAGCTTTAGTCAATATTTTTCAAATGTGCAGTATTTGTATTAATTGACTCCAGCTCTCTCAACTCTCAAATATTATCTGAGGACAGGACAAATAATGTTTACTTGATACCTGTCAGATTTTTTCCTCATGTCAGAGTATGGACAGGAAAACTATCTGTAGAAACCAATTTATTAAATTAGCTGTGGTCCTTTCCATTTTGTAAGACTCTTCATTTTGTGGGTTGTTTTCCTGAGTAACAGATTTTTTAAAAGCAGGTTAATTTCTCCACACACATTACAAGTTAAACCTGTTTAAATTCTGATGTCTTCGGGACGTTTGTTTACCTTATGTATTAATTTTGTTTTATCATTTCCATGATGACAGCTATCTGCACGCACTGATTCTACCACACTGGTTTTGTTTCTGCCAAACAAGCAAAATATATGGAAAATGTTTGTGAGATGGTCTTTATTGTCTTCTTAGGACTTGAATTATTTTTAAGGCAGGGCCATGGCAACTAGCACAGTCAAAAACATTGTGTAAGCTGGGAGTATTGCCATTGCATTCTTTGCCACATTGGGTCAGATCCTGCCTTTCTTAGCAGTGGTATGTTTGTTGCTACCTTATTTTTCTTCCACTATTGCCACACAAAACAAGGACTTAGGATATGCTTTTGTAAACAGGTTCGTACACAGTTTAAAAGATTGCTGCAACATTAACTGTTTGTCCCCTCCCTCTCCTACAGGTACACTAGTTTTCAAACCATTCATTTTACTGCTCTGGTCTCAGTTCACACTTTGCCAGCGCTGGCTCAGGAAAGGACCTGAGGGAAGAGGGTGAAATGGTCATTTTCAGCATCAGTGTAGCCTTAGGCATACCAAAACTGATTGTGAAGTTGCACCTCTAATTAGGGCTTTGGACTCAGAGCATGGCCATCCTTGCAAAGTACCCTAACCTAAGATATTTCCATGCAAGCAGGTGCAGATTACTTTCATGCAGTTCAGCTTGCACTAATCCTTGAATTAGGAGTGCAGGGCAGACCTCCTTCTCCTATGCAGAACCCCGTGCAAAGGTGGCCACACTGCTTCCAAATCTAGGGCGGCAAGAAAGTGTTGCACTGTATAGCCTTCTCAAATCCAGTCTTTATCAGCTTGGTGCTTTGCACAACCAAATGGCAAAATTTGCACCTCCTGAAAGGAGGAGTAGGAGATTTCTTATAGCAGATCACAGAGGTAGGTTCAGTCGAGACACAGTGACTATCATCTTTTGAGTGGGAAAGCATGATTCCTATCCTCAGGGAACTCTTCTTCCCTGTTGTTAAGACCATTGAGTATGATGACAGTCCACTTGTAAGGGACCAGAAGAGTGCTTCTGGACAGGGTGTTAAATACTGATTTAATCAAGTACTTAACTCTTTTTTTTCCCCACTTTGTTTTCTTTAATTGTCTAGAGCTTACAAATCTAGTAAATCAAATATTTCTCCTACCAGTAGTATTGAATTTCATGCAAAGTGCTGTGGGCAGGTAGCCAGAACAACAACAAAGCCACTTTGAAAGTATTTATCTCCAGCAATACTTTATACTTCTCATTGCTGTCTATCTGAATCTTTCAGTGTATTTTAAACTGTCAGGGAATTAAACCTTGCAAGTAAGGCTATCTCTCTTTTCCGAGTGGAGAAACCAAAACCCAAAGGGATTACAAATAGAATTTGGAGACCCCTTTGTGTTTTGAGTTCTACCCTAGCCCTGGGACCCACTGACAACAAGAGGGCTATTCACAAAGCATGATAACTGTCTAATATGAATCTGGCTGTGTGACTTACCTGTCAACATGAGCTTAGTCTAGAAAGGGATGCCATGTCTCCTGATTCTTGGTTGTGCACTTCAGTTACACTACTGGCATTTTTCTCTCTTTAGACTCTTTATTGAAGAGTCAAGCTGTATTGAAGACAGTACAAATAAGCACTCAGAAGAAAAACTTCGGTGTGTGATTGAATCATACACATAGAATTTCCCCAAGCGTCAAGGACCGATCCAAAAGAATGCAAGACTTTGTATATTTACTGCTTTAACTACCTGCAGTTCCATATGACTTTGGTTTTCTTTTCCTCAGAACAGTGGGAACACCTTGCTATAGACATGAGCTGATATTGTTTCTTTTTTGTCTACCCTGGGTCATTTCGTTCAGCAATGCAAAGGTGGATAATTTTTGGAAAGCATAGTTGCATGGTATATTTGTATGATCAACTTGAACTATGATCTGGGAGCCAAAAATCTACAGGGGATCACAGGCTTGTTAAAACAGCTTGAAAATTCCAGGAATTCAAATGAGAACCTCACAATGGTCTGAACTAACATATACTTGTGGTGGTTCCAAAAATTTTAAATTAACCAGTAAATTAAAATCAAGATAAGAGCCAGAATTTTAATTTCATGGGACTATGGGAAGCCTGAAAGAACCAGGGATGGTAAAAAAAAAAAATAAATACAGTAACAAAGTTGCACTGTTTTAAAAAGGGGAAGGAGATATCCTCAGAGGTACTACCTGAAGTAGACTGTATCAATAAAATGGACAATTAAGTTATGCAAATGACCACTGCAAACATGTTGGGGTAACCAAGAACTAGTTAAGACTCGATAAAACTTGCCTATACTATGCAGGAACTAAAATACATACCAGTGGCCCCTACTGACAGAACAGAACTTTATCTTCCCTAAGGCAATTGAAGCTCTAGTTACACCTGTAACAGTTCTACTAAACATAATTATAGTTGTCAGGTGAAAAGAAGATCAGATAAGATTGGATAATTCTGCCATTCAAGACTAAACATGAGATCCACTGAAATCAATTAGGTATTTCCAGGTTACTTCAATGATCAGTCCAGTTAGAACTTGCTTGGGAACTGACTGCTGTTGCAAAGCACAGAAATAATAGGTGCATATCATGGCTGCCTTGGGGGAAATCTAGGAGTTTTGAGGAAATGTCCTGCTTTGTGATGCTGATGTCTGACATCTGCCTTGATTGAGGAGCAAACAACAGGAGAGGTGAAGCTCAGTGTACAGGTGCTACAGATCATAAATACATACCTGCAGGTAATGCTTTAACTGTGCAGGTTGAAGTTACAATTATTTCAATAAAATTTAGATATTTTGAAGCTGAGTTTTCTTGAATTCTGAATTGGAGAAGAAATGTAAATATATACTGCAAATCATATATGGCAGTACTTACAGTGATATACAAGCTATGCATAAAAGCCTATAGGCTGTCTGGACAGTAACATGCTTATGAGAGAGCTTAAATAAAAATGAGTTTAATAAAGGAATAGATTTCTCTAGCAAACTCCCAGTGACTTCAAAACAAAGAATTTAAAAACAGGATATTTCAAAACTAATAACTTGATAATGTCCTTGCTAGCTAATGACCTAAGCATATGAGAAATGTCTTGTGGGCTATCACACATCAAATTGTTGGCATGGATCTTGACAGTCTGGTACATTATTTAAAGCATAATGGAGGGGACAACTATCATAAAAGAAGTAAGTCCTGCAGCAAGCAAGGTTTTAGCAATTTAGCCAAACAACCTTTTTGAACCGGGCACTGAATAGAACAAAGGAGCAAGGGTTGTTCCCGACTTTTACGTATTCTTAACTCCTGAGAGAACAGTGAAACTGGTCTCTTCCATGTTTCGAAAGATAGTTGTTTCTGCTAGCTTGTTCCAAATGTTTTCTAATTACACTTTTCACTGGTAACTGTCTGCTTTCAACCAGCTTAAAAGGAGAAATATGAAAGATAATATAGACTTCATGTAAAACCTGATAATGGTCTTAATCATAAGAAAAGCATCCTTTACAGGTGTACACACGGAGTAAAAAAATCCTTTTATAAGTAGCAGCATAGTAGGCATTAACTGTAGTCCTGACTTAAAGCTCCTGCATGTGGATAAGTGTACACTCCATGTGTGTGTCCAAGGACGTTAGGAGAAGGCCTCAGTTTTCTGAGCGGTGGTATAGTTTAAAACAAATATGTGGCTTGGTCTTTTAAGCAATGCAGATATAAATGCTGCAAGAACAAAATCAGATCCCAGTTGAGGCAAGAGTTTGTTTACAACAGCACTTTGCAAGTCTTTTAAGAGTAGTCAGTGGGATTTTAATACGTTTTCATGATGGGTCCGGTCTTTAAGGCTTTTTAAGGCATGCAACATACTGGCTAAAAGTGTCTTTTACAGAGGGATGTTCTGACATGACTAGGCAGACTTTTTCCTCCAAAACTTTAATTTAAAATAAATGATGTTCAAACTGTGGATTCTAAGTATCCACAGGCATTGTGAAATAATATTGTAAATAAAGGCATGGCAGCACTCTGGATTTGTTGCCCATGGCTGCAGCAGCCCTGTTTCCAGGGTGCATCCTGCTCTGCAGAGGAGATGCTCAGATTCACAGCGCTCCATCTGCCGGCGCACGGCAGGAGGCTCCTGTGCTTCTCTGCTTCCCCTTGCAACACCACTCTCCGCAGCCTTGGGAGTTAGCTCTGGGTGACTTTTGCTGGCTTAGATCAATCTGTAAGGCTGCTTTCATGCTGGGGAGAGTTACGATATTTAGCCTGTGATATCATCTTACTTGCTTCCTCTCCTGTATCGTTGTCAAGGAGTCTTCATCCATCATCGAGGCTAGGGGCTGAGATCGCATTTCAGCCTTTTAAGAGCTGAGATTACGAGGCCAAGGATCTCTGAATGACCCAGTTCTCAAACCACAACTAGCTGTGGCTGCCAGTTCTTCTGATTGAGTAGTGACTGCTGTGTGTACAGTGGTGGTCTAGAAGGGGGCAAGGACGCAGAACTCTATTGCTAAGGTCTGAGGTATTCATTTACAATCTGCAGTCGGTAATGTCTTGTCAGCAACTTGAATCATAGGCAAAAACAACTCCTTTGAAGTGAGGGGCAGGAGGGAACATTTGGGTATATGAACAGTGCTGGGGTTATCCGTTCAGTAAAACCGGATCCTGAACAGACCTTTAGCTGCAGAGCCAGTCAACCTGCATCGTAATACTAGTTAGAAAAATTCAGGTGAAATTTTTTTCTTCAAGAGGACCAAAGTGTAATTTGGTTTTTCACTTCTTACTATGACAAAAAGCTGATTTTGTGATGCAAAAATTAAAATATTTGTTTCAAAACATGACAATACAAGATGCTCAGTGTTGTTCATTTCTCTAAAAAACGTGATTTTAGAAATGAATTCATTTTGAAAACCTTTACCTTTTGAAGCGGAAAATTATCTGGCCAAGGGTGCTTCAATCAAATTTATCATTGTTTCTTCAGCTTCTGAAAGCAATACCAGAAGTTAGTAACAGCTTATGTAGACATATTCTAATCTTTTGTGAGGCATAAAAACTAAGCTGACCCTACTTTTCCACCTGTAAAACTCATTTCCTTCTACCAAAGTCGGGGTTTACAGCCAGCTCCTTGCAGTGCTTCACATTTGTGCAGCTTGGGAAGTGTCCAAATCTCCCAGCTACCGTGAGGTAAATTGGGAGCAGGAATTATGTTGGAAGGAAAGCATGATTGTCTGGATTATAGATCAGTCCCTGTTTAAGTTCTTAGGCGTTCCTCACAGACTTCTTCATCAGTGTGTTCGTACTTGTAAAGGCAGCCCAGAGCCTTTAAGGCCTTGATTGTCACTCAGTGCTCAGGGCTGGTTGTCAAACAGCTCCTGCTTGCCTTGGCCACCATGCATGGTGGCTCTTTGGTGCCCCAGGACAGTAGCTGCTGCCTGCCATGGGGCTTGGACAGCAGGCTGTCTGCCCTTCCCCTGGGGGGACTCCAGCTGTTGTGGCAGTGGCGATTCCTGCCACCACCTACCACCACCTGCCCTCTGCCCTGCAATAGAGCACAGGAGTGGAAACATTGGTGCCAGTCATAGCCTCCCTGCCTGGCAGCCCTCCTCCCGCCACACTACCAGCCAGCCCTCCGAGCCCTCTCTTATGCAGTCACTTTCCCTAATCTCTGTCTCCCTGTCCCCTTCCCCATGACAAGGTACCATGAGGGTAGGAAGTGCTCTCGCCAGCCCCTTACAAAAGGGCTACTTCTCTTCTTTTAACCATTAATGCTTTAAGTAACTAATTAATTTAAGTAATTAAATAATCTGTTTAAATAGTAAGATCACATTCAGTCTCTCCTCCCCTCCCCTTCCCTCCCCTCCCCTCCCCTCCCCCCCCCTCTTGTGATTTCTGTCCCTTGTGATTTCTCCTCCTTGACATCTTTCTAGCCGCCACCGCCTTTGCTTGCCTTGCCCAAGTATCCCTAGCTGCTGATTCTCCCCTGGGATCACAGCCCCAGCAGCAACTCAAGCCTAGCTGCGGCAGCTCTGCCTGGGATCCCTTGACGTCATCGTCACTGTTTGTCTGTATGTTGCTGCCTACAGAGCTCATAATAATCCCCACAGGGAGCTAATACCCTCAGGCCTTCCATGGCAATGCCTCTCAGGTGAGAGGTATTGATGACACCAAAATGCTGGTCACAAGTCCCTGCTCAGATGTAGTTACAGTTTGTAGGAATGAATATTGATTGTTTCTGCTACTTCATTCAAGGCACAATGTTCCTCCAGCATGGTCTTCCCAGCATTGTGCTACTGGGAAATGTCATTGCCAAGCTACACCTTATTTGTACTTTGAAGTCAATACTTTAAAATACTTTATTTTCTTTGATGATCCAGTTAGACTTGTTTTCACATGACAAAATGTGCATTTCAAATTTGTATCTAGCTCACTTGCTGGATGATGGTCTAAGTTGAATAACTGAGACGAATTATGGCCTCTTGTAAGATGAATGTCTGCCCCTTCATCACTTCTGCACTGTCAACAGAGCTTCCCCAAGTGCGTCAGTGGTGTTTGATCAAAAAATGTTCAGTTAGTTAAGATGTTGCATGCCTGAGATTTGACAAACCTTTTTAGCACCTTAGGCAGAGTTTTAGTAAAAGCTGGCCTGCATTTTTGGTGGCTCTTTCTTGGGAAGGAAGCCACTTTGTTCTCCCAGGATCTAGAGAGGTTGTGCTGTGCTACCACAGTCCATGTGCTGCTGCACAATGATCAGCCTTCCCTGAGGGAAGCCCAGCACATTTCCAAAGTCTCTGCCTCTAGGGAGAGCATTTGCACAACCTTAAAGGATGCTCCCCAGCAACTATTACAGAATCATTCAGGTTGGAAAAGACCTTTAAGATCATGGAGTACAACGGTAAACCTACCACTGCCAAGTTCACCACTAAGCCATGTCTCTAAGTGCCACATTTACCTGTCTTTTAAATACCTCCAGGGTTGGTGACCCCACTGCTTCTCTGGTCAGCCTGTTCCAATTCTTAAAAAACACTTTCTGTGAAGGAATATTTCCTAATATCCAGTCTAAATCTCGCCTGGCACAACTTGGGGCCATTGCCTCTTGTCCTATCACTTGTGACTTGGGAGAAGAGACCAACATCCACCTCGTTAGAACCTCCTTCCGGGGAGGTGTAAAGAGCGATAAGGCCCCTCCTCAGACTCCTCTTCTCCAGGCTAAACAGCCCCCGTTCCCTCAGCCACTCCTCAGAAGCTTTCTGCTCCAGGCTCCTCACCAGCTTCATTGCCCTTCTTTATATACACATTCCATGTGTACACAATGTCTTTCTTGTAGTGAGAGGCCCAAAACTGAATACAGAATTCGAGGGGCGGCCTCACCAGTGCTGAGTACAGGGACACTTATCACTTCCCTGGTCCTGCAGGCCACTCTGATACAAGCCACAATATTACTGGCATTCTTAGCCACTTGGGCACATTGCTGGCTCATGTTTAGCCAGTTGCTGACCAGCACCCCCAGGTCCTTTTCCACCAGGCAGCTTTCCAGCCATTCACCCCCAAACCTGTAGTGTTGCAATTGTCTGCAGGCTACAGTGTTACTCCGCAGTGCAATACTCATTTGGCTTTACATGAATGTGTTTTCCACATCTCTATCATTAAATACAAGCTTTGTGGAAGGTGTTTTAGCAAGCTCTGGGCACGAGTGATTCAGAGCCAGTATTCTCAAAGTATCCTTCCTTGTATGGAACACAAAAAAAATCTTCAATGGGAAGGTTGAAAAGTCACTGTACACCAATGCAGTGTTACACTGAGATACACACATGTTTCCATAGCGCCTCTGGCTCATTAAAATGGTCTTGAGGACATCTGTTAGTAGGCTGCAATAAAGTTTATAAGCTAAAATGTTCACAAACTGTTACTTTTCCTTTCATGTGAGAGTTTCTCTGCTTACACCGCAGTTTCTCATGGAGCATATTTGTTCTTGGGGCATTGTTCTATTTTACAATACAAATAGATTTAGGGTTGGGGATGTTTTTTTAAGCACATTGAGAAACATCTGCTTTCTCAAAGTTCAGCAAGCAGAAGTTAAAAAGAATAAATTACAATAACTGTTTCTAAGCACTTTATTGCATGTTTCACATTCAAACATAAATGATAACCTGTTTTCTCACTGAGCCCTACTCACACTATGGAAATGCCAAGCGTTTTCTGCTGCTGACATAATCCTCCCCTTTGAGCTGCTGAGGATGGCTACTGCCTTTCTGACCCACAGGGTGGAAGGGAGCAAAATGAAGGTCTGGTGGTTACTCCATGCTGATGGTCATGTCCAAGCCCATGTGTGCAGCTAGAATAAGTGAGGAAAAATAACTGTAGCTGTTATGCCACTGCCATTCATTGCCTATCAGGATTACCAGACTGGCCCATGGTCACCCTCCCATATATCAGAGCAAGGAGGTGCATATAGCAGAGTTATGCTAACATGACACCATACTCAATGAACAAAGAATCAGAAATGATCCTGAGAGCGTAAGTATTAATAAGATTTATGAATCAAAACCAATATGTATTATACCTAGATGACTTACAGATAAAGAAACCATAAGTTTTGTGTGTTAGAAATAGCTTGCTATATATATTCCTGGATTTTTCAGATCCCTCCATGTTGGTAGTGGCTGCACCAGCAAGGCCAGGCTGAAAAAAACTGCCATGTCGACTGCGCCACTGATGAGAGGTGAAGAAGATAAGAGCTGGGCTGACCGCCACTCGAGATGTTATCACTCCAGACCATTCGTGAATGGACCATGAGAAAGTAAGCAGAGCAAGCCATGATTGGAGGTCCCTCCAATGAGAGTCTCCAATGGAGACCCCCCCACCAATGTCAACATCACTTCAGGGATCCGCTCCCTATAACCACCATCTGCAAGGACTTCACCTGCAATAAACTTGTGGGAACATCTGTAAAGACTTTGTCACTGGACTCTGGACACGTCATATAATCCCTCACAAACCCTTATAGGCTATTAATATTGATCTAGAGTTAAGTTTATACCCTTGACTTAGAACCATAATATTGTAGGTAATAAGCTAATTGTTTAAGTGCAGTTCTGAGTCCTGTTCTGTCACCATTGGGGTGTGACAGTGGCATACAAAAGACTTTGGGAGTAGCCTGATGAACCGAACATCCTATCGGAGTCTATCTATCTGAAAAAACCCAAACCAAAAACCATATCACTGCCATAGAGCAGGGTATTAGATGACTCATCTGCTGTGGCTCCTCATTTATAATTTGCAAATTCCATTGCACATTATTTCACCTCTCCAATCCCTTACATCAAAGCACGATGACCTAAAATGGTGTTTATGAAGTACTATAGGAAGCACTACTGAAGAAAGGCCAGTGAGGAAATGTGGGCAAGAAACATGCCTAAGGCAAGAAACATGCCTAAGGCCACACTTTTAGAAGGTGAGTGTGTGTGTGTGCGGGGAGAGAATCATAGCATGGGCTGGGTTGGAAGGGACCTTAAAGACCACCTAGTTCCAACCCCCTGCCACAGGCAGGGACACCTTTCACTAGATCAGGTTGCTCAAAGCCCCATCCAACCCGAACTTCAACACTTCCAGGGATGGGGCAGCCACAACTTCCCTGGGCAACCTGTGCCAGTGCCTCACCACTCTCAGCGTGAAGAAATTCTTCCTAATGTCCAGTCTAAATCTGCCTCTCTCCAGTTTTAAGCCATTGTCCCTAATCCTGTCACTGCAAGCCTTTATGAACAGTCCCTCTGCAGCTTTCCTGTAGCCCCTTCAGGTACTGGAAGGTCACTATAAGATCTCCTCTGAGCCTTCTCTTCTCCAGGCTGAACAACCCCAACTCTCTCAGCCTGTCCTCATATGGGAGGTGCTCCAGCCCTCTGATCATCTTTATAGCCCTCCTCTGGACCCGTTCCAACAGCTCCACATGTTTCTTAGGTTGAGGATTCCAGAATTGAACACAATACTCCAGATGAGGTCTCACAAGAGAGGAATAGAGGGGCAGAATCACCTCCCTTGTCCTGCTGGCCATGCTGCTTTTGATGCAGCCCAGGATACAACTGGCTTTCTGGGCTGCAAGCGCACATTGCCGGCTCACGTTGAGCCTCTCATCCATCAGCACCTCCAAGTCCTTCTCTGCAGGGCCACTCTCACATCATAGAATCATAGAATCACCAGGTTGGAAAGGACCCACTGGATCATCGAGCCCAATCATTCCTAACACTCCCTTAAACCATGTCCCTAAGCACTTCATCAACCCGTTCTTTAAACACCTCCAGGGAAGGTGACTTGACCACCTCCCTGGGCAGCTGTTCCAGTGCCCGATGACTCCTTCTGTGAAGAAATTTTTCTGATATCCAGCCTGAACCTCCCCTGGCAGAGCTTCAGGCCATTCCCCCTTGTCCTGTCCTCAGTCACTTGGGAGAAGAGGCCAGCTCCCTCCTCTCCACAACCTCCTTTCAGGTAGTTGTAGAGAGTAATAAGGTCTCCCATCCTTCCTCATCCTGCACAATGCCCCGGGATTGCCAAGGCACAGGTGCAGGACCTTGCCCTTGGCCTTGTTGAACCTTATGAGTTTCTCACAGCCCCACCTCTCCAGCCTGTCCAGGTTACCACCTCCAAAGAATTAACAGCGCGCTCACAGCCCCGACCCCTCGCGCTCGCAGCCCCTCGCGATGCGCCTCCGCGGGGGCCACCCCGCCTCTCCCTCCCTCCCTGCTGCGGCTTCTGCTCCCTCCTCCCCACCCTTTCCCGCGGGCGGGGCCGTCGCTGCCAGGCTCCGCGCGCGGAAGGAGGGGGAGTGGATCTCCGCCCACGCCACGCCCCCACGTCAGGCCACGGCATGTCAAACCGCGCCTCCGTGACAGACCACGCCCCCATACAACCACGCCCCCACACCACCCTGTGAAACCACACCCCCACGTTAGACCACACCCCCGCGCCGTCACGCTCCATTTCAGACCACGCCCCCTCTCAGACCACGCCCCCAACGCAGACCATCCCGCATCAAAACATCCCATACTAGACCACACCCATCAGACCACACCCTCTCCGAGACCACGCCCCCTGTCTGGTCAAGCCTTATATCAGGCCACGCCCACGCATTTAACCACAAAGGTAAAACCACGCCCCGTTACAGACCACGCCCCCAAATGGCCATGCCCCATCCCGCACCACGCCCCACATCAGACCACGCCCAGCCATCGGACCACGCTCTCGTTCAGACCACGCCCCCTCACGTGGCCACGCCCCCCGCCCCACTGATGCCGGTGACCGGGGTGGTGATGCCGGCGGCAACGCGGCGGCGGCCGCTGCTTATGGGGAAGAAGAAGGAGGCGACGGCGATAAGGTCCGTGCCCTCCGGCGTCTCGCACCCCGGGGCCGCTCTGCCCTGCCACTAAGCCGCCGGGAAGCGCCAGTCCCGATCGCCCGGCTCCCCCCCCTCCCCATCCGCCATCTCCTCCATCCTCGATGTCTCCCCCGCGGCGCGGAGGCTCTTTCGCCGCCTCCCCGCCCTCTCGCTCCTCGCCGCCACATCCCCTCCGCCCCGCGGTCCGGCGACGAGAGGCGCCCGGCATCCCCGCGGTCGGGCTGTCGCTGCCTCCCGTGCCCCCGGGTTGAGCAGAGGCGAAGGAGAAGCCGCTGAACCAACCTCCCCTCGCCCGCCGCGATGAAGGTGGAAGCAGGAGACAACTCCATGATCAACCTGTCGGTGCAGCAAGTGCTGAGCCTCTGGGCTCACGGCACCGTCCTTCGCAGCCTCACCGGTAACCGAGCGGAGGAGGAGGAGGGCGGGGGGCGCGCCCCGGGCATACGCGTGGGGCTGGGGGTGCGAGGAACGTGCGTGTGCTCTCCCGCGTGGAGCTTGGGAACCGCGGGGAGGAGCGGCTCCGTGGCACAATGCAGGGCGTGGGGGTGGGAGCGGTGTGTGCGGGCTTGGGGGAGGGCTCCCTGCGTGCGATTGTGCTCCCGAGGCTCATACGCGTGTGTATGCGCCGCTTCATAGAGCGAGCGTGTGCGCTCGGGGGGGCGTTTTGGGCGCGCTCGGGGGGGGTTGGGTGCGCTCAGGGGCTTTGGACGGTTTGGATGCTCTCGCGGGTTTTTTGGGGTGTGGGTGTGCTCGGAGGGTTTGGGGGGTTTGGATGCCCTCGAGGGGTTTGGTGGGTGTGGGTGTGCTCGGGGGCTCTGGGTGCGCTCGGAGTGTTTAGGGGTCCTGGGTGTGTTCGGGGGGGGTTTGGGGGGGTCTCGGTGCGCACGAGAGTTTTGATGGGGTTCGGGTGTGAGACTGATGTGTCCAGGGAAACGAGAGAGGGATCGAAGTGTTGATGTGTTTGGGAGGAATGATGTGTGCGCCTGGTGTGAATGCACGAGTGAAGGAGCCGACGGTGGGGATGTGTCCGTTCGCTTTTGTGTGTGTGTATGGATAACAAAAGGCTAATGGTCTATGGCATGTGTGCGTGAGGAAATTGGTGGGTACCTGCGTGTGAGTAACGGGTTGTAGGAGGTGTGCCTGAGTGCATAAATATCTCTGGAAGGCTGGAGTATGTTTAAGGGAGTGGCATTTGACAGGGCTTTGAAAAAACAGAGAAACGAATGTGAGAAGCAGGGATTTCCCTCCCCGCCCCGACTCTACCCCTGGACAATGAGAGCCGTAGGAGTTAGTGGGGTGGTAGATGTTTCCTGAACAAATAGACATAATCTTAAGCATCAGGGATTCTTAAAGACTGAACTGTTCTGAAGAAGTTCTGTGAACCAAAGTAGACTCAGGTCTTCATCCTCTGTTCGGAGGGGGAACCTTTAGCTAGTTTTGGCAAGAACTGGCTCTTCTTCTGCTTCATCTCATGCAGAAAAATACGTATAGTCTACTGTGAGACATATAGTGGAGAGGTGTATCTTCTGTCCAAATGTAGAGTGTAAGCTTCCAGCTCTGGATAAGCAAGGATTTGGTGTCAATAGCAGAGATGTTACTGAGTAAATTCTTTCTACTTGTTAAAGGGGTATATTAAGTGATGATAGATTAGTGGAGTGTATTGAGTAAAAAGGATATGTTTTAAATATTTATGAAGCTATTCCAATATTTATGAAAGAGTGTTATGCCATCTTTTTTCCCCCTGTATAGTAGTGATTGATTAAAAAAAAATCTTTTCAAAGTGGAAGAAATATGATGAAAATTGAGGTGTAGCTGAAGTTGAACCTGTAGCAAACAGAAAGTGATCATCCTAGGCTCTAGCTGTCCTTTTAGTTTCCAGGATAGTTTTTAATGTAATAAAATTGTTATGCAATTTTGTGGGGTTTGCTGTTTGTTTTGTTTTGTTTTGTTTTTTAATCTGTGTATTTTTTAAGACGTGTGTCTGCTGAATAAATTTTCCGGGTATTAGCATAGCAACAGACTAATACAACTCATTTTCTGAATAGTTATTTTAGCATACTTATAAAAATGCAGCTTGTACTCTTAAAGGAAAAAGTTAACGGTGGATTTAACTTTTAGTACCAGACATCCTCTAGGAGTTTTTTCTTATTACAGCATTATGCAACATAGGCATTTCTATGAAATTCAGTGGTGAGTGTTAAGTAACCAAAACAGCTTGTTTCTTGGTGCTTTTGCAATATAACGAGGAGTTGCACAAGGTATTCTTAATGGGAAATAGTTTTCCTTTTAATTTAATAAAGAAAAATAATTATTTATCTGTCGTAGTTTTGTTGGAGAATGTTGGTGTCAGTTGTAGTTGCAGTATAGTTTCTAAATTGGTGCTTAAATGCAGGTTGTCCTTATAGCCATAAGCTTCTGCACTGAATGTGCTTATGACTGTCAACAGTTAATAACTTCACCAGATTTAAAATCTTCTATATAAGATGCACTGTTACTGATTATGTCTTAGGAAATTGTTTCTAATATAATAACTGATATTAACAAACAGCTCTTAATAAACTTACGTAAACCTTTCCTAAAATACTTACCAAATGTAGAAGTAAACTTTGTTCAAAAACAGAAGTTCTGGTTTCTTCCATGATAAAAAAAAATAGGGCTGTGAATGATTTTATCTTGTTTGACTACTTAATTCAGTCCTTTCTGCATTTCTATCAACTGTGAAGAGAAACTTCTTCAGAATAGTAGCAAAAGAAATTCATAAAGCATTCCATGATTATTCTTTAAGACTGCTCTGTGTTTATTTATGGACTTAAAATTATGGTCTGGACTTGGCTTTTAAGTAGCCCAAGTGAAAACTTATCTTCTTTAGATAAACAATGTTGATTATGTTTGACGACAACAAGCTGTGTGGTGCAATCCACATGCTGGAGAGAAGGAATGCCATCCAGGGGGACTCAAACAGGTTTAAGAGATGGGCCCACGCAAACCTCTTGAAGTTCAGCAAGGCCAAGTGCAAGGTCCTGCATGTGGGTCAGGGCAATCCCAAGCACGGTTATAGGCTGAGCGGAGAGCAGATTGAGAGTAGCCATGAAGAGAAGAATTTAGGGTTGGTGGATGAGAAGCTCAACATGGAGCTGGTAGTGTGCGCCTGCAGCGAAAAAGCTAAGCATGTCCTGGACTGCATAAAAAGTGTGGCCAGCAGGTCGAGGCAGGTGATTCTCCCCCTCTACTCTGCTCGTGTGAGACCTCACTTGGAGTACTGCATTCAGTTCTGGAGTCCTCGGCATAGGAAGGACATGGATCTGTTAGAGGGAGTCCAGAAGAGGCCACGAGGATGATCAGAGGGCTGGAGCACCTTGTATATGAGGACAGGCTGAGAGAGTTGGGGTTGTTCAGCCTGAAGAAAAGAAGGCTCTGGGGAAACTTTATAGCAGCCTTCCAGTTTTTAAACAGGGCCTACAGGAGAGCTGAGGAGGGGCTCTTTATCAGGGAATGTAATAATAGGAGGAGGTGTAATGGTTTTTAAGCTGGAAGAGGGGAGATTTAGATGAGATATTAGGAAGAAATTTTTTACTGTGTGGGTGGTGAGGCACTGGAACAGGTTGCCCAGGGAAGTGGATGCCCCATCCTTGGAGGTGTTCAAGGCCAAATTGGATGAGTCTTTAAGCAACCTGATCTAGTGGAAGGTGTTCCTGCCCATGGAAGGGGGGTTGGAACTAGATGATCTTTAAGGTCCCTTCTAACCCAAACCATTCTATTATGATTCTATGATGAAAACTGTGAAGTTTTATCAGCAAACTCATATTCTTCTTAAAATACATGAACTTTCAACAGGCATGTGATGTGAGCTGCAGCCTAAGCCAGGAAATGCTCCAAACATTAATGGTTTAATATTGGCATTTTCTCCCCTTAGTGAGAAGACGAACCATTATTTTTTGCGCCATATGTCTAATTGTGGTTCAACATAAAAAAAGAAATCATGTCATTCATATGTGGCTCAAAATACCCAGGAGACCACAGACAATTTAATTCCTGCCACATATAGACCCTGCAACAGCTAAAGCTGCAAGCAGTGTTCTTTGTAGATGAATCTTGGTCCACCAACGTAATACTCCAATACTTTGATTCATGTCTTCCTACCCTCACTTGGGAGGAGTATGACTGTTAACAGTGAAATGTTAACCTTAGGAGAGTAGGCTTTTACCTTGCCCTGTTTCACCTCTTCCAGCAAATCCCAAGAATAGCTCCTTTATATTGACCTTTATATGGTTGTGTTTTAGAGGTAGTGATAGATCAGGGTTTACTAGAGCAAGTCAGATAATATCTGAATCTGAACTGAAAAGAAAAAATAATCCTGGTTTGAGTGCCCATTAAAATAAGCATTTACGTTTAAAGGCTATTTCCGCAATGAAGTACTTGATAATGTTCCTGTTCTTGTAACCAAAATGAATGTTTTGTTTATATCTAGTCAATATGTGTTCCAAAGCTTCAAGCTTCTGGTCCAAGTTATTGCATGTTCCAAGAATGTAAGGTTATGGTCTGAATGGCTTTTATATTAGCCACTGTGAACCTGGAAGGAGAATGTCATCTTCTCTGTGTCATTGCATGCAGAGTTATACTCTAAAGTCAGAGTCATCTCCTTTGCGCTCTTTGAAATAATAGAAGTCTTTAATATTAAAGTGCTGGACAGTAATAACTCCTGCGTTTATTGAAAGTGAACATCTATAAGAGATTACGGGTGTCGCATAGAAGATGCTCCTTGTCAGTTAGATTTTTTTTTTTTTTCCTAAGCTTCATCCTGTAATCCTATGTCCCTGATTGTCTGGATTATGCCTGTGTCCCCTATCCTATAACTTGAGAGGACTAGTCTATAATTAATGATTTAAATGCTCTTCAGCAAATATCTCTCTTCCACTTACTGCAGCAAGAAATTATCATCCCCAAACAACAATTTGACAGTATAGTCCTGATAACTTTGAGAATAACAGTTAATAAAATAATTAAGGAAGGGGACCAGTGATGAAGAAAAATACTGTAGCATGTAAACATTTGAGTTACATTTGCAGGTGTATTATACTGGCATTTCTTATTGTGAGTGCTTCGAGTTTATAAGTCTAAAGGCATAGAGCATTATACAGTTTCTTAATTCAAATTTTAACACATGCTACTGTGTTGACTTAAATTTGTATCTTTGTATTCACAGCACAGATAGTTATTGCTTGACTTTAGCTGATAGCGGTAGACTGTGTACATAGATAGAGTCTCAAGAGATGCTTTTAGAGTAATCAGTCTTGATTTATGAAATATTACAGGCAGTCATTATTCATCTGGCAAAGCAAGCTAAGGATTAGTGGAAAATAAAACCGCCAAAGGTGAAGAACTTTGCGTTTGCTGAAGATGGTTGGCAGTACGACGGCATGTTCATACGTATAGATAGTATTTGTAAATGTTAGTATTTATATACTCTGACTTTGCATTTTTTTGGTTTGTCCAAGATAAAGCTGTTGATGAAATACAACTTCAAGTTTTGATAAGTTCGAAATGGTATGAATGTTATTTTAAGCTGTAACATGCTTTAAAAACTCCTTTTCTAATGTCAAGTGTAATCTTTAAGGTTGTATATGCCTGCACCAATATATGGATAATGTGTTTATGTATAGTACATAAGAATAGAGTACGTATGACGGCTATCTATGACATGTATGAATATCTGAATTAACAAAGAAGCACTCTAAAACTGGAGTGATAGGGCATGAATTACAAATTGAGACTTACAGCTTTTCTGGTAGGAAAAAATCTCCATCCAAGTAAAACCAGTGGAAAGGAACGTAAACCGAAGACAAGAGTTAAGATAGCGGTTAACTGCTAAGAATTTTAAATAAACCTGGAAGATGGATCTTAGTACTGTCTCTGTTAGAAAAGCTGTGGTTTCTGTCCAATATATTGGATGTCAGTAATACTGGATCTTTCCTGGTTCCCTGTCAGTGCATTCCTTTGAAAATTGCTGAGTTTTGATACAAAGAAATTATGTTTTGACTACTTAAGAGTAATTTGGATACACTGAAAGTAAACTCTGAAACTTTCCTAGGGTTAAGCAAAGGAAGCTGGAAGGTTTTTCTGAAGTTTTATTTTATTCATGGCTCTTTAGGGTAGCGCTCTGAGGACACTACTAAGTAAACCGAGGCTAGGTTAGTGTTTGGAGCTCTCTGTCAGATAAAGCAAAATCATTATTACTATACCAGCAAAGTAATCCATATGTCTCGGTCATCATCAAAAGAGCAAGCTAATTAGTACAGATTTGCAAAGACTGACATTTTTTTAACAGCATACTTTTTATCGAGGTAGCAACTATGATTGTGTAGGTAAATGTATACTCCTTAAAGTGTAAATCGGTATACAGGACATAAATAGTTTTGCACCAGACACTTCGGTCTCCCTTCTTCCTTGTATACAGATATGGCAAATCTTTTAACTATGTTATTTTTGAACAAGCAGTCTTGACCATTTGTGTCTAGAGGTCCACATTCTCTTTCTCTCCTTTCTAGTGGCATCTCTCTGTGTTATCCTCAACCCGTTCTTTGCTTCCTTCATTGTTACTCTAGCATGTTTTTTTTTTTTCTGAGGTTCATCTCTCATCACGATTCTGCACTTAGATGATACTGAATTTTAGAAAACCTTGAACTATTCCACTCAAATTCCTGTGGATTAAGTTGTCTGCCCTCAACTTGTCAGAGTAAGAATGACTAAGCTGTCCTCTGCTTTTGTGGAGCTTGAAGCCTCCTCCAGTTTGCTTAAATGGTTATCTCTCCTCCTTACCCTGTCCATCCATGTTTAACAGCTTATTTGGTCATCTTCATCTCTGGCCTAAATAATGAGCAGGAGTAAATAAGTGAGTGTGTTGAATTATCAGGCATAAACATGGTAAATAAGGAAAGAGGGGCTCCTCCTTTTGGAGGGGGCTCAAGAGAGATTCATACTGTTTCAGCTTCTAGGACTGAAGTGATGTTTTAATGAAGTGAGGTAATGATTTAGTGAAGTGGATTATGTGTACTCAGAAATGTAAAGAAATCTTTATATTCAGAGGAATTGCTAATAAATACGCAGTTACTAAATGTGTAGACTGTAGCTGAAGAACAGAAAACACTTATGTGAGATATTCAATTGATACAATTTTCTGAACTGCAGATCTTTCAGGTTTTTTTAACAACTACTTTAACATGGCAAAGATGACTGTGATGAAAAGTTTATAAATTATGTATGTTTTTTGCCATAAGTTTTATGGCGAATATCTTGCTGTATATTATTGAGTCCCTCACTAGAAAAGCCAATTTCACAATCAGAGAATCACAGAATGTTTTGAGTTGGAAGAGACCTAAAAGATCATCCAGTTCCAACCCCCCTTGCCATGGGCAGGGACACCTCCCACCAGACCAGGCTGCCCAAGGTCCCATCCAACCTGACCTTGAACACCTCCAGGGATGGGACATCCACAGCTTCCCTGGGCAACCTGTGCCAGTGCCTCACCACTCTCAGCATGAAGAAATTTTCCTTATGTCTAGTCTAAATCTGCCCCTCTCCAGTCTATACACGTTCCCCTAGTCCTATCCCCACAAGCCTTTATGAATAGCCCCTCTCCAGCTTTCCTGTAGCCCCTTCAGGTACTGGAAGGTTGCTATAACATCTCCTCTGAGCCTTCTCTTTTCCAGGCTCAACAAGCCCAACTCTCTCAGCCTGTCCTCGTAGGGAAGGTGCTCCAGCCCCTTGATCATCTTTGTAGCTCTCCTCTGGATCTATTCCAACACTTTATATTCACAAGACTGAGTTATTTCAGGTGAGAAGGGACCTGCAGTTACAGCAGCTTTTTCAGCCGCCAGTTATTCTGAAGTGAACAGCCAATACATAGATATGCTCTAGGGAGGAGAAGAAAAGCTCTCATATTGCCTCTCTGCAACTGTATCTCAGTGACAGTCCTAGGACACTGAAAGCGGCACTTCCATTCTCTCTCAAAACACCACTGCAGCTGAAAAGCTTAAAACTGAGCCACAGAAGTCTATTGGAATCTGAAATGGACACTGTCATTCCCTGTAATTTACACAGGGTTTACTAGGCACTGCATTATCTTTTAGGAAATCAGTGTTTGCGATCATTGTTGACCCTCCTCAGGTAGAAAAGGCAACTGCTTTTCAGTCATAGAAAGACTTATTAGGATGACTGTATTTTCAGAAGAAGAGGAAAGACTAACTGCAGGTCCCTTCTCACCTGAAATAACTCAGTCTTGAGTTCTTGGGTTTCATGTTAAATGGGGACAAGTTTGTCTCATTCTGGTGCAGTTTAATGAAATCAGTTGGTACCTGCCTCAATTCAGTATATACAACAGCACACATTCCAGAAGTTTGGGTTTAGACTGTAGGAGTGATCATGGGATAATACTAATCAATACACCATTGGTGTGTTTTTATCACTTTGATAGAGTAGTGTTTTGAACTGTTAAGGATCTGAATTTGTGACATTTTTTCAATGAAAGGGTCTTCCCTGACTGCTCTTCCAATCTATGCTAAAAGAATGTAAGTGTTCCTTCCTGATGGGGCTTTCCTGCCTGAATTCATATGTGGTTTTTCTTTGCAGGAAAGTAATTTTTTTTTTTCCTATCTCTAAAGGCTTATTTATTTATGGTTAAACTGTAGGTGTAGCTGGGCTGGTGGGTTCTAGGAGGCCTGTCACAAAAAAATCCTGAGACTGTGCCTGTAACTTTTTATTTAACAAATTAAGAAAATCGACTATGATCACCCTCAAAATAGTTCCCTTCTGACTTGACACACAGTTGCATATGATGCTGTCAATGTTCAAAGGAATTCCACAGATTGTTTTCTAAAAGGCTGATGAGGATCTCTGTTGGTTTTGCTTTTGCATCTTCTACCAACAAAAAATGGGTTCCTTTGAGCATTGACTTGATCTTCGGGAAGAGGATGCCAGGTCTAGTGAATCAGCTGAGGGCTCAAGCTAAAAACAGCTTCACAGACAAAGTGTTGTGGGCCGGTGCACACTGACATTTTCCACCTGAGGGTAAGAAAACATCTGCATTTGAACACGTGTCCACTCATACAGAGTGAAGCGATGGACTTGAGCTTTGTCTCACTGTGACAAGCTACATGTTCTATAGCCATCTCTTTGTCTCTCCCTCCTGCTCTTGTTTCCTGATCTGTGGGATTAGTCTTGGGTTTGAGGGTTTTTTTGTGTTGGACCTCATATATTAATAGATTGTTTGGCTAATCCTTGCTTATTTGCTTCTACTAGAAAAAAAGAACGGGAACACATAAGCTGTGCTAGGAACAGACAAGGCTTGTTAGGACTGCAGGAGAGATTCCTCTCTCAGACTATTCACAGCAGATTAGATCAGCGATCAGTTGGTCTTTCTTAATGTTAGAGTGGGTTTGTCACGTATTTGTAGAATGGCTGCTTGGCACGCTTGGCACTCTTGCCACTGTTCTGTCACAGCAGCTTCTGAGAGAGACATTTGATGGAACGGTGCTGTGGTCATTATCCTTTTGCAAAGATTTCTGAGCTCCAGCTTGAGGCCTGGGATGAAGGGGTGGAGGATCTGAGGAAAGCTGCCTGGAGCCACCATCAGTATATGTGTGCATATATCCAAGCACTCAAAGAAAAGTTACATCTAGCTGAAGTATTAATTGAATGTAGATTTACTACCCACCTTCCTCGCCGCTCTCTTGAGAGAGGCTTTTGGTTACCAAAATTTGGAATTGTAAGTCCTATGACATAGTTTGGCCTTTTATGCTTGAATGAAAAGGGAAGGGCTTAGTCTATTCTCAAAGTAATGTTAAATAAATAAGCTTAAACTCTGTATTTGTGCTATGTATATACATACAGTATTGACTTTGAACTCAAAGGACTGTGATTATTGTGTAGCAGCCATTCTTTCTCAGCATCCTTTTGCAGAGTGTTTTGTTTGAACTGTGAAGTATTTTTTAAGTTAGCTAATGGGGTCATATTTCTGATCAACTGACTGATGTGTGTCAAGCTGCAGTCATACATGCCCACTTCATAAAGAATAAGTCTCCTGCTCTTGTAAGGAAGCTGTATTATTCTTTTGAGGGGGAACTTCAGCAAAAACTCTTGACAGTTTTGTGGGATTATACCAATCAGGAAAAGGTGCCCCAATTTGCTGAATTCTGTGATGATATATACCTACTGTAGTTAACTTTAAAAAAAAAAAAATCCCCCTTTTGTTGCATTTTCCCCCTCTTTTGAATTATAGTAAATGCTTTTAGAAAATTACCACCAAGTGAGAAAGGTTCTTGAATTCTTATGTGGCTTCATTGATGGTTCCTGCTCTCTTTCCTTGAAAGTAATGATCACGTCTCCCATTCTTCAGAGAAATGTTTGTGCTCTACATGTTCTCATCTCTTGTCCTTGCTTAGTAATTTAAATAATAGTGCCTTCCTGTCTCTCTGAAGTTTGGTGTGAACCAATTATTAATTGAAGCAGAGTTAGATGTGTTAAAATTTCTTGTTAAAATTGTGATGGTTTTATTTGAGCCTTTGAAGCTAATTCAATGAAACACTGTACATCTCTTGGGTAGACAAACTGAAGTCTTTAATGTCAGTTTTCCAATTTTATAACTGTCTCTTGTTGAAAACAAATCGAGACAAAACAAACCCCAAAACCACACACAACCTAACAAAACCAAACCAAAACAGAAATACCTGCAAACAGTTGGTAACTTTTCCCAGTTCAGTCTTTGTTTGAGAGACTATTTCATTCTGCAGGAATAGTTACAATGACTGGTAAGAAATTGCAATTAATGTGATTTAAAGAAACCATTAAAAGAATGGTGTATGACTTGTTATAATGCATCTGAATTAAGTATTATGCCAGAATCCTTTTTATTATTTTTTGATCATAATAGGCTCGTTCCTTTCTGATAGGCTGCTAAAAGGTGGAAACTGTCTTAAGCATATGCTAATGTTGTCACATTGATTCCTTTTAAGATGGAAATCGGTATTGCTTTTCTTTTACTGTTGATTATATACAATGTTTTAAAGTTTCATACTTGTAAAGTTCTTGTCTCAGAAATATTAACCCTTTATCTGACTGCTTTCTTTCAGAGATGTGGTACTGGGTTTTCCTCTGGGCTCTCTTCTCCTCTCTCTTTGTCCATGGTGCTGTGGGAGTATTAATGTTTGTGATGCTGCAGAGGCATAGGCAGGGGAGGCTGATTTCTGTCATTGTGGTCAGCATTGGATTTCTGGGTTCTATAGCTGGAGCAATGATAACCAGTAAGTCTGTCTTTCGTTTTGCTTGTTTTTTTGATTATTTTTTTTTTAATTTTATATCTAAATTCTGTAAAGGAAAAAAAACTTTCTCATAGTGATTTGTTAATTGTTTGTTAAGGATATTACTTTAGTTGTATAGCTATCTTAATGACAATTACAGCCAAGTTTCTTTTCTATTGTGTAAAGATAAAAATTTTTAGAGGAGTGCAGAAGTCATCCTACTCTTCCATTTTGGAAAGCTTGTGTACCAAGCTTTTCAAAAGGTGTATGCTCAGCAGGCAATACCTTTTTGGGATCAAGAAGAGCAGTCCTGTACTACTATATGTGTTGCAGATATCTTTTTTTTCCAAAGGTTTCTGATCAGGATCACCTCTTAGTACCCTTAAAGCCACAAGTTTCTTTTGGAAATGAGGTCCTGATCTCTTGGTTACAAGGCTGAATTCCTGCTCATTTCTTTGGGCCTGCTGGAGTTTTTTTAATTGCATCTGGTTAAGATGTTGCTCTTAAGAGAAATAAAGGTGTGGTATAGGTGGTGATTTACAGCCAAGAAAATTTGTTTGAAGAAGTTATACTCGGCCTATGGATTTGATAGAACTTTTTTTTTCCATTCTTGACTTGACTATGATGTTACTTTTTTGTTTATTTGGGGTAGGGAGGAAAGGGGGAGGAAGGCTATTATACCTTTACTCATCATTAAAACATTTTAGAAAGCAGGTGACTTTTATGTATTAAAGTGCAGAAGTGTTATATCTGGCCAAATATGGCACACAAGTGATGTTGCCAACATCATTTAGAGGAAATGCTGCTTAGCCATTTTCATCTAGAGTTATCGGTATCAGATACTCCTTCCCATCTTTCCTAAGAAATTCAGTTATCTGTATCAATACATATGCCATAAGATCAGCAGGACACTTTATTCAGTCTTTGGCTTTATTATAGACAACATCTTTGATTTAGCTTCTAGATAGACTACAGTAGCTTTCCCAAGCAAGCATCTCCATGGTGAGTTTTCTGGATGGGGGGAGGAGGGGTAAGAGATAGTGAATATTATTTTCACAAGGAAGAAGCTTGTGCTTCATCATCTGAAACAATGCTGGTAAGGAGTTCTTAACATTAAAAATCAATTGATTAAATGGGACTTATGTTAACTTGAGCTGTATTTTCTGCCTCGAGATCTTCAGTGTTATTGACAAGATGGTCTAATTTGAAAGGCCTTTAAGGATAAGGAACTGTAAATCTAGTGGCCACGATATAGCCCTAAACAGTGGCAAGTCTTGCTGCCTTTCATTCCCACTTTTTCTGTGTACTGCTCAGGTTATCAGAATAGTAGTATCACTTCAGCTTTGAACATATTCAAGGATGATTTCTGACAGATTATTTCTCATTGCTGCTGAAAGTCTTCCTTGCCTGTTGATTTTCAAGGTTTTATAAAATCTGCTTTTTTATTTCAAGTTTTGTTAAGACTTTCCTCAAAAGGATGTTTTAATTGATATATATTTTTCAACCTAGGATTTCCGTCATTTAAGGCAGTATAGTTCAGTATATCTCTACTTGTTTTTGCTAAGGTGAGGTGGAACCAGCTGAGTGCTGTTACATTACATGTTATGCTGGTTTTTGTCTCTGATTAAAATGGCCCTGTTACAAGATCACTGATGCATGAAGATTTCTGAAGAATAGAAAATAGGAAATGTGATGCTGGAATATCTAAATAGAGACTTTTCCAGTATTCTGAGGTGGGGAAAGTTAAGGTTCAATGTTTCTCAAATGGAAGTGCTTTGTTTCTTTTATCTATGCGTAGAAAGAGGAGCAACACAGTTGTATCTTTGGCGTCCAGTTTTGCAGGTCAAAATATCTAACAAGTAAACAGTACTGTTTATGTAGTTCACCTGAGAATTTCTCTAAGCTTAGACTGCAGAATTATGCCTTTCCCAAAGGTATTGCACAGAGCACTGTAACATGGTAAGCCAAATACTTTTACTTCCAGGTATTTTTGTTTCTGGACAGCACTGGGTTGTGTAATACTGAAAGAAATTCTGTGGAGAGCTGCTGAAGACAAATTATGGTGATGAAATATTAAGGAGGAGATTTTTAGTAGGGATTGTGCTACAAACTGAGATGCAAGTTATTTGGATATGCATGGTCCAGTACTTACAAAATGACTTCAATTTCTGTTTTTATTTCCAGTCCTCTGCATTATTAGTGTCGATGAATGAATGCAGTGTAGATACTAAATAATGCAAGTTTAATTTTGCTCAGGTACCTTTCAAACTTTCTGGCCTTCTGGGATGTTTTTACAAGCATGTAGGATAGCAGGAAACCCCTCAGTTTTTAGGCTTTGAAAAATCACAGAACGTAATGGTTATTTTAAAAGGTATAAATATTTACTAAATAGCAGTGGATACTTTCAAAAAAAAAACAAACCCAAAACCAAGAATGGATTAATGTCAGGCAGTTTGAAGCAAGGATTTTAGTTGTATTACAGCCAGAAGGGTCTGTTCTTCCTCCTCTACCCAAGTACGCTCCTTTTTGGTAACACATTCTCATTTCCCCCACTGGCAGCCAATATTGGTGTAATTTGGCTCTATACGAGTTGTGCTGGGTTATGCATTACAGGTTGTATTATACACTGGCATTTAATGAGTATAAATTCACAGGTATTAAACTATCCAATTTATGGTTTTTATTATTGATATTTTCCAGAATATCTCTGTTTCCTCAAGAACCTCAAAATTTCTGTTATTGATTAACTAGTAGCATCAAATTCTAGTATCCCACCTTGGCTGATTTGAATTCACTTTCAGAATTCAAACACCAAAATAATTTTAGTGTCAGTACCGGGCTCAGTCTAAAGGATCTCTCAGTTTTTGGCAGCAGATAGTCAAGGAGCAAATGGAAAAGCTTACGCAAGGTAGCTGAGTGAATTACTGTAAGGCTAGCCTTCTGATGAGATATTTCTGACAAAATATACTTTACAGAATATGGTTGGTTTTTTTAAAGAAAAATCTTCAACACTACCTCCCCACTTCCCAAACTTATTCACCTAACCGTCTGATTAATAGTGTTTATAAGTACTGTTATGGCCACAATTATTAATGAAATCTAGCTTTCCTAATATTTTTGTAAAAATGAGGTATTACTTTCTTAAGGTATTAGACTATATTCCGATGCAGATTGTAGTTTCAGAAAATATGTTGACACTTAACGTATTTCTGTGTCACTAGTGGATTATCACTTCAGTGGATTATTCCTGCTAGTGACTGTGCAAAACCAAGAAAATTCCCTATTTTGTTAACTCTTGCCTATTATTTAAAAATGTTGATGGCTTCTTATTTTTCTTTGAGCCTCGAAAAAGCCTCTATGGTCTCTGAAGACGTTTCATAACCATTAGATAGTGTCTGAGACCATGTATACTGAAGGCCTAATATATGTTCCTTAGGCAAAGAAAGCAGGGGCTTTATAGAAAGTGCTTGTTCAGAGAGTGTTCAGTAAAAGCTTCCTTCTAGGTGAGCTTCTGAGGGTTGGATTGAGTAAAATTTTTACCTAAGGACACAGCTATATACAAGGCTGTATTTCTTTTTTGAATGAAAATTTTAGCATCCTTAAAAGGCTTAGAAGTTGTTTGAGCAGAAAATATTATTATCATTAGCATGTTTTGGTTTTTTTGACTGATCTTTCTCAGGTGTTTGCTCCAAGACATCACAGCTATCCATTTGCTCTGTGACTTCTGTACTTCAAAGGCATGTGATAAGTTTAGCATGTGATAGACAGTAGAAGGGAGTTAGTAGCACCTGGCTTTGTTTACAGTGCAGTATTGTTTCTCCTTTATCCTGGTTGTTTGATGTTATACTTTAAATGGCAATTTGCACACAACTGTTCAGGTAAAAGGGTGTCTTAATTTTTAATGTGTTCCAGTTCAAAATCTAATCATGTTGGTTAGAAATATCTTCTCATACTCATTGCAGGATAACAGTGCAATACTTTGATCTTTTTCATGTTTTGTTTGATTTGCTAAACAATTGTTAACAATTCAGCAGTTTAAGTCAAAACTAAACTGACACAATATGACCAGCTTATTCAACTGAAATATTAAACGAGGCCGATAGGTGTGTGTTTACAGCTGTTTCGTAGATGCTAGCAGTTTTAGTGTTGTCTTCTACTTGTCTATACAAGCACTATCAAACCTCTCTGGATCCTTTTTAAATTTTTTTTTGGCTACTTTTTCAAATTAACAGAAGGCAAAAATATTTTGAAGATGTCTGCAAGGAAATGGCAAGATTCAGTTTTCTTAGCTGAAACTAGTGTTGGAAAAGTTAAGCTAATTCAGTTGGGAAAATCATTCCTGGAGGGCTTTCATAACAACTAGAAAACTGCTAGCAAGACTAGTGATTCTATAATGTCATGTAGTAGTACAGTGTTTGGTAATGTTCTATAAATAGCTGAGGCATAGACACAGTAAACAATTTGTCATATATTTCAACCTTGGCTTTATTTCTGTGATTTGATCATTGTTTTTCTTGTGATTCTTAGGTGCTGCAGTAGCTGGAATTTACAGAGTAGCAGGAAAGAATATGGCTCCCTTAGAAGCTCTTGTCTTTGGTGTTGGACAGACAGTACTGACGTTAATTATCTCATTTTCAAGAATTCTTGCAACACTTTGAGACTTATGTAAAAAGGGGGAAAAATCGACTAGTTTAAAGATGTCTTTTATCTGAAGAGAAACTTCATGAAAGTGGTTTCATCAGCTCATGAACTTGAATTCGAGCACAAGGAAGCTATGTGGGATCTGCACTACAAATCTAGAGTTTCAGTCGGATGAACAGACTGTCCTCTAGTGTCTGAACTGTTGTACTTCTGCACTGCGCCTTATGTGCCTCAGTCACAGGCAAGGTGCAATTCATGTGTGCGAAGCTGTGATAAAGCACCTTGTATAGCTGCCAGTCAGGTTAATGCTGGGTGATGGGATCATTATTCTGAACAGTGTTTTAATGAAGTAAAGAGACACTCCTGAAAATTGCTGTATGTGCCAAACTTGGAGTTTAATTCTTAACTGTTGGTTGGGTAAGCTTTGAAATTGTAATTACAGAAGAATGCTGTGTACATGCTCTCTACTTGAATTCAGGTAAAATAGCAAGATAATTGACTTTTGTATTAGCAGAATCTCTTTGAATGCTGAATATCCTTATTCAGCATTCAAAACAACTGTTAAATCTGTTTCAAATTGTAAATGAATTTTGATGGGATTTGAGAACCACAGCTTTAGCAACCCTGATGTGGTTAACACTGTGCGTAGAACGGCTCATAGCATTTTTCTGAAGCTCAGCACATCATTTCTTCTTGGTTTTAACTTGTTGGAAATCAGTAGTTTAAGGACACTGTGTGAGGGTTACTGAGTACAATCTATTGTGTATGAACAAATCTTAAATTGATGCTTTCCTTGAAATTCTTTTGTCTTAAATGTACAGATGGTCACCAGCCCTTCTGAAAACCTCAGTAAGGCTACTCATTGCAAATCGGCTCCCTGTATTTATTTAAGCACTGACAAGATTCTTAACCCTACCTGTATTCTTTAAAGAACTATAAGAGACTACACCTATGGGGAAAACTGAAAGTGGTAAAAATACGATGTACTGTTTTTCCACCACACAAACATGTTGTGTTTAATAAAATAGTTATTGTAGTCCAAAAGTTTGGAAGTGGGGTAGTGCTGTTGTATTTACTACCTTGTTTCTGAACACTTTGTAGCTTTGGAAAAATGAAAATAGCTGGGTTTTTCAACTATTTATCTTTCAGTAGAGTTTGTGATTCTTCTAGTTTAAACGGGACAGTGGTGGTGTGCATGTGAAATGTCTGAAATGTGAATGTTTTGGAGTGAATAAAAATTTATTTCTAAAATTACTAGTTATTTATGAAATGTGAAATTTATAGGGCCCAAAGTTCTGTCTGAGGAATAAGGAATCTTTTATATCTCTCCTCAACTGGATGCTTTTCAGCAGTCAGCCTTTAATGCTGACAGGTAGAGTAAATTGATCAAAGGTTTTGCTATTAAGGTGTCAAAGACTTTCAGGACAGTGAAACCACTGACACCTACTGCACAGATGAAAAAAAAGTTATGTTAAAATATAACTTATAATCCAGTCATATTGTTTAGTGCTTCAGAATATTGTTAATTAACCTGTCTGCCTTTATTTTTACTCCACAGCTGTTTTTTTAACTGCTAAGGATGCTAGTATTATTTGTTTTTTGTAAAGAAGTATTTAAGTCTTGTTTGGGAAATGTATGAATTTATAGGCTTTGCAGGAAACCAGGTGAAATGTAGGTTTATAAAACTTTACAGTGTTATTTTTGGCTTTGAATTGCTTTAAAGAGTGACTGAATACATATATCCTCATTATTTTGAATGTCTTCAAAAACCTTATTTTCCATGGCTTGGGGCTTTTGAATTGTGGCTTTTACTTTCTGCCAATACTTTTTGGCATAACAGACATTGCACTTTAATAGACAGTGAAATTTTACATCTGTAAAAGGCAATTTAAACTTCTCCCCATTGTCTTAAATTATGAGAAAACTGGTATCAGGTATTTACATCAAATTGAATAATAATATAATCGAAGATATTTCTCCTAATGTGCCTTGTTACATATATTTTTAGGGGAGAGGATTTGAAAAGAGAACCCAAACCATATCTTCATTCTTTTTCTGGTTTTGCTATTCTAATTAATTTGATTATTTTATATAATGTCTTATTTACAGACATTAAAATGTTTCTTTTTGACAACCTGGAAATGCTTGTGTGGATCAAAACCAGCCATTTCATGAAGCACTATATTCAGTAGTTTAGATTGTGTCATGACTTTACCTCACGCTGAAACTTCCTAGTTTCCAAATTTCCTTCAGCATCTTGATTCTTATTTATTTATGAGGCTATTATGCTGCCACTGATCAACGGCTTGTTGTCTTTCACCGAATTAAACTGTAACAGACTACTACAACCGTATGAAAGGCATGCACAAAACTTTCATCGATGAACTTCATTCTTTTTAATTGCCTTGCCACTGAAATTGTCGCCTCTGTAACTTTCCTCCTTTGACAAGGAGGCATCTGCAAACCTTAAATTACCTTCCTTCAAGTAGTTTTGTTTCCTAGATGATTGTAATCTCTTTTAAAACATTGTAAGGTGCTTAGTTGTCTCTGCTTTATAAAGCATTATTGCCTGGCAACAATGAATAGGCAGATAATAAAATGCCTAAGTGGCTTAACAGAGACAGAGATATGTATTTGATAGAAAATTGGTTTTAGCTGTTTCTTGTAAGGGATATATGAGGACAAAAAGTTTGTCTATGAAATATTCTTTGATCATAGCATAAACTTACTGCACAATAACTCCAGCAGCAAAAGGAAGTGTAAGTGGCCTTATGTTTGTGAAACCCGGAGTTTCATTCCACGTGCTTAGAAACAGCATTGTTAAACATAAGGTGCTCTAATCAGTGCAGTGTATGCATACATATGTGTGTGTATGTATGATGATTTTAGGATGTGTCCTATACCTTACACATACTAGCAGTTTAAATAACTTTTCCAAGTAAAAGAAAATTACTTTTGATAACCGTTTTTTTTTTTTCTTTTGTGGTTAAACTACAAAGATATCGTGTGTGTAAGTGACACTGATGGTACTTTGCTTCCCTTTATTGTACAATAGTGTTGTGCAGATCTTTTAGCACTATCTTCAGATATCTCTGCCTGCATCCACATTATATCACTAGGCACATTCTGCATTCCTGATGATTAATTTTTAGTAAAGAACAAATAATACATCAACACAAACTAATCTTGGAGGGAGGAGGGAATACTGAATATACTATTTAATGTGAAGAAGCTTCTGCTGCTTTGTTAGAGGCTGCTCAGTTAAAAATGTAAACATTCCACACACTTCTGATTTATCGGTATGATCGAAAAATTTGTTTTTGACTCAAACTCCAGATATATTGCAGGGAAAAAATCTCCCAAATAATTATTGTCTTTCATTTTGTGGAGAATTCTAAATTTATAAAGCTATTCTGGGAACCATGACTAGTGATTTGAAGTTTTGCTCTTGACAGTTTTTTTAAAAAAGACAATAATTTAACTATCTTTGATCATTTAGAATTGACCAAAGGAAATACTCCTGATTTTGTGTAAAGTAGCTTTCTACTTTTGAAGTAAACTCCTACTAATAGTCTAAAGGAAATAGTATTCCCTCTTCAACATACTGCATATTGATATTTATTTTGTTTACTATTTGTTTTTAAATTTGGGGGAGGGATGGGGGTGGCATATGTAATGTAGAAGCTGTAATGGACTCTAAGCTCTATTAAGTGTAAGAACTGATTTAATTGTTATTTTCTGTTTTAATTTATCTATTTTATGCACTAAGTGTATTCTAATAATGCCTTTCCTGCATTAAATCTGAATATTGTATCTTGAGTATATTAAGCTGCATTGTTCTGTAGATAGCCATTCAACATCACACATGTATAATTCCACGTAAGCAATTAATTTTCTTCAGACACAATAGTGTTCCTAGGAGTAATTGAGTGTGGATGAATCGCCCTGCCACCCCCCCCCCCCCCCCAAAAAAAAAATGTATGTGACTAGTAAGGCTTAGAAAAACAATTGTGAACATGAAAATGTTTTCAGTTACTCTTCTCTTTCTAGGGATACACTTTTTCATCATATGTGTATTTCATTTAAGGGGAAAAGTGTGGGGATTGGTTGTTAGGATGACAACTGCAGTCAATCTAGTTCTAAGCAGTTCAAGATAAAACAAAATTCTGAATTTGGTTCATAAATTATAATGGAATGTTACATATAGATAAATGCCAGAACATAACTTTGGGTGCTACCAGAATTTAATATACAACTGTATCAGCATATTGACAGAAGACTTTTTAAATGATTATTTTGTTTTTAACCTCTGGATTGGGAGTAGCCTAAAAAGGCTATTTAAGTCCTCAGCCACTGCTTCAGAAGGAATAGGTGTTCTTTATATACGGGTGAATTTAACACAGCTGAAAAATTGTATTGTAAGTCAAATTTTGTTCACACCTTGGTCATACCACTGTAACCTTTAAGGTCTGTGGGAAGGGTATTCTGTATTCTGTTACAGCAATGAAATCATCTGCTGGGCTGCATTAGTTTGTGTACTTAACTGTATATCCTTTGGTGAAAATGAAGTTGTCGTAGAAGGTGGAGTCTAAGCTGAGTACATGTCATTTGATACCTTGTAAGTAAGAAAAAATGTGTCCTGACAGCATGCTGTTTCCCACGCTTCTGCCTAGAGTTATACTAGAAATCAATTTGTGCGTTAAGTTTAAAAGTAATCATAAAGATATCTCTAAGTCTACAAAGATAACTTACTGCTTAGGATTTTCTCCCAGTACAACAGGTGTAAAAACAATTATAATCTGAAGTAATGATTTAAAGAAGTATTTCCTTTCAGGAGCACACCTTTTTTAACTTCAAATCATTCAGCTTGTAGTTTACTGAATGCTTTAAGAAATTACAGCATGAATAGTAGTTGGAGTTGTCAGTTGTTCAAGGGAATGGATTGTAAGTCCTTTTATGGATGAAAAAAACCCTACCCCAATCTGTTTTTAGTACTTGATTGATATAATAGGCATTCCTTTTGATTTGAAATCCAACATTTTAAGTTTAATTACAGTATTTAATATCACCATTTGAAAATTTGTTTCTGGGTTATCCATCTATTGAGGCCATCAGAGCTAAAAGATTAAAACACCTTACTTACTTGACTGGAGATTTTAATTTATTTGAAATGTGCTTAACTTTTATACAGATGATGATATTTTGAAGGTCTTTAATATTTTTAGGGTTTAGAGGACAATCAGAAACCACTAAAATAGACTCTGATTTTACAGTTAGAAAAAGGTTACAGTATTTGACATCTATAGCGATAACTGTAACAGTTGTACTATAAGCTTTACAAATATAGTATAGTCAGTATTATAACCATTTGGCTTTGGCTGAGCGAATAAGGAGGAGAAAAAAGGGAACTGGAAAATCTTTAAAAATAAAAAAGGCGAAAAGTGTACATTAGTCCACTGACAAAACTGTGCCCCTCCAGTGCTCCAGTCATCAAACATGACTTAAACAATAGGTCATATGCAATGCAGCATAATATTGCTCTGTAAAGTGTTTTGTGGGTAGAACGCGTTCTGCAAATCTGTATTAGAAATAACTGTTCATATTTTCACTTCCTGTAGTTAGTCACGCTAAAGGATCATGACATTGTTATGAAGCTCAAAGGTAGCAAGCACGGTGATGGAGAAAAGCAATTTAACGTATCGTTGATTTGTGTTTTGTCCAGGACTATATTACACTGTGAAAAAGGTATTAACTTTTAGTTGTGAATGTACTGCATGGTCATGTAATAGTTCAACTCCAATTAAAAAAAAAAAAAAAGATAATAATTTAATGGTTGACATATAAGCTGTAAATACTGTATACTGTTATCCTTCATTTTTTAAGTAACTTTTTTATTTCCCTATTTGTGTACAGTTCTCTGTGTATATATAAAAAACCCCAACCCAACATTTTGAGAAACTTTTGTAGTTAACTTTTGCAGTTAACTTCTGCAGTTAACTTCTGCATTTTAATTGCAGTAGTGATCTAAATGCATCCATTCAACTGTTTATTTAGTTCTCAGTTTTCATTGTGTACTTTCGGGGTCTTTGAAAAGCAGCAATAACAGTTGGATGGTTATTTAAAGTAAATGTTTTTTCTGCACAATTTCAACTTCCATGCTTTAGAATGGAGGCACGGTGGAACACTTGTCCAATTGTAACATTTCAAGAGCCTTTAAGTAGTTTTTATCTCTTTTTTTTGTGACGGGAAATGTTTTGTAGAAACTTATAAACAGGATTTACAGGTTAAATGTAGTTTCTCATGCTGATTTATTTGTTTAAATGTCTCTGTTAAAATATTTTCAGAAACGTTCCATGGCTTATTGCATGTGCTTATAAATAAGTAATCATAAAGCTACGTGTCAACTTCTATATGAAATACTCTGATAATAAAAATTTTACATTTTGTGAACCTGATTAAAATGTACACATAAAGCTAATTAATAATTACATTAAAATTAATTATTAAGTTGTACACTTTCTCCTGACTGTAGTGATGTGTTCCTGCAGGCATCTTGCTTCTGCCTTATAGATAGACAAGAACTTCAGTAGGACCTCTGTTGGCACAGGACTGAAGTGTGTTGTAGGTGAGACTCATTTCCCCTATTTTTTTCCACACATGATTTTAATACCTACGATCTCTGTTTCTGATAGTTAAAGTCTAACATGTGCGGAAAAAAATGCCTGAGCAGCTGAAACAGGTAAATAGTTGCAACAGAAACTGAGTCACCTGCTTTTTTGGTTATAATAAGAATTTGTTAGTGCAACTGGATATGCATAGTTTAGAAAACAAATTGGTTGCAGAAATGAAAACCGGATTGATTTAGTTCATTATCACATGAAGCCAGCTCACAATGGAATGCTGTTTGGGGGAAAATATGCTTAGTCAACATGATCTAAATGTTTTTATTGAGGTTTTCTGTTCATTGTTGTTGACCTGCTGAAGCAGATAGATGCCATTTATTCCTGCTTTTGTCACAGGTGCATTGCTTTTAAGGAATTCTAATTCACCGTGAATGTATTAGTCAAAATGGCATCTCCAAGGGGTAAAGACTAGAATAATGTAAACTTGGTATTGTTTATTTTAAATAAAATGAACATTTTTATTTGCTTTATATTTTATTAAATCAATCTGAGAATATCCACTGGTAAATCTGTATCTCTTCTATGCAGTCTTCTAGAGATGGCATCACAATAGCTGACCTCTCATGAAGAGCATAAGGGGCTTCTGAAAATAGGTGGCCATGTCTTGAGGGGGTGGGGATTTATTTGTTGGGTAGTTTTAATTTGTAAGTTAAAGTTGCTTTCTGGATGAGCTTTTATTGCAAGCGGTGGTGGCACATGTAGAGAAATTGATCTGAAGGAAAAGATTCAAAATGCTTGAATCTTCTGATTATAAACTCTGGAGGTGCAATGCAATTTTGCACAAAAGTGCAAGCTTCCAGGGTAACAAAAGCAAGCGTAGCTACTTTAATTTTGTTCCCAGTGTGGGCTGACAGCCTGTATGGAACACCTGGTTACCTTTGGAGTCTGCCTCTGACCACCACAGGGATGCCTCACCGCCACAGTGCTTCCTGGCTGCCTGTCCTATGTAAAAAACTGAGCTGTGTCCGCATCAGGAACGTTGGGGTACAGCAAGACCTGAAAGCACTAGAACTGTTCCAAGGTAAGTAATCTCTGCTCAAAGACTATCTCTGCTCTAGTGTGCCAGAATGGCTCATTCAGAACTAGTTTGGGCAATTGTTTTTCTTTTTGGAAAATGAGATGTGTTTATTTTTAAGAGATGTTTTCTCCTGAAGAAGAGATTTTCTTGCTTTCTGGGATGATGTGCTCTGAGAGCACAGAGATCTAGTTTTTGTTTCAAATATGTTCCTTTTGCCCAAATGAATTATGGTACATATCAGCCCAACTCTGTTGACAGGTTATAGAACAACACTGATTACTGACATTCCAGACATGATAGATATTGGCAGCAGCAAGATTTTTTTTTTCCAAATTGTTAAAGCTGAAGGAAAATATTGTTGTAGAATAGCAGCTTAAAATGTTATCATTAGAAAGGGAGCCAGAGTAATCAGTAGTCTGAGCATATAGCTTCCTATTTAACATGTATTGTATTTCAACACAGCCATTCCAAAAGCAGATGAAGCTGTCTCTTTACACAGCACCTGTCAGCCAAGCAGTGTCTTTGTACCGTGGTTGTGTTTTACATTAGAGATGCCTAAATTGTCCTTACTGCTATTTAAAACAAACAAACAAACAAACCAACAGAAAACCAACCAAACCAAAAAATCCCCAAACTTACCTTAAAGAATGTTTCTAACGTTTCTAGTGCCTGCACTATTTGTTCTTTATTCAGCGCTGCAGGAGTTGCAGTTAATACATGCCTTACGAGGCATTGCTTCTGCTTTTAGTACGATTCCTAGTACCCTCCCTCACTTTTGGAGTGTTTTTTGTCTAACTATATAAGCCGTTGCTTCAGCCACTCTCTGGGTGAGGTGTGCAGCTCTATTCTTTGGGCTGAGTAGCCTAGAGCTTTAGTCTCTGACTGTTCCCCTGCTGTGCTGCGTGCGTGCACAGGACCTACCCCAAATAGTCTATGACTAAGTGGAAGACAATAGAAAATAGTCATCAAAAGAGAGCACGATTAGTACAAAGTAAGAGTCAGCATTGTTCGGTGTGCTAAGATCAGAGGGTTGAAATCATTATTTTTTTAAAGACGTAATTAATCCTCTTATCACAAGGCTAAGTAATTTGTGTGATTAGGGATAAAACGTAATGGTGTCTGTGAAATTAATACTGAATAGGGACATTATAGGCCCACTGGATGTGGGTGGAAATACCCTGGTAGTGTGTAAGATGACTTGAGTGGTGCAAGCTATGGAATACCTTGAAAGAAAAGCATGGAACTTGTATGGGATTGAGAAGCAGAACAAGGAATGAGGTGTCAAAGACTAGGATGCACTGGGTTATGGCAAGGAACTTGGTAGGGTGTCAAAGGGATAGAGCAGGGAAAGGTGTGGGTTTTGGGAGTGGGGAACAAAAGATGCTGCAGCGACAAGAAGGTAGATGGCATCGGCTTCACCTGAAAGGTTAGTTTTCAACACACTTGCCCAATCTGTCAGAGAGATTTGTTATTCTGCACATAAAAATGTAGATATCCACTTAAAAAAATCATGCCTCGCATTTACCAGTTTGAATGATGGCAGGGCTGGAGGTGGAGGAAGAAAGTAGTGAGATACAGAAGAAAAGAATAAGGTGTTCTGCTGGAAGAATTAAGGATACGTTCTAAGGAATCTTCATACTTCACCTGGCACTCCCTCAGAGTCAGGTGCTGCACCAAGGTGCACATCCAGGGCTGCTGCTATCATGTAGGAGGAACGCTTCTTCTTTCGTACAGTTCTTACTCTGTTTATTCAGGATCACACCTGCTCAGAAAATTCCTACCTCTGTTTAGTAGTGCCAAAATAATCCCTTCAAAAAATGTTAAAATAATATTAAACTTATTGTTATCAAAATTTCTGGTTTAGGGAATATTAGAACAGATTCTTTGCCGAATTAATCTTCCACAAATTTGAGAAAATAATTTTTTCTTCATTGTTTTTAAAAAAACAATCAAACCCTGTGCTAAGCATTATATTCCTCATTGCACAAGATCATATGCTCTGATTTTTTTCCTGATCCTGAAGGAATATTTGATCCTTGCGTTAGAGGGTTGTTATTGGGAAGAAAAAAAAAAAAAAGGTTTGTCTTGCACAGCAACTTGTCTAGTGTTTAAATAAACCAACTGCAAAGCAGAAATTCTGTCACTAGGTGGTGATCTTGGGCCGTGCATACTTTTCTTTCTCCCTTTTCTCCCCCTTTCCTCGCACATTGCTCGTCTAGCTAATGACCTAAGCAATAATCCTGTTTTAATGCTACTTCTGAATATTATATCTAAAAAGGTAAGAAGTCTTAGCATTTGAAGGCTTAGGGCAAACTGAAACAATTCATCCTCATCCTTCTCTTCTCAACTTTATCTTTGCTTATGATGTCCAGCACTCAAGACATTATTCATTATTTATAGCATGTAGTGTGCCTTAACATTGTGTTATATAACATTAATACTCCTAAAAGTCAAAATGAAAACTACAGGAGCAGACAAGAAAATCCAGAACTGAACTGTAACATGTAAACGTAAAATTATTCTTTACCTAGCAGAAGAAATTGAGTCTTCTTTTTTTTTTCTTTTTTTTTTAAAAAAAAAAAAAGAAAGTGAAAATGTGTCATTTGGGAATCCAGGGCAAAAAAATTTGCCTGGTGAAAGGTAGTAAGGGAACAGTGAAAGTAAGATGGAACAACAAACTGGGATAGAAGGGAATCTCTCCTTGACACTTCACTTCTATGTGACTTGCCACAGTGGGGTCATTCTTTGGTATAACTTCTTTCCTTCCATGTACTGCAGCTCTACCTCAGTACCTTTTACAGGCATCCAGTGACAAACTGGGAATTTTTCAGGAATTTACTAAATATGAGAGGTTTGTTTTCTGTATTTGCTAATGCAAGCTGGGACTCAGACTTGGATAGCCAGACTTTAGACTTGCCTCTGTCAGTACATGACCGTTGCATTAAAGCTAGCTATCATTCCATTGTCTGTTTTGGAAAGTGAAGTCCTCTTTGGCTTTCTAATTGGTCAGATTCCTCTACTCCTACTTATGAAACACATTTCCAGATCAGATTTTGGAGGTATTAAAATGTGAACAAAGCTCAAATTCTAGTTCTTTAGGCTTCTGTGTGTATCGCTGGTCATCTTTCTGCACAAGAAAATACTATGAACAAAAAAAATAAAGTCTAGAAACTGAGAAGAAATTTTCTGTCTGCATCTTTGTTGATCCTTTCCTTCTACTGTTCTTTTGTTTTAATGAACTCCCTTTTTCAGTTTTATGTACCAAACTTTACCAAGCTGGCATCTTTGACTAGATGAGTCTACAAGAGTAACTGATGTACTAAAAATTTTCTTCTAGTTTTCTGCTCTCTAGCTCTAGGATGGGGAAATAAAATAGACCTAATCACCCATCAGCTTATTATTGCAATAATATATAGCATATCATAGCAAAGAACCCCCACTTTAATGTTATTTTGCTTTTCTTCCGTTTTGTAGCTAGCAATAGTGATTAGTTTGCATTACGTTAAACAAATTGCCCATTTGGTTGAGGGGGAAAAAAAACCTCCAACAACCTCCTCCTTTCTCCCCATGCTGTAGGTGGTGGTGATGTGTGGTTGTGGGGTTTATGTGATTTAAATTTATGTCATTCCTCCCACCTCCACAACTTTGAGATTCCCATTTCAGATGGGACATACTTGAGGTTCAAACATTTCAGTGCCAAGACAGAGTCTTGTATTTCAGTCCTTGCAAAGGACTAACCATGTGTTTGGCAGTCAGAGAAATTCCTTTGCTGACAGAGAGGATCCTGGTCAACTAATGCCTTGACAGGCAGGTCTAAGGAAGATCAGCCTTATAAGCAACTGGGTCAGTCAAAATAACATTAAAATCTGTCAACTGAGAGAGAAACTTACCAGTTACCACTGGAAGTCGAGATATTTTGCAGGACCTTATCTCTCGTGGGAAAGATTCCAAACCATCCTGTAGTGAACTTCAACTCCACCAGCTGTTACAGTGGAGAAGGAAAGTGCCTGAAATTCTTGGTGTAAGCATTAAAAAAAGCCTCATACTTTCACTTATCTGCCTAAACAAATCACAGTGATTGCAAATGCTTAGGACTGATCCACTCATTTTCATATTTAAGATTTATGAATTAAAGCCTGAATCCACCTCCCCCAAGGCCTCTTAAAAACAGATATTTGAACCATTCAGTTAGCGTGACTTGGACTTGATGATCATCATTTTTCCACTTGATATTTTCCAGACTGAGCGATCCTTTTGGCAACTTGTTTTCAGACAAACATGGTGATTTGAGGATGCAATGTTGTAGAATATATTTTCTTTGTATATATATTAGATTTTTTTTTTGCCACAATCACAGTAGAAGTAAAAGCATATTTATTGCCTTCTGTATCTGACAATTTGTCTTGATAGAGAAGCATGTTATAGTATAGTATTAAAAAACAACACACAGGTTTGTTTATGCTATTTTTATATCATAATAGAGTATTATCATGAAATGGGAGGAAAAAAAGACTTCAGCCTTTGGCGGTCCTCTGCATTTAAAGTGAACTCCTTTTTAGATTAGTAAGATAGTGATTCCTTTGTGTTTAACTTTATCAGCTTCTGAGTACAGGTTCCAAATAGGTTAATAATGTAATGAGTTCATATTTCTGTCTTCTAAAAGTGTGTGAATGTGGAAGAGTATTTTCAACCAGGCTAAATAGTCTTTGGAGTGCTTCTGTTTACTGAACTCACCCAAATAATTATTTCCATAGAGTGAAAAGTGTTAAATCTAAGCTGTAAACATCTTTGAGATAGCCTGTGTAAACTTCCAGTTAAAAAAATAAATGGTGAATCACTGTTGTAAACTCTCAATAATGCCAGCAACAGCAATATTCTGCCCTTTACCATAGGTTTGAGGAATGAATTTTCTAGTACGTTTGCAATGCAACAGTTGAATGTTCTTGCCTTTGAGGGGCCTCTGAGCACATACAGTGTGTAGTGCATGGAACATGTGTTTGAAATGAACTCTAAGGGAGAGATTTATTACTTGAATAATTAAACAGAAAGAGTAAAGTGAGCACTTACTAAATGCCAGAAATTGCATGATGGGCCATTGTTCTTGCTATAAAAATACCAGCTTAGAGGTCGTGGAAGATTCATTGAATAAGTTAAAACAGTTCCAATTTTGAACCTGAAACTTGCAGAGCTGTGAATTTTGAAGAAATAATGCCTTCATTTAAAAGCAAACCAAACAAAAGTCTAAATAGTCTGACCTGTTGCAAAACAAGTCTGTACCTAAAGGTCAAACTGAGTTCTGGAGATGCAGGAGAAATGAGTGCTGATATCCATCTTCTGAGACCAATTAGTCCAGCACACCCCCTCTGAAAACCCAGTACCCATCAGCACCACAATCAGTGTGAAAATGTGCAGCTATGGCTGATGAAGAGATTGTTGCCCCTGACTTTGGATGTCTCCATGAGAAAGGAGGAAGATCTCCTTTAGTTGAAATCTGTGTTAAGCAATGAGCCCTATTCAACTGTAAAAATGTGCATTTGAGGCTTTAAAGAGTGTATTTGCTGTTTGATAAAGTGGCTATTACAAATCTTAAACCAAATGTCTGCAAGGTAAAGCTTAGTATTAGGCTTCTTCAGTCTTTTCTTCTGTTGGTCTTTCTCTAATTGTTTGATGCTGATCTCCCTTGGCTCATAAAGGCAGATCCTACTGATTTCCCCCATACCTCAAATAGGGGCTTAGGACTGAACATCTAATAGCCCCATGCAGAAGCAGATGGTGCTGTGAAAGTACTAAGGATTGTAACACTATCTGCCTAATTACTTCCTCTGAATAATAGATGGGTCATGACCAGGTCATATCAATTGATCTTTCCAGCTTCTTTTCGATAATTATCAGGAAATTTCCCTTTCCAGGCTAAGTTTCACAAACATGTAATTTAATAGTGGCATGGTTTAATTCCTTTGCTTGTATGGTTATATAAAAGTAAAGGCTGAGAGCTCAAGAATGTAAAAGCATGCACAATTTGGGGATGTGGGTGGAGGGTCATAACGTTTATTGCTAGTCCATAGTGAAAGAGAGCCTCCAAAAGGTGAACTTGGTGTTAATTTTTAATCTCCCCAGTGCTTGCATGGTCTCTGCTTTGGTATATGCAGCAAAAGGGAGTGATAGTGTGTCCTAAAAGACAGACAGACCTAAGTTTTTGGTGTGAACAGCTTTATGGCTAGCTTGCTACTCAACACTTTCAGTTCACTAATAGGTGTTACTCTGTTGCTTTCTTATTCACAGGTTCTTTATGTGATTTATGCAGCAGTGCTCTTCTGAAAGGCTGTTACCTACCTGCAGTGGTCCTTGCTCTCTTCTGGTTCCCTGGCCTCCTGTAACTCACTCTTTACAGTGAATATAAGATTAAGTAAAAATACGGAGAATGGATCGAGAAGCTCAACATGAGCTGCCGGTGCACGCTTGCAGGCCAGAAGGCAAACTGTATCCAGGGCCGCATCAAAAGAACTGCGACCAGGAGGTCAAGGGAGGAGATTCTCCCGCTCTAGTCTGCTCTTGTGAGATCTCACTCGGAGTACTGCATTCAGTTCTGGAGTCTTTCTATGATTCTATCAGACATATTTTTTTTCATTACTGTAGTTGAGAGGTATTTTGATACAAAGCAATAATCCTCTAAGTACACCCTGTCCACTACATACATATACTTACTAAGATAACGCAAGATGGAGCAAAGGAGAAATTCCTGGTGTGTACCACTCCTGCAACACACACAATGCTATTCAATTGTTTTTAACAGGTTTTTAAAGGGTTTCTAAATTTCAGCAATCACATCTGTGCTATGTGTTCGCTGGCAGCTATGCTGAATATGTACCCCTTTTTCTTTGAAATAGCTTTTAATTACTGATGAGTGTCTCAGACATCCCATTTTTTTTAGTTATGATGATAGTCTTTTTAGTGGTTTGATTTATTGTGAAATTACAGCTGCTTTTGCATGTCCCTGCATTATTTCTCCTCCTCCCCCATTATCGATAGAGCTTATCTCAGAAGATACAGAATTATTTGTCTTGAACTTCCTGGGACAGCTGCTATTACAAGTATGATATTATGCTTAAACACTGTCAAATATCCCTCTTCTCTGGGATTTGCTTATGACTGCATCTTATTGACTGGATTCCATGAATGGGCTAAGGAAAAGAGAACTTTTCTTCCATGCAGCTTGACACAGAAAAAAAAGCAGCCTAAAAGTAACTTTTAAAAATGTTAATGGAAAAAAAAATGGAAAAAATTTAAAAACAAAAATTATGGAAAATATGAATTGAAATAAAAAACACAACTATATTAGGGGTAAGCAGAATTATTATTTGCTCCCTATTCATGAGAACCTTTTTCCATGTGATCTAAGGACATGCAGTAGGTGTCTGAGTGAATGCATTTATGACTCGTTTTGGCTATGTAGGAGAAATGTGATAACTGACTCATGCCAGACAAAATGACATCAGTACAGGAAATGTGATTCTTGGGGGTTTTAGCAGTAAAGGGAATCATACAAGCTTATAGTGTTAAGATCTCCTCTCCTTGTTGTACCTTGGTACTCTAGGAAAGGCAGTCTGCTAGGGAGCTGAGGACAGACAAGGTTTTTGCAAGAGTGTCTACAGCATATTGTTCACTTGCTTTTCTGCCATGAGGAATTTATGTTGCAGCTAGAGTGGAAAAGGGGGAAAAGATCTATTGATGTAGTCTCATCTTTTATTCTGAGACCTAGGGTTATTTTAAAAAACAGCAATTCTAGGATAACACTGTAAATTAGCAACATTCCTTAGGTAGATAAACAGCTTTAGTTAGGAAATATACAGTGTTTTAAATTTACTTTTGGTGAGATGCATCTCCTAAAATCTCTGGTACAGAGAAAGACTTAAAAAGAAAAAAAAATCCCGACAAAGGAAAACCCAGATACTCCTACCACTTCAAAACTTTTCAATGATCCAGCATGTATTTTGAAAAATATTGATGATTTCATCCTTTGCAGATGACTGTTCATATTGCAAATGTCACCAGAACAAGCTATTAATATGGTCTGAAAGTTGACATGTGTTGGATGGGCTTGGCAGTAGAACAATTTTTTTCCTGTAATAGTAATCATTTTTCTGGGGCAATGGTGTCATGAGAGAAAGGCTGAAGGGATAGGGAAGGAGAATATGAAGTAGTCCTGCTGCTCTTTTCTGTGGCATCTATGATTTATGGATAGAATGAGTGTTCCCTGTCTTGGTACTGAATAGTATTTGTAAGCCCTTCAGGAGAATTACTGTTATTTTAAACATGTTCTGATTTATTTTCATAGAAAAACTGGATGAATGTTTCATGCCACTGACTTTTGTAAATAAGCACTCCATGTTTCACTGAAGCAGCAGTAAAAGCAAACCATAACTGCGTTTCACCTGTGATGTTTGTTGCTGCAGACTTCATGGAGGCATTGATCCAATGACAAAAGGAGGAGTCAGTTCGGTTTTACATAATTACTCTTGTGACAGCAGTTCAGGCTCTGATGGAGAATAAAACATAGCATGTGCAATGGCTACATAAGCAGAGTGCATATGGACAGATGCGATTTCAAACACTTCAAAAAACAGAGAGGCTTGCAAGGAAAGATATGTAGGACCTGGCTTCCTGTGGATGTTTTACATAATATGAAATCAAGGTGAAAAAGTAATTAATTATGAAGTAAGAGTGTCCATACACATGGTAAGATGGGAATGGTTAATGTTGATTATGTGTAGACAAGTGCTGTTAAAACTGGCCTGAAAAATTGGTGTTAAAGGTCAGCATGTGGAAGACTTAATTGATGGGTCCTACGTGGTGCTGATAGAAATACCTAAGGACTCAGATGACTTCCAAAAAGTGTTTGATCACATTAATTACTGGCTGAAACAGTGTTAACAAAGTTCTAAAACTTTTCCATCTTCTCCTCTCCCCCCTCCCAATCACAATGTTTATAGAATAGCGTGAAAATGAAATAGTGGTTTTTCAGCATCCTGCCTACCTGTGCTTGCGGTGTGGTGGTATGTTGCACACCCCTACTTCTCTTTACCTACATGAAGCAGCATCTTCTGTTCCCCCAGAAGTGACTTCTGCCATCAACAGTAGTATGATATGTAGATATCTGGAGAGAAGAAAGCTCCATGCGTCCATTAGGATATGTTTTCTCATAGGTAAATGAACAACCGGTGAGAGAAAATGTCCTGCGGAAAAAGTTGCTGCTGAGCGATGTAGGATGGTGAAAGGAAGAAAATGAGCAGTTGATTCAGAGAGTGAGTGAGAAGCGTTACAGGTCAGGTCTAGCAATGAGAAGCAAGGTATTTGAAGCTAATTAGATGAAAAGAAATTGGCATGTTTTAATTTCCTCAACACTTAGGATGAATAGAAATGTCTTCTGCTTTCTTTGGAAAACTTTTTTTAAAGCACACTGTGTCAGGAAAAGAATTAAGGATCTGCAATAACAGAAATGGGAAGCCTAATAATCAGCTAATTAAACCTAGACAATAGATCCAGCCCTTGTAAGATCACTGTATTCTGGTTGGCACTGAATGAAATCAAACCTTTTGCAAAACATGTTTTTAATTAAGACTAATTCATTTCCATGTAATGACCCCTTATTTTCTTAGGAAAAAAAAATATTATAATGAACAATAAAGGTGTTGATCTTGTAAGCTGAAAAGTGAAGTGTGAAATGTTGAGTGTGAAGTTAGAGTAGCAATGATCCTTGAGGGAGCAGGTGTCTGGTTGGTTCAAATAATCAGAGCTTCATTACTCAGCTTCATTTTGTAGGTAGGTTTACAGAACCTGTAGATGTCTAGTCAAATTGTTTCACAAATTGTATAAATGGAGAAAATCTTTAGCTGCATGTTGAGGGTATGTGGGAGGGAAGCATTGCTTCCATTCATGATTTAATAGCTCACCCTCCTTTTTATTTTCAAACCTCACAGCATCCTTGTGGCAACTTCATCATTTCTTGCCTGGAAGTTAGTCGTTAAGTGTAAATGCGTATTTTTTAACTCTCTTGTATGCGATCAGCTTTCTGTATTTGCAGGGCTGTCGGCTCTATCACCATAAAGCAAGTGGAAGAAGGGTGATGTATGTGGCTTTCTGTGCCGTATCAGGGCTACTGGGCCAGCTTTGGAGGTCCCTGTACTGAACTGTTTCACCCTTCTTAAGTTAATCATTTTAGGTTAAACCTTGCTGGAGTGAGTTCTTGGAATAGATTTTGGTTTTCACCTTAGAACAGTAACAAAACTGGTGCACTCTCAGGAAGGACTACGGCTGGGGTAGATAGGAAGGAAAGGATCATACAGGAAACAATTGTGTAGGAGATTTTTGAGTGTGAGGAAGTAGAAACCAAGAGTCAGGTCTATAATAGAACTGTGATGAATATACAGGTTCTATAAGTGATATCTGTATAGGAAATGGATATTTTTTTGTTTTGTTTTGTTTGCAGGCTTTGTATCACTGTTCTAAAGCACTGTTCTTGTCTTGTTTTTCCCAAATGTATTTGTCTCTGCAGGCGAGTCTGAACTGGAAAATTAAATGTGAGCATTCTGAACACTTGAGAAAATTCAGGTTGCAAATCCAAACCCAGGATTCATACTCATCTTTGTGTGTGAGACTGGGAGAAAGAGTCACCTTTGAGTCACATTTGAGCTTTGGTGGAAAATCATCCAGGAGTTGTGGAGTGGGCATGAGATGGAGGAAAGGAGAGCTGTGATTCTGGCACAGCTCAGGTACTCAACAAGGACTGCATTTTCTCTAGTGGGGGAAACAACAAAATTTCCTGACTTCTCAAACCATGTAATGCCCTTAACTGTCCATTGGATGAACAACTTTTTCTGTCTGTCCAGAGTAGGCCTACGACTATGAATAGATGTTATTTGAGAGGAAGGGAAGGAACAGTCTGTGGAAGCAAATGACTGACATTACAAGTTTTATTTCTATGGCTCTGCATTTCTTCAAAAGCATGGAGAAGGGACAGAGGGAGAAGAAGGGGAAACTTTTGTCAGTATTACCAGTGAGGCAAAGGCCGATTGTCTTAAATGCACTTGTGAAAACAGGAAGTAAAATTAATGCCAACCTTTGTTTTTTCCTTTGGGAGACAGTTATGCAGGCAAATGGCCCTTGTTAAATAGCTTTTTAGCACTTTCTTTGGTCAGGTTGACACTTTCTGTATTCTTAATTAGAAGCTACTAGAGTAATTGAGGATAATCATCAGTCCTTGCAAGATGAAAAGGACTACTAACTTCGTAATCTTTGTTTGATTTTTGAAATACGGTGGTCTAAACAGGAGGTCCGTGGGGGGATGCCATGCAATAGGAAATAAAAACAGAACACTACATGAACAGCAATACTGACAGCCGTGCAAGAAGAGGCTTTAAGAAAGGGTGCCAGAAATGAAAGTTATAATACAGGACACCTACGTATATTTGAACCTTGATGGTTTTCTGGTCATATGATGTTACACCCTTATACAACAGACCCTCTTCTAGAGGCTCTCTTTGTAGAGGTTTTCTGCTATGGATGTGTTTTGTACTCGTGTATGAATTCTGAACAACTTTGAGAAACAGGGAGGCAATGCCTACCTTAGCCATACATAATAGCTCCACTAATTCTTGAGGGTTCCCATGAAAGACTACAGATAACTCAGCTGTTGTCTTGGCAGTCTTCCCGGCACTATCTTTTTTTTTTTTTTTTTTTGTATACTGCTTTCCTACCTGGCATAGAATAATTTGGGTGCTTTTTTCCCAGACTGTTTTTTCTACTCTTATGCTCTGCTTTTTTTATTGTTGTTTATTCATTACAATTCAGCTAATCATCTCCAGCTTTGTGCCTTGGCACAAAGGCCTTTATCCTGCTGTCAAAGTGGTGTGTTGTGAGGTGCTCTGTGATACTCTGCTATTGAGAATTGATCTTTGATATCAAAGAATTTTTACAAAACAACACCACAAAGATCTGTGGTGTTTGTACAGGAATATCTGAAACAACGAAGCAAATGAGCTCTTGAGTGCTTCATATCTGAAAGAGAAGCAGCAAACCTCAAGGTTGAAAGCAGAGTGTGGTAGCAAACTTTATCTGATTCACAAAGTGCAATGTAGTTGCTTTCTGAATTCTGGGGCACTCATGATTTTCCTTCCTTGGTTCTCAGAAGGACATCATGAGTTGTGCTTCTCCTGTGAAATCTCATGCTGCATCACATATTTTCTACCTGCATGGCAGAATCTGTCATCTTAGTCAAATGTCTTTTGTTCTGTCTTCCATCCCTTTTCCGGCAGCCTATGGCAGTTGGCCAGTGAGCCAGCATCAATTATTAATAGTGAGTAACAAATACCGCAGTTATTTTATGATCTGTTTGTTTGCATAGACTAGTCGCTGAACAATGGCAAATAATAGAAGAATGAGTAAGTATCTTGGATTGTTTATGCCCAATTTATGAGCAGCAATGAAGTGACTACTTAACTATGGAAGTAGTACAATGCCTAAATGAAAAGGGTAAGAAAGCTAATTTAAAGAGATGGATTTAATCTTTCTAGCTGGTGGTTAATGCTACATTCAGATAAGTAGTTATTTGTAATATACTAGGGAAATATCATTTTACTGTATCATTGTTGTGGCATTTACTTTATTTTCAATGCAATGTGGGTGCATGTGCATATTTGAATTTTTTAATCTGTTAAAGGTTAAAGATTCTTGCAATTGCTTTCTGCTGTCAGTTACTTACTGGTTTTGAGAAGCACTAACTGTGTTTTCAGAAAATCACCAGAAGCTACAAAAATTGCCAGATCATTTAATTTCCTTGAAAGCATAGATGTTTAAGGGAGCACTGCTTTGCAGGGACTTTTGCAACCTTTGTCCTTTGGAATGTGACACATTGTTATCGCAGTTGCCTAAGAAGGTTTTAGCTGCAAGTTTATCATATACTCCAGGCTCATGAACTATTTCCCTGGGGACCACACTGCATTCTTGATTTGCATGGCGTCTTGTGGCCAGCCAGCACCATTCAATTCCTGTCCTCTCGGCATCCTGTCTTTAAAATGACCTTCTATTCCCTCTCAGTAGCTCCAAGTTGCTATTGAAAAAGTGCCTGCTGTTCAGGAAGACCCACAGGCTGTCTGGCAAGAGAAAACAGCATTAGAGTCTAGGAAGTTTCAGTGATGCATGTACACACATGGAGTCATCTCAGGAAAAGCAAAGATGTTTATGTTCCTCTCTTTGAAAGGATAAAAGACACAGAAAAATTCCAAATATGTACAGTATGAAACAGGCACAAAGGAACCCAATGCACACAAAAGGCAACACGTAAAACCCAGCATCCAAAACATGGGCTGAATATGCGCTTTGCAAAGTGGAAATTCATAATTTATTTCCAATATACAGTTGGGCAGATGCCAACATGTGTGTGTATTTTTATTTTAGTTTTTTTTTAAGGATTCAGTTTTGAGAGGAAGGAAAAAAAATCCCTTTTTAGGAATTTATTGCTAAGCTGTCAAGGCAGTTCTTAAATACTGTAAACATTAAGACATTTGTGGGCTTGGCAAGTTTTTTTATAGCACAATATTATTAATCCAATATGCACTTAATTATCTTAATTGAGGACACAAGTAAATCTGGTAGCACGTGCCCACTATCCCCCTGCTTAGAGGAATGACAAGTAAAAATTACATTTTGCTGATAGGAAACATTCTTATTTCCTTAACCATTTCAGAAAAATTGTCAATTGTGGTTTTTTCTTTTAACCCATGACAATTTTCATAATGGCACAGAAAAAACATTTATTTTATCTTACATTTATTACCCTGTCATTCCAACTCTAACTATGCATTCTCAACTGAGAAAATGGAACAATAAGTTTCTGATTTATTTTTTAACCCTTCCTTGCAAATATTATAGTTCCTAATTTAGCAGGATGGGTAAATGCATATTCAGTTGCATGAATGTTGTTTTCAATGAGTTAAAGGTGGGGAATGTAGTTAAATTTCTTGCTGATATGTGTCTGTCCTGTATAGTCGCATCAGTTTGATATTTTTCAGGAAACACAGTCTAGCTACATTTTATAAGAGCATTGCTTGTATGGCGACCCAGTCTGCATGGAGCATATGCATGTCTATGGTGATTCTTAAAATACTTGCATATATGAGTGTACACATGAAGTTCTGTGGCATATAGATCTATGGTGACTTCATTAAAAAAATTAAAAATCATCCTTTTAGTGGATGTAGAATCATAAAATCATTTCATTTGGAAAAGACCCTTAAGATCATCAAGTCCAACTATAAAACAAACACTACCAAGTTCATTTAGGCTGGCCAGTGTAACGCGTGAGCTCCAGATCATAGAGTTAAGGGTCTCGCAGAGAAAGGAGAGGAAAGGAACAATTTATTCCCCCTCCTGCACTCCTACTTGTGCTGCATATCTGGGATTAGAGGCACTACTAAGTAGTTAGTGACCCTAAAAGAGCACGGTTGGGTAGGTCTCTGATTGCAGCCCTGTCACTCACCTGCAGAGCGAGGAGCGTCCTGAGGCACAGAAACAAGGTGCCTCTGGCAGGGCTGTTTCCTCTGCAGGATGCTAAAGGTGTGCACTTCCTGATGCTGGAGCTGGGGATGCTGTGCCTGTGTTCAGCTGCAAATGTGTATCTCCCTGCAGCTGTAGCTTTGCCGTATCAAGGAACGTCACACGGCAGCTAACAGTTTATATTGCTTCTTTTTTAAAAAAAGTTGAAAAGCAATTATTTTTTTGAAGAGTTTTCTAGAATGTTTATAAAGCCAGCTAAGGAATAGTGCCCTAGGAAACCTTGGCTCACTACCCAACCTTTTTCACTTCTGTTTTAGTTTCAAAAAATAGCTCTTGTTGTTAAGGCTAAGCTCAATGTAATGATGATGGCGATGATAACAAAATCTCCACCTCCCTCAGAGACTGGGTAGGAGTTCATACCTTGATCTTTCTTTCAAATGTAGCCTTTCACCATCATAGCTTTTAGGGCTATTTGAATGTTATTAGTGACTAAAAAAAGTGATATCACTGTGGAGCACGAAGCAGGAGGGTTTTTTTCCTTGTCGTTTTAACACCAGAAAAAAACTGAACTGTAAATACTGTTCTCTTCAGATATTTATCTTCAGCACCGCCAAAGCTAATGCTGAAAGCCAGAGACTTATGTCCCCAGGCATGTGCATTTCCAGTCTTCTCAATCCAAGCAAGTTTTAGGGCTGAATGCTACCTCGATGGTGGTGGGGATACTTTGGGGATGGAAAGACCATAGAACTACAAATTCTTTCCTTGATTTCAGACTTAGAGGGCATCCTGTTGCTGCTCCATGTCAAGGCGAGGCCAGGGAGGCCTCCTCACCTTCCTCAATAACTCCATTCTTGTTATTATTTGCAGCTCTTTGCCTTTGGCATTAAAAGCCAGTGATGTAGTCTGCCTATGGTCTGACGTGGTTATGTGCTCCCACAATGATTTTTATGTTAATCATTTGATTTGATTTAATGTAGGTTTACATTGCTTGTACAATAAGCTCTTCAGGTAGGAAGCTGAATCTAATTGCGGTCAACTATCACCACTTTAGTAGTTGTAATGTTTCCTCTGAAAAGTCCTCAGAATTTGCTATTGAAACAAAGCGGTTTCTGCTTTCTTCTTATTAAAAATAAAACAAAAAAAAAAGTAATTAATTGTCCCTCTCAATAAACTTTTAATGGATGTGGTTTGAAGTTTGTTATTGTTTTCTTAATCTATCATGACATTTTTATGTGACTGTTGAATAGAAAACTGTAAACAAAAAATATACATATAACGTTGCTTGCTCAAAATCTCTAACAATTTTGTATTTTAGAAAAATGTCTATTATTCGAAAACGAAGCACAAACTGAAATATTTTTTCCAAAAGCTTTTTTTTCAGCTAAAAGCTTCCCAGCAGACAGTATATAAGTATTTATCACGCTGCTTGAAAATTTCTTTATTTAAGTAGTGCTAACAAAAAGAGTTCAATCAGCCCTAATTACTACTGCAGTCACTGATTTTTTTGGAGGGCAGGCATCCTCAGTGAAGAGAATATCTGAAACATGCCACGATTATTTACCCAAATGCACTTTTGCTTATCTAGTGAGGATACAAATTTTTAAAAAGTTATTAAATACTTTATATTCATAAAATACTAGTGAATTAAACTGTTAATCTGAACTTTTAGAATATTTGTAATTTGTGAGGTTCATTGCTAGCTGGGATAGAAAAACTACTTGAAATTGATAATCTAGATTACACTGGGAGACTGCTGATGGTAATTAAAAAAAAAAAAAAGACAAGAAATTGCCCAACTGGGCTCATACTGGCTCTGTGTACAATATCTTTTCATTCCTGACTAGTCAGATGATGTTTCTTTGCTGGAGCAATTACGCATTCATCTCCCCAAGGGCCCATGTCCTCATCTAAGTGTTAACACACATTCTTCTCTCAGAGTTTTTGGGCATGTCCGACTGAAGTCATGATAATTAGAGATAGAAAAGACCCTTTGGATGACCATGTTTTTCCCCCTGCCAATGCAATTCTGTTTTTCAGGATATATATTTAAAATTGATTTAACAAAGCTTTAAAAAAGTGACTCAAGATGAGACAAATGCTTTTTTCTAGGGAGACTGTTCCGCATCTAAATAGACCATAAGAATAGTCTCTTTTTCTAATATTTTCTTATATTTTCCTTTGCTGCAATTATTTTTTCATCTGGTAGGCACATGAGAATCCCCAATACCAGTTAAATTTGTAACTTGTCCTTCATTAGCAACTTCCTACTTCATGTTATGCATTAGCTCACTCCCTGAGCAGACATTTGGTTCAGAGCTCAGCACATGTGGACTTTCTTAGCTTTTTATTATTCTGTTGTTGAGACACTTTCTTTCCTGGGAACTCTTAAGCTCTCCTGGGCTTAAAGTCAAGTTTGCTGTATGTGAAAAACAGTGTGTTCAGAAGTCAGACTGCAAGCAAAAATTTTAGTTTGAGGGAGGTTTGGTTTGGGGGAGAAATGGGGATTTTTTTCTGAGTTCTTCTGCTACTTCTTATTCATGATACTGACTCAGTTAAGTTATAATTACTGGACTCTCCCCGACACCTCTTTTGACTAGATTTAAAAAATTAGTCTGAGCTTCATCATTGTAACTCCACATGGTTAAACCATAACTCCAAAGGCAATAGCAGTTTCTACCTCTTTTCCCTGGAGTTAACTGGTACAAGTTGGATGTCCACATTTCCATTGTCACCATGTCCTCTCTTGTACGTGCTAATGTATCTATTTACCAAGAGAGGTTATTCTCCCCCTGCTACCTTCAATGGGTACTAGATGATGGGAAGGCTCCGTGTTCTGTCACTTTTAAACAGATACCCTTGTATTTAAGCAAGAGGGTTGGGGGAAGTGAGGTGTATTTGTTTTCAAAACCTCGATGAAAAAGAGGCTGCTTTCTACTTGTGTTTTTTCAGATGTAAACAAAAATAAATGGGACATCTATGTTTTAAAACACACATGTTCATAGCTGACTGCTTTAGTGGGAGGGAGGGCTGAATGATCTTAGGTCTTCTACAACCTGTGATCCTGTGATAATGTTTGAGGTGACAATGGATAAGCTAGATATGTTGCTTGGGGCAATTTCTGTAAAAAGTTATTCTGTAGAAAATAATTCTGTTTCTCTCTTGCATAGCTGTTTTTTTCACAGAAAAAGCCATGGATTTTAGAATTTGGGCTTTTTTTTTTAACAATTCTTAGACTCTATAACCATATTTTCTTTGCTCTTTTCTGGTATCAGAGACTGTGAGAGACTGTAGTTTTGTCACTGGTAAGCTAAAACGTCTGCCAAGCTCTGCTCTACAAGTTTAACCATTGCTGTTACAGAGAAAATAAAGCTAAAAAAAACCCTAAATCACACAAAACCAGAGCAACTTTCAAATAGCATGCAGTCGTTAGGGTGCCTTATAGACATTCAGGCTTACACAGTCATCTTTTGTAATATCAGCAATTATACTGCATGAGGCACTATTGCTTTTCATGAGCCAGTTGTCACTTCTTAAAAGGTGACTTAGATATATTCACTCCTTATGAGGTGCTATGAAGTTGCTTAGCATTTTAAGCAAGCAAGCATTTTTTCTAAAACACATCTCTTAAAAAAAAACCCACACAACCAAACAAATTGACATCTTTAAATGGCATAAGGTACTCACGGCATAAATGAAAGCTCACTTTCTGTTGTAAAGGGATGCTGTCTGTATTGCCATTGCAGCCTCACCACTTAGAGTACCTTGAACGTGTGTGACATGCAGGGGGGATCATAAGGAAGGAAAGCAAAGGCAAGTTGTGGAATAAAAATTAAGTGTATGTCACCAGCTCCAGTGCTAAAATATTTTGCTCTTTTAGGTTCTTTAAACTTCTTCACAAAAAGAGAATGAAAAGAATTGAAAAACTGACTCGAGAAAGCTGTGAAGTAACGTTGTACTTCGTAGAGGTGTCTTCGTTCTCACGGTCTGCTTACAGAAACTGGGAATGCAGAGACAGTTTTAATGAAATGGTTTGGTTCGTAGTAACTTCCAAATCTCTCCCCAGTACACTCCTTTCTTACTGTGTGATTGGCGTTAAAGAGACATGGAGAAGCTGACTGGCAGAGGAAGAGTGCTATTTGTAGAGGGGAGAAGCAAAAAACAACCAACCAAACGAAAGAGTTTTCCAAAGCTTTGAATTGTTGTCCCTTTCCTCTACTTGCAGTGTGTATAACTGCAAGCCAGCTAAACAGAAATGAGACCTAGTCTCCTAAAGGCTGTTACTAGAAGGAACAGGAGCTGGACATAATCTTTTTATTGCCTGAATTTCAGTTGTAAATATTCTTGCACTATCTAGCTGGCACAAGCGATAGTATCCTGCCTCCCATGTTACCTTTCTCTGTGCTACACAGCTTTGCCATAACTGGATGTCTCATGTAAAGGCAGACTGAACAAAGGTCTGGATTCAGTAAGTGGTACTTGTGCAGTAATGTACTCTTGTCACTGTCCATTGAGGAGCAGAAGATGCCTGGAATCAGAATATTAGATGTTCTGGCCTTCCTCAGGGGCTCTGTGTTATGTGAGCCTAATGTTAAGTAATTTCTTGTGCCAGTCAGACTTAATTACAAGCCTTTTCAGAGCACAGCAATGAAATAGCTACTGACAAATCTCCCCTGCAAAACTAATCTACGCCACTCATTTTTCATTCTGATATGGATTTGGTACAGTGACAGACCAATTGTAGTAGAAATTATACTCGGTGAGTAGTATTCATTTATTTCTGTTAGTGGCACTGGTTTTAACAGAGTGCAAACTGTTGTTTGCTCTAAAAGAAACCCAAGAGATTACTGAGGACAACTAGGTATTGTTTCTCTCACATGGAGACAAACGAAATATGATTGATATTTACCTCTATGAATTGGTTCTGAATGTCCTTTGTGTCTCCATCAGCTGCCCAATTTAGATATCCACAGTCTTTAACAGTATGAAAGTTAGGGAGGGAAATAAAAAAGTAGGTATGATAAAGGGAGTATTGAAATTTGTTTGTATTAAGAATAACTGTTTCTTTTTTTTTCTTTTAAGTTCTGAACGGCCAAATTCCAAATACAAGTAGCAATATGGTTTAATACCTACTACTTGAAAAGAATATTGCCTCTTGTTTGCATTAGAGGAGAAAAAAAATCTTCATTGTTATGTGTGAGTAGTTACAGGAAAACTTGCATTAAAGCAAAGCTAATCAGTACTGTGCTTAAAAATGCATTACCTGGGAAATCCAAACAGGTGCTTGAGAAGAGGGATATGAATTATCAATTTGTTCCCAAAGCTAGTTCTTGCACTAATTTTCTGAGGAATTCAGAACAGTGTCCTCATATTTTTTTTGACGAAGAGCAAACAGACAGTTTGTTCAATCAGTTCTGACACCTGATCTGTTATCAGAATTGCCTACATCATTTTCCTTAACTTTTTTGAGGGGGATTCCAACACTAGTTGTCTCAGACGAGTTGACTCCATTTGTTTTGAGACCTAGAAAAGCCTGATTTCACCACAATCTTTGAAACTCCTTTAATTCTTGAGGAAAGGATAACTATTACCATTTAATTAAACTGAATATGATTTTTTTTTTCCTGTGGCTACCTTTATGAAGAAGAAAGCAACCACTCTGCTACAGACAGAATGTTTTCCTAACAAAACATCTGTGTGGCCCATGAATAAACCTTGTGTTAAGCAAGTTTTGATGAAGGGATCACTGCTGGATTGAGGATAGCTGGCATCCTATTCTCTCAAGCGAAAGAGCTCAAGAAGAGCTACTTAAGGCTTCTCTATATGGAAAAGCTGCTGAGATATAAATGTGGTAGAAGTTCAAGAGCAAAAGCCAGTCTCTGGGAAGAGGTGGTTGTTCCAGGAAGATGCCAGTACTCCCTGACTAGCACATTTGGGATTCCTTCCAGAATCCTTTAACAACTGCCCTGTGTCACCTGAGTAATTGTGGGATGTATATCAGACTGTTTTTTTACAGATTACGATAGCTGTGTTGCAAACTTCTAATTGTTTTCCTGTTATTTGTGTTGGGATCTTAGTTTAGGCTCCACTTTTTAATGCCTTTTAATTATAATAAAATCTGGATTTTTTTAAAATAAACAGAGCAGAGCACAAAAGGCAGAAAAAAAGATTCTAGTCTTCATTTCACTTCTGAGGAAAGCATAGGACCCAAGCTGAAGTGCTTCTAATGCCGTGGGTTTTCAACAAGGCATTTGAAGACAGTGAAAAGCAGAGTGGAGTGGCAAACTATGCTTACTAAGCTGGATCTCTGAGAGGCATAATTAAACTGAACCAAGGAAGGCTTAGATAGGTAAAAGCATCCTTATGAGAGTTTCTGAGTATTTAATTAAATCAATTATTAAGATATTTTAAGCTAACCTATTGCAAATTTTGAGTATCAGTGTTCATCACAGTGATCCAAACATAACTATCTCATGCTAATTACTAAGAACCAAAGGATGACAAGTTGCATATAAAAGTGAAATGAACTCACTCAATGACACAGTCCAAGATGGGTGAAATGTAAATAGGATAACAGGAGTGATCTGTCAGGCAATAATCATTTAATGTAGATTATAAGATGTAGTCTTTTTTACCAGTAGAAGAAGAAACTTCTGATAAATATCAGGGGCCAAAATTTTGATGCTTTTTACATGTTGCCAGTGCAACTAAGAACAGAATTGTTCCACAATTTCAGTCTTCTCTGTGTACTTTTACTTTAAAATACCTGATTGCATGCGTGTGTGATGAAAATGTTTCTTTAAAGTCCGAATGAGAGTGAAAGGGGAAGAATGTCCAAATTCCCTTTCTATCTCTCATTATTGTTTTGGCACAGGGAGAATTCTTAATCAATTATGTTATTTGAATCCACTGGCTAAGAGCAGCCTGGCTTGAGGCTGAACTCAATGCAGCACAGCTACAAACAATGAATTTTGTCTATTCAAATGGCACATCTTTGGTGTAACATCATTTACCACCAGGTCATTGCCAAGGCATACCCATGTCACCCCTGTCAGAATGTCAGTTTAGATTGGTACAGTGATAGGACTTAATTCAGCTGTCAACATGATAAAAAGTCACTGCTCACAACAGAGCAACAAAACTGCTCCAAGCTGGTAAGCTGGCAACAAGGCTTGGGGGGAGGGAGTGCAATGAAGGAAGATGAGTGCGTGTGAATAAAACAAGTAGGGAGCTGTAACCGCAACAAACGTGCTCAGCTTGATTACTTGATAACCTCAGTTTTCAGCTCAGTACGATCATGTGAACTTTGTGGCTGCAGCTTTGCTGAAACAATAGATATAGCTGTGTAACCTTTACTAATTAGAACCATAATAATGTCATGTGACTGCATAGTTGAGTGGGTGGCCAAAGTTAAAGACTAGTGCACAGGAAACATTTTTTGCATGCATTGATCCAAAGCCCAGTAAAGACAAAGGGAATGAAATGAGGATCTTGCACAGGGAGCCAGGAGTCCCAGATCTTCTTTTGTTAAGTCTGGAGCATTCTGGCCAGGTCTTTTAGCTTCATGTGTTTAAAAAGCAGCTTTTCTAGTTGAGGATAGTCCAGCATGAGGTCTCTGTGACCTGGTCATCAAAAGCACTGTTAGTCAACCATCCCCACCGACTTCTGTTGTTTTGAGTCATACTGAAAATCCAGTTCAACATTTTCAAGTTCACCTTTCTAAAAGCTGTGGATATCATGGAGTGGGTCTTATCTTTTCAGTATTATTTCCCTGCTTATAAATGTGGTATTAAAGTGTGCATCACATTTTTAGGCTTTTTTTTTTTTTTTAATATTTAGATTTTCTTAAATGAAAAAGCCACATATGGAGTTATGTTATGCCAGGTCAGCAACTCCAGAAGTAAATTGATGCGATGACACTAACTTCAAATAGAGCTATACTGGCACCCAGCTGAAGTTCCTGCCCTAAGTACCTGAAGGTCTGTTAAAAAAACCCACAGTTTAATTTGCTCTTAAAAGGAAGGTCAGTCTGCTGAAACAAAATTGCTGATTATTGTCCTCTGACAAGTCACTCCTGCTTAAAGCTACAAAGAAACCATGGTGTCAGGATAGCAAAAATAATATAAATATATGGTAAACTATGGACCTTTTCCTGAATAGGTTTTCATTAGCTAACGTTAATCATGTTTCACTAAGTTTGTGTCTGATCCAGAGCAGTTGCTTAGAATGGTGGAAGGAAGAGGAATCTTGCTTCTTGAACACCTTGAAGGGAAGGAGAAGAGAAATTGTGAAAGAGAATATGGCTTTTTACAGAGGGTGGGCTATTGACATCTGCTAGGGGGTCAAGTCTGAGACAGAGGAGGTCTTGCCACCTTCTTTACTGTGACAATGGTGAGACACTGGCACAGGTTGCCCAGAGAAGTTTTGGATGCCCCATCACTGGAGGTGTTCAAGGACAGGTTGGATGGGATCTTGATCAACCTGATCTAGTGGGAGGTGTCCCTGCCCACGTAGGGAAGGTGTGGGGGTGCGTGGAGCAGGATGATCTTTAAGGTCTCTTCCAACCCAAACCATTCTGTGAGGGAAAAAAGAAGTAGGAAGCCTTCCTGTTAACCTGGTCTCTTTAAGACAGGCATGGAAACTTTGAATGACTGAAGAGATGTGGTCCTCCTCTTCCTCTCCAGGGGATGAGAGAATGCCCTGGAGTAGAACCCAGATACAAAAGCAAAGCTTCAAGTGCTTTCTCCAACATTTAGCTTTTAAAAATGCTTTCATGAATGAGCAGCGGGATAGACTGGGTGCTAGAGGTTGAAGTGGTGGCAGGGATCGGTACTCGGACATCAGCAGCCTTGTCATGGAAGAAATTGTTTAGTTTCTCTTGCAGGAAGCCTGGTTGGTAGAATGAAGAGGAGTAAAGGAGGGCAGCTGAAAGCTGATTATAATACTAATCGGTGATTATTCTATTATGTGAAATGTTGACATACATTTTGAGGCCTAGGTAAAAGTAAGATAAAGGGAATTTTAGCATGGCATGCTCTGGTACAAATATGAGTGAGGAAACGGGTATGTTCTCAAACAGGAGAAAGCTTTTTAGGAGTGTGAGGCTCAGAAAAAGGTAAAAGAGGCCGGCTACACCTGTCAAATTGCAAGGCAAAGACCATCCAGAGGTATTCTGGCAGAACAGAACTAGAACATCATCTGAGATGTCAGAGGCTTAGCGGCAGTGAACTGTTACAAAATATCCTATGGATATTAACAAAACAAAAAAAAGGAAAAGAGAATCTGCTCTCCTGCAAAGATGATTTGCAAAAGGAGGGTTTCTCACAGGCAGAAACCAAGACCAGTGCTTGTTCAGGGGAATGCTGTGCACAGTCAGTACGAAGTATGTACAGAAATGAAAACTATGTGCGAGTGTAGTGAGGCATTACAGCAAACTGATAGCTGCACTGTAGGAAAGTATTAAACAATGCATTTCAGACTTGAAAATTTGAAATAACAACACTCTTCCTAAAGCATGGGGCATAAGTGGGTGGCAGCTAATAATTTATTCACAAGTAAGCGCAATCTGCATGAAGAACTGCATCCTTTGCGTTATATTTTTCTCCCCTTCAGCAGTCTTTGCTGGTGGAGTGCAACCAAAGTGCGGGGAACGTCTCCCTATCAGATGAGTGAGCCACTGTTCTTCAAAGCTGCATGCCAAACCAGAAGTCAGGCACATAGTAGCATGCTTGTGTTGCTTTGGCAGGGATGGAACAAACCGCTGTCATTCCACCACCCCCTGACTCCATCCTCTCCTTGAACAGGAATACCCTAATCAGGGAAGTATGCACAGACTGTTTAGTGGAGAGGTCAAATCCATTTGGTTGAAATTCCAGGGCAACAGGGATAACAATGGCAGGAAGAGAGGTCCTTGAGCTGGCCTACGCTGCCTGCCCATTGCAGCATGTTGTTGAAAGATGTGACCTGCTGCCTGCCGCACCGTACTGCCTGCCCTTGGAAATCTCTGGCTGCTCCCAACACAATGGAGAACCAAAAGCTCACTGCAAGTGGAGTTAAACAGCAGGAATTCTTCAGTTAATTATGAAACTATTTTATGATAGTACAGCTTTCCCAAATCTATATCTCCTCTTTAACCCTTTGGGATTTTAGATGTTTCTTGGGATGATATGTTAGCAAGCGCTGAATTCCCCCTTGCCTCTTGCTTCTTTTCCACAGGAAAACCCTCCCATACGATCCCCAGTGTAAGCATGCTTTGCATTACAAGCCTGGCCTTCAGACACTTTCAGTCTGAGGGAAACCATGCTTTATTGATTGTTCCTCGAAGTGCAATGCACAAGTAAGATATAGAACATGGGTGTTGTGAGCTTGTTACTGATGTTTGATATTTTCATTCCTCTGGCTACTGTTTTTTCTGCTTTCAAATTCCCTATCAGTTAAAGGAGGTGTGCAAACGGAATAAACCCAGGGCATGAGACCATATCTAGCATTTGCTACAGCGATGCAAGTGCTGTGGCCTGGGAGATATTTCTCTATCTGGCTCTGGCTCTGAGAGGAGGAGGAGGAGGAGGAGGAGGGGGAGGAACTGGAGGGCTAGTCCAGTTAGAAAGAGCATAAGCACATTTTTTCATTTCTGACATGCCATGCAGTGCTCCGATTGCCTGATAACAACTGTGTGAGAAAATTCCATTTTATCAATTTGTTAAAAATGTCTTTCTCATTGGGGAACGGGAGACGGCTCACACATGCACAGACAGAGAATGTAGGAGTGCTTTGTGAGTGCTCTGATAATTGGGAAACTCCAAATCCCAGTAACTAAGCAAAACAAACCAGAAACTCCTAAAAGGCACCACCACCAGTAAAAGGAAATGCATTTTTTTCTGTCAGCGTAATGACCAGATCAACCTCATTTCCGTTGAGACTGTTTTGTTTGGGTTTTTTTTTCCAGCTGATGACAAGAGCATACTGGTGGAACAACGTCCCACACCATTTCCTCCAGGTCGTTTCCTTTTCCTTCAGCTTTGGAAGCAACTTACACCATATGGACTTGGGTTGACAGACCTGGACCCACGTGCTTGTTTCTCTAGACATATAGATGCCATCTCCAAGGAGGAGGAAGTTTTGCTGCAGCTGTACGTTAGGTGAACATATTTTTACAATGAGTAGATAGACATGCCACTAGGAATGGAGCTTAAGGGGTGCATTGGAATGGCACGGGCTTTGCCTACATTCTGTTCTTTACATTGGTAATATTTTTCTCCCTTATAACGGATGGTCATACTTAAAGGGAGAGCATAACTGAGTCTCTCCCACAGTCTGGTCTTGCTGGCCACTTGTGGTTTGGGTTTTCCCTTCCTGCACCCGCTCAGTTTCTCTACTATTCTACTGTGACCTAACGCTGCAGATCATTTCTCAATTAGCCAGTAATGGCTGAGCAGAGGCCCATTATAGCATGCATTTGTGACATTTTGTTAGCAATAAGCATGTTGTGGTTAGCAAATATGTTGTAATTGGATAATGTTACATGGAAACATGAGTTTCAACAGTTGTCAGAATTTCAAAATGGACTTAAGAAATAAAGTGGCTTTCATCTGAAGTAGTTGAGGTGACTTTTTGAAGCCCAGTTTGATTTTCTTTCACCTTTGATTCAGGATTTAAATCCAAGTTCAGCTCTAAATTTATTTCAGGATGTAGAAGTGACACTTTGGGTGATTTGAATAGGCTGACTAGAAGAGCAAATATAGAAGAAAAACTGAAAGTAAAACTTTCATGCAATGTACAGTGTGCATATGGATTTGTTCTTTCTTTCAGGGCCTTCTTTATTGGTAAGATTGCTAATAGAAGATGAATGATCCTTATTTTGTATCAGAAAATGTACACACATACAATATCAATATGGAGTTCTGCTGGTTGACCATGTGCCTCTGCTTTGGCCTGGATTATAGATAGCAGAAAAGCTAAGCTGATCCTTCATTTATTAAACTACAGGTAGGAAATGAATTCACTAACTAAAGAAGTTTCCTCTTTTCTCCTGTATGCTTTTCTGCAAAGTTTTGAATTCACTACAAATTGCCCAGGCTATATATTTACAAACCACAGGTTATATATTTAGCTGTGCGTCTGTGATGCCTATGATATCCAGATATTTCATCTTCACATAACTTATTTTCCTCAACCCAGTGGGGAAGCTATTTTACATTCCCTGACAAATAGTCATTCAAACTGATGTTTGCACCTTGAGAGCCAATACTGGCAAAGTTGTAGTCGAAGTTGAACAAAGCAGGGGAAAAAGCTAAAAAAAAAATTAAAAAAAATAATTTCAGCCTTCTGTATTGTTTTCCCTCTTTGCAACTAATTTTTTTTTCTAAAATCAGAGCCATATAAAGCAGCATTGAAGGTGTAAGCTGTTCATCTACACAACAACATTAAAAGAGCTGCTTAACTTAAACACTTCAGTACTTTTAATATGAACTCTTCCTCATAGTATATTTGTTCTTTTATCCCCTACCATTTTCTTATTCCTACTCCACCCACTTTCAATATTTCTACATGTTTTTCAAGTCTTTCTGCTCCTTTTCCGTTTATTTGTGCTATACGCCATCCATAAAGTCATCTCTGGAACTTGTAAGTACATTTGCAAAGACAACAGAGGGAAGGCAGTCGCACACAATATTATTTTTGGCTAGATCCTCCAGGAACAATGGCTATTGTTTGGCAGCTAGCAACAAGGAGGCCACTTTAGCGATGTAATGGTTTAGAGCCTGGGGGCTGTTCCTCAAAATATTGTGAGCTTTCTAAAAGGTATGTGTGATTCAAGGTCAAAACTATTTGGCAACATCTGTTTTAGAAGGAAAAGAAAAAAGGGAGGAGGGGGTGAGAAAGGGAAAACAACCCCAAACTTGAGACTATAGATAAAAATAATGTGCTCTAGCTTTTGTTTTTTTTCCTCTTCCACATGATTGTTACATGAACAACTTTCTATTTGTTGACTTAATAACACAATGTTTGTTGGTTTTGAGATGAGACAGTGAGACAGCATTGGTTTTCTTTTGGGCTGGGCCTGGTTTAGGCTCTGAGATGTGCAAATACAATAATGCCTCTGCCAAAAGTCTCCACTTGTGCTTGACGAGTAAATGCTAGCGCGTCTGTAAGCAAACAGGGATGTTAAGTCTTGTAGTTAAATATTTATTACACTGCTTATAATTTTGAATTGAGCCTTAGCTGCAGTATCCCTGAACGTCATAGTTAATGTTGAAATAAGCCACAACTGCAGTCCTTCCAGTACTTAAAGGCAGACCTGCAGGAAAGTTGGAGAGGGGCTTTTTGTTAGGGAGTGCAGCGATAGGGCGAGGGGTTTCGGTTTTAAGCTGAGATTGGGGAGATTTAGGTTAGATATTAGGAAGAGGTTTTTTTTTTTTTACTGTGAGGGTGGTGAGGGGCTGGAGCAGGTTGCCTGGAGAAGTTGTGGATGCTCCATCCCTAGAGGTGCTCAAGGCCAGGTTGGATGGAGCCTGGTCGGTGGGAGGTGTCCCTGCCCTGGGCTGGTGGCAGTGCCTGTGCGCCCCACCAGGAGGCGCCCTGGGAGCGCCGGGGCCGCCTCCCCGGGATAATAAAGAATTAAAATAAGATATAGGAATCTTCGATGGAGCGAAGGTGCTGCATTTAGGTAATTATTTTTTTTTTCTGGTTCGTGAAAGACCAGCGGCAGCATTATCCCCACTTTAAAGCATGTTTATTCCCTTTCAAAGGCATGCTTCCAAAATTGTCCATCTCTATGTCAGCATCTAGAAAAGCCTGCCAGAAACAAATGCTTCAACTCCTCTTCTTATACACAAGTCCTCGTTTCCCACTTTGGAACTGAGGCTCAGCCTGGCTGAACCCTGCAGCAGCACAAATGGTAATGCCCCTTCGCATCCTTTCTCCGTCAGGGATGCAGGGACATTTGCTGCCCACCTATAGTTGTCTCTGCCATGGGAATGGTCACCTTCGAGCTGGTAAGGCAGGTGCCTGGGGACAGCTGCCTCTCTGCAGCACGCAGTTTGCAAACTGAGGGCCAGAACTCTTCACAGATGGATCCTTTCCCTGTGTGCAGTGTGCCTGTGTGTTGTGTTGGGGCTGGGGGATGCTGCTACGATTTTGATCCCAATGGGGAAGGAAAGCAACAGAAGGAAAAATGGGTGTTTTCTAACACAGGCAGAAGCAGGGGTGTGTTGTAGCGGGTGAACTCTTAGTACACTAAGTGGCAAATATGCATTTGACCTGCCAGTTGGCAATGGCATCATCACCAGGTCGTTCCACACCACGAGCCTGAATGAACATCTCTAAATGAAAAGCAGGTATGCGTTGGTATATGTAGGCTTCTATCTCCTCTCCTGAGGAACACCTTGCTTACTGACAGCAAAACCAGATCATCCTGCTCGAAGGAAGTAGTTCTGTTTGTCTCAGATATAGAGAAAAGTATTGTGACATATGTACTGCTCCCCAGCTAATGAAGGAAATTACCTTCTCAAAGGGAAAGAATCTTGAAGGTTTGCCAAATGTTTTGAGAGCATTTGATAGAAGGTGACATCGAAAAAACAAGTGGTATTGTCAAATTTTATAGCTCATGAACTATTATTGAGCCATGTCCTAGAGTTTTCACTCAAACACACGTTTTCAAACACAAATGCGCGGAAGTTAAACTGCAGTATGCTGACATTAAGCACCTTAGGTTTTCAGCTTGCTTTTCAGAAACATTGTACTCCTTGCAGGGAAAGGCCTCTTTAAAAAGCTAAAGATTTCACTTTAGGAACTTTTAACCACTGGCCATGAGGTCTAGCCTTTTTTAATTGTACTTGGGCTTTACCTGCTGTTTTTTCTGAATAATTAATTCAATCACAAACCGTTCTTAGACGTGTAAGAAGTTGATTTAGTTTAAGAGCAGAACTTGATATTGGTGTTATTGATATGAATCTACACAGCCAATAACCTTTTCCCTTAAGGCAACCAGATAATCAGTAAGGTTAAATACCAACGAAAATTAATCCAAACCCATATATGAATGCGATGATTTTTTTTCCAATGATTTCTGAATAACTTGCCTGGGAAGTGGGTTGTAGTTTGGCTCTCATGGTTAAGTCTAAGCCTTCTCTTACTGTACCCCTGAGACTCTCTGGTTAATTTTGTGGCACAAAATATTTAATTGCGTGCTCTGCCAAGTGAATACAAGATCTCAAATTTACTTTCAGCCTCCATGGGCCACTATTTTAGACACTTTGGTAGAATACAAAAGCATATTTTCTGTATGCCATATTCCGACCTCATGTCCATCAAAGTAAATCTTCAGTAGTTGCATTGAAGTCTTGGAACAATCCTAAGTTCTGTTATTGAGGTCAGATCGTGACCTTGAAGCTCCAGCAGAGACCCAAACCAAGAAAATTGTTTGGGAAATTGTGGAAGGAATAAATTAGCACTTGCCTATGCCTTTTGTGAGATTAAACTGTTACAAAGGTGTGAGCTAAGGTGAAATTTCCTAATCATGGTGGATATTACTTTCCAGCCATCTGTGCTGGAAATAGGTCTCTGTGTGTGTATAGGATAAGTCCTTACTTTCTGATGGTGCTTTGTATCAAATAGCAACTAATTTTACTTCTACTTCCTCTGACTGTCCCTACCTACCCCCCTCACTCCCTCCAGAGGAAAATCACTTAATCTTGAAAAAAGAAAGTACCAGGGGTAGGTTGTAATTTGGGTTTTTTTCCTCTGGTGAATTTAAACCTTCATTTTCTCTCTCTACCAAACAAAAGTAACAGGTCTAAATATTATTAGGTAATTGTGGTTGTCATACTGCACATTGTACTGTGGAAAAAATTAATTGCTGTTTTTTTGCCTGAGGGTTTAAGCAGCAGTCCCTTCGCCTGACTGGGAGCATGTCATTTTCCTCCTGTTTGAGACTGTGTACCACTAAGCAGCATAAAAGCATTCCTGTACAGCTGCACTGGGTGAGTGGGCGGGCATCTCATTCAGTAATAACATCTAATTTATACAGCCATGAAAATCTACAGCTATAAATAAACAGTTCTGACTGACTTTACATACTTACTCAGAATAAAACGAGACAGAGAAACAGACTGGAAAAAGAAACCTTGTGTAAATGTCATAAAGGCCAGATCCTTACTCAGAGTACCTCAGTAAAGCATATTTAAAATTACAGGGAAAGTGTCAGTTTGTGAGCAACGATGCACGCTTTCTTCCTTACAGGGCTTCACGTGTGTCAGAGAAAGGAGCAAAGCAAACCTGAGGTCCCAGCAGTTGTGCTTTGGGGACAGGCATTCCTGACTGCTTTCCCAAAGTGCATGACTATGATCCAGCCTCTCTATGTGGGACATAGCAGAGAGCAGTGCCTCTTCTGAGCCCTTTTCAAAGAAAGATCTACCCCCATGATTCTCCTCAAACCCCTGCAGTCTGGCAGCACAGTCCCCATGTCAAATCTCAAAGATAATTCTGGCACGAGGAGGAGCAGAGGACAAGATCTGCCTTTCAGGTCCTCTGTTTGGACTTGGAAAGAACTAGTCTTCTGTATCAGGGCCCAGGCTTTGTTCTGAGATTCTAACTTTTAAACTGTTTGCTCTTGACTATCAGTACAAATTAAAATAATTAAAAAGAGATGTGGGAGGGTAGAGGAAAGAAAAATACCCAGCAAATCTGTACGGGAAGTCTTTTGAACTTTCTCATCTTCCCTAATTCCCTCCATGGTTTTTCTTCTGTCTGTCTCTCTGGAATATTTCCTTTGACCAACATCTTTCAGCTGAATTCTTTCCGTGTTCTCCTTTACCTTTCACAGAAAATTCGGGAGGAGTGCATGTGTGTATGCATGGGGTGTGTATAAGTGCTTACATGCCCTTTGCAAGTTAGCTGGAGTGAGTTATCTAGACGAGATGGGGATTATTGAACGCACCTACGTCTTTCAATGAGTTTCCTTGGTTTACGGTCAAGCCCTAGTATGTTAACTTCCCAGACTAGAATTTTATCAGGTGCTTGACATGCGAGAAGAACAATCTTACATATACACATTACTTTTTTTATTGCTCACAGGCAGCTTACAATGTGTTTCACTTTTACTAAGCTCCAGCAGCATTCAAAAGATGGAGATAATACCTCAGTGAACTACATGCACGGTAGCTCTAAACTAGGAGTATTGGCAATGAAGATAGTTAGATATTTAAGTACTGCAACTAGCTTTAAATACAAGGCAAAAAAAAAGAGGTCTTTCTTTTTTTCACATTGACCATTAAGGAACGCTACTGTTGGTTTTGTCTGTTTATTGCAGTTTGCAAAGCAGATCTCCAGTGTTTTAGATGTTAACAAAATGTTGAGGCTAATAACAGAAATCAACTATATTGAGCAAGATTAGTAAACATGTGAATGGAGTGTAATTATATGGCAGGCAGCTTTATGTTAAACAGTGCTTTAAATTAACATGCTTTCTGTCAAAGCAATCATACAGTCAGTATAATTAGGTTACTTTTGTTGCAAGATTAACTGCAACCAAGAAAAAGGAAGAAAGTGTTGTGTTCCGATTTCCTGTTAAAATGGAGAAGAGATATTATGCATATAAATACTCCAGAAAGTTTCTCATTAAAAGAATTTGGCTTCATGGTGATCTTTCTGAGCAGACATTCCTAATTACAACCCTTGTTAGCCCAATTTGTTATCTAGCTAGCTTGGAAGTCACAGCACTGTTAAAATTATCCCTTCCCTTAATTTTTTCCAGACTTGATGAAGGACAATCCAAATAAGAGCTGGCTTGCATTCACTGGTCTTTTACAGAGTGGTGCCAAGCTCATGAGGGAGTTCGTTTACCAGTGATGAGTTTTAACCATGGACACATCCTCAAGTACATTATGCAAGAGACGAGAAATCTGTGTAAACAGATGAACACAAATTTCTTATTCATAGCAGTTGCAGAGTTATCATGTAAGAGGCAAACACTTCATATTTTCCACCGGTTTTCCATATGTCTGATGACATAATGGCTTCACCAGAAGCTGCAATGCACTGGAGAAAGGATTTATCACATCTGCCTTTATTTTCCTCTACTTCATGGCTTCAGCATTCATGGAGAGATTGTTTGGTTGGATGAGGAAGGAGTCACTTGCCTTTCTGCCTGTAGTCCAGTATTACTATTGAATCTCCTGTTTGGAGACAGAGGAAAAGAGATTACTGGGGAAAAAAGGCACAATAGACAAGTTCTCTCACACACTAAGCACCCTGTAGGGAGGAGGGCATGAACCTGGCCCCAGCCTCCCAACATCCCTGGGGAAGCGAGCCACTTTGGGAGTGTAAGTAAAGTATGGGTTGGACCAGCTGCTAAGGCAGAAGTGCTAGAGAAGTCTACTGAGCTTGGGATATCCCTAGCAAGTGAGGCGTTACTCGACTGCTGAGGAATGATTTGAAATCTACCATGCATTACATCCATTGAGGATAATGGTGTTTTGCTAGTGGGAAAAAGTGTCTGCCACCAAACAAACCTAGCTTGCTGTAAGTATATGTGAAAAGCTTTTAAAATAAAGTTTGTCTGGAAAGGCAGCAGATATTAATCTCTGCAGTTAAGATACCTGCAGCATCCTCACATGGCTGGCTGGGACAGCACAGGACCTACCAAAGACCCACAATTTTCTGAAGCACCAGATAGAGACCAGATGTGCTGCTGCGGTGCACCAAATGTGGTAATAACCAAATATATTTGGGTACTCTTATGTGAAGCACTGTCTCAGTCTCTCTCCTTCCCTGTTGATGATCATTTACTGAAAAGGTACTTTCCTTGTCCATAGACCTCAGACCCTGAAACACCAATTACTCCATGTTATTTATCTCCAGCCTGCACAGCATTTGGCAATTTGATGTGGAACAAAATCCTGACATTTCTTCCTTTCCAAATGATCTTGTAAGTATTTTGTGCAGAGCAAATAACTATTTTAAAGATGCGGGAGGAAAAAAATCACCAAAAAAAAAAAAAAGATACTAGCCTATTAGGCCACTGGGAGCATATTATCAAGCACCTGTGAATATCTGGCCTTCAGTATGAAATGGTAAGCCCTGGGTTGCCAGAGCTACCGATCCTGTCTCCCTCCGTGGATCATCAGATAAACTTGTCAACAAGAGTAGGGCGTGTGGCAGATGGTGCAGGTTTCCTTTAGATAGCTCGACTCCTGTACCCGAGGGCTAATATGCAGCTTGATGGAGTGACAAATATATGAAGAATATAAATATGCTATCACAGATTTGTAGCACAACTAGGGTGAACGGATGAGACAAAAGTAAATATTTGTATTTAGTGTGCAAACTCTGGGCTAAATTTGAGTTCCATTTGTCACTGGCAATGCAGTGAAATTGTAGGTATAAATGCTACTTGTTCACTGAAAGAAATAGATATACCCTGAAGTTTTATGTTTATTTCTTACAAGCATAACGGAACAAATGAAGATATTTTCTAGAAAGGAGGCTTAGTTCAAAAATCCATTCCAGACACTAAAGAAGAGAGGGCTATAGTAACAAAGGGTGTGTGACTGGATCAATAATCACCTGCAGAACATGAGTATTTTAACATTCATGTAAAAGCTGCTGTTCATAAGCCTGTGCCAGTACAATGGCAGAATGACTTCATACCCCTCATGTATGGCCTTTGCATCCTTTCATTTCCCACTTGGGCTTCTGTAATCTCAACAGCTTCTCAGGAGAATGAGAAGAAGAATGATCAAGAACTTGATCATATTGTAGTATCACTTTGTATTGTAGAGATTCATGCGCTGCCACATAGGCTGAGTTTCACAATAACTGACTACAGGATATTTGAGGGAGCTTGGTTTCACAAGCACATAAATACAAAAGGAAAACAACCAGTTCCTAAAACCTGTTATATGCTTCTGGAAAACACATTTCATGCAGAAGTACTTCAAAAAAGAAGAGGAAAAATATGCTAAAGAGAAGATTGCTGCCTAACTTTATTTCATTCATGAAAATGTTTCAGTGATGTCTTCCCAAGATATTCAGGACCTCCTAGAAGATCTGGAGAGGCATATCCATCCATTCCCTGGGCACAAGAAGTTACTTTGCCATAGGTTTCCTGTTTCCTGAGAGCAACAGCTCTTATTCTTGTACTGCCTTATCTATCCCTTGCTTTACAATAACTACTTTTGGCTTATGCCCCTGTGGTGTTCCTCAGCCACCTGCTGATAAAAGCTTCCCTTCTGGAGGACAGCGAGCATCCTGTCACGAGTCCGTTGGAGCTGATGCCTGCTCTGACAGCCAGCCCCCCTTTCTGTCCATTTCTCTCCCAAAGAACAGTTCCACCACCTGGGGATGAGCATTTCTCTGGACTTGGCAGAGGCCTTGTGATTGTAATATCTAGCAAGTGGTTTGTCCAATGTCCCTCAGCAGGCGTTTAAATCACTGATGGAGCAAGTAGCCGTTGTTAGCTATAGCTCCTATCCAATTCCATTTCAAAGTATTGAAATGAAGCAGCTGATTAGTGTTTTGCGGTTTTTTTTTTCAGGCATGTTAGGTGGAAGGCAAATGAATTTGCTCCATCTTCAAATACTAGTGCCAGAGAATAAACTTCACCTGAGATGTTGCTCTGCCTGATGTGGAGAACTTTGATCTGAATTTCTCCTTAGGATCTGGCTGTCTCACCAGGAGCAAAACCTGAGGGGAAAAAAAGGCTGCATTGCTTTATTTGTGAGGGTTCTAGTTTGAATGGTCAAAGTAATATGACATCAGTTGTCAGCGTGATGTTTTCTACCCATCAGGAATGGGAGAAGCAATCGCATAGTTAATTTTTGTTGCTCAGACCCTGCAGCCAGATCCTAGGCGGAGGTAAATTTATGGCAATAAAATAATTAGCCCATTGTTTCCAATTATCCTTTTTAGAGTTTCTGTATTGCTCAGCATTGTCTAGTACTCTAGAAACTCTGGGATTTTAACAAAAAAAGTCATTACTGGTACTATTTTCTGTGCCTCTCAGGCTGTGCAGCTGGGTTGCCTTAGTTACCACCAATCCAACTGTGCAAGGGGAGGAAGAAGCGCATGAGAGATAATACATTTTTAAAACCTCTAACACTGTATGAAACAGTTTGTCTATAAATAATAAAACAAATTTAGGGTCTGGCACCTTTTGGTTTTTCTGAAAAGGAAAAACAAGGTTATATTATTCAACAGCCTCCGTTTTCCACCTCTCAGAAATGATTCTGCATCTTTTTGGTCAAGCACAGGATTTAGCTTTAAAAATTATGTGATCAAAGTTGAAAACTGCCATCCATGGTCTCTGAAATAAGTTGGTCTCTGAAAAAGTTTCACCTTTAAGGGTGAAAAAGAGTAAATATTTACATAACTGGTTTTAGGAAAAGTGATAGTGACCTGAAGCTATAACAGAATGTGGAAGAGTGCCCACAGTGCGCTGTGGGACAAGCTTCATTTGCAGCTTACTGTTTGCCACAGGATGTACGTTGAGAAGGAAACCCAGCTTGCCGCTAACGAGTGCCTATTTGTTAATCACTTCTTACACCTTCCAATAAACAGAGCTTATCTGGGCACAAGCGCAGCCAGCTTGCTTTCTTCGAGTGGGAAGGCAAGAAAAAGAAGCTGCTATCCTAGAGCCTTTCCTTTTGGGGTGAAGCCTGGTCATAGCAATGCAGAGAGGGGTCTCAGCCTTGGCTGATGCCACCAGCATTGGGTCTAATTGCTTGGTGGCTACATGTGTTGTTGAAGAAGGTGTTTCCAGATGTGCCTGAGGGAACCTATTGCATTACTCTGTAACTCAAAACTGTGACTTTGGGGGTCAAAGAAGGCAAAAAAAGTGAGGGTAGGAGTGCCCTTCCACCTATCCCGTCTTTTGGAAAAGGGAGGATGTGGGCAGGACGGAGGTTAAGGAGAGATGAAAAGGCCTGTCCTCTACCACCACAAACTTTTGATTTGCGTGGGTTTTTTCCCCCCGCCCCTTCTGTGGGTAATTTTAACTGCATTGTTTCTCTTATTGTGGTGTGAAGGTGAGACAGGAAAGGGTAGGATGAAAAAAGTATGTGAAGCCATTTTTGCAGTGAGAAGAAAGGTACGTGGAATTGTGTTTTCATTTGGTTTGCAGCTGGTTTTACTCTGGTGATGCTGAGCCAAAGATTTGTCTCAGTCAGGAATATATTAAGACTCTGGCACACTGTAGTTTGGAATAGCTTCCCTCTGGCTGTGTATCAATGCTTATTGGGGCTTTGTTATCAATACCAGCTTGAGGAAGTCCTACCCTTCTCTTGGGTGGACACAGCTGGGAAATGGATTGGAGAAAATGATCCAAACTGAAAACAACCCCTGCTTGCAAGAAACAGGTGTGTGTGGTGAGTAGGAAGGAATAGGGGCCAGTGAGCAGGAGCTTATTGAGAAGTTATTGCTGCCAAAATCCCTGAATTATCAGACTGCCGCCTCAGGCACTGCAGAGTGGCCGGCTCTGGGGTGCAGCTTGCAGCTTCTTTTATTGGTGCAGGGAATGCTGCCAGTCTGAGGGGTTGAAGAGCTGAGGATGCAGCAAGAGTTGGCACAAACACAGGGAACTGTAACTCCGGGGGAGTGTCCTGCACATGTATCAAAACTTCATGTAATTGTTAAAGCCATGATTTTGTGGCCTCTTTGAAAAATGTCAAGTACACACGGAGAGGCAGATACACCACATACAGGTGTTCTCTATGAATTGCCAGAGCTCACGAGATATCAACAAAGAATATTGTGTATGCTGTGTTTATACATGTTTTCTGAGGTTACGCTCATGCTATCACAACTGGGGGTGCTTTTCAGCCTTTCTATGTGCACAAAAAAGAAAGTTGGGTGCTTGCCACAGTTTCTTTGGGAATATCTCTTAAAATCTCTTCAGTAGGTATATTTAGTCAGCTGTTCAAAATGTGTCTAATTCTTGCAGTTAATTTGATCTCTGCTTGGCAGAGACCTTTTGTCCTATCAATTAACACCTTGGAAATTAAATTATTTTAATTCTGATTATTATGCATCAGGCATACTCTAGGCCTGAAATTACTAATACTTACTCAGTCATGACAAAATCTGATACCTCGATATTAGATCCCAGATGAAGACCTATACTGTCTTGTAGTGATGATGTGGTCTTTGTTTAATAACAGTTACTATTTACGTGATGCCTCTTAAACCAGAACTAGTGCAGAAAGGCTACAGATCTGTTTTCATTTAGCAGCAGTCCTTATCTTGTATCATGTTTATTCAAGAATAGAATTTTGCCAAAATTTCCAAACATGGACATGTAGAGCAAGCATCTTATTCGTAAAGGTATCAAGTGGTGAAGTTGATTATTCAGCAGGTTTGAAAGCCAATCTGCTGCTTGTAGGTAGCTAAGTACGGATGGTGAGAGACTAGCTACAGACACTCTACTTTGGCTTGACAGGCATGTGAGACTTCACAAAATGGATCAGGCATCAAATGTTCCCTGAGAACAGAGGGAGGTTGTCTTATTTATTTTCAGAGGTGTTTTTGCAGTGTTTTTTTCTTTCATCAGAAAACTAGTTTAAGAAATTGCAAATGTTCACACATTTGTCCTAAATAAAATACACACATTTTTGTGACAGAAACACTTTCATCCTCAAAAACTTGATCTTGAATGAAAAAGGAGAGAGGAAACTGAAAAAAAAACCAAAAAACCCATGCCAAACCCCTACAGGTGCTTCATCGTTTCCTTTTCTTCCACTCATTGAATGTGTCTTCCTAAACTACTTTCCCCTTCCCCCAACTGCCCATTTGCCTAAGAAGGCCGCTTTTCGTTTTCTTTAAATTTGTACAGATTATAGTACTACTGAAGTAGAAATGTTCTCAACAGTTGGTTAAAACTATCTGAAGTGCTATATTACCCATAGAGCTTCTGTGATGCTTTCACTTGGATACACTAACACCTTCCTATAAGTTGTCAGTAAATAGTATCTTTCCCCAGATGGACAAATGGTGTAAGAGTTTAGGCAAGAGAAGTTTTGCTTCTCTGTACCCTTGTTTGAGAAGCAATTTGAAATCAAGTGATTATGCTAGTAGAAGGTGCTTCTTGAGTCACATGAGAGAAACTTGGTCCACCCTTTTACCTGGTGGGGTTGGGATTCTTGCTCTGAATTGTTCTCTGTTAGTAGCTGCTTAGGACCTGGCAATCTCTATCAGTCACCCAAATGGCACTGCCCCCCTCCTAGTGTACAAGGGCCCTCCTCTCTTTCCCACCTGCCTAGGCAATCACACTTACTCATTTTAGATAATTTTGTGTCTCTGTGTGTAGAAGTGAAAACCAAAACTTGGACTGACCCCATATCATACGGTTTAGGAACTCTCCGAAGTTGTAGAAAGAGATGACGATGGCAAGGCTACAGGTGAAAAAGGCTGTGAGCCCAGCAGGGCTGAGTAAAGCGAAGAGCGGATATACCCACTCTCCCGTTACAGAATAAATCCACAGGACCCTAGGCAAGGAGAGAAACAACCTTTGGTTAGGACCATTCAGTTAGAAGAACCACTTCATATTTTCTAACTCCTGAAGGGCCAAGTTATCAAAACAGTCTTGATATAGAGAATATACTCTCAGCTGCCAATACACCTCCTCAGCATCTGGGCTATTTGCTGTGAAGCATGCTTGAACCGCTGCTAAATTAGATGGGTTTCAGCACAGGCTGAAATGCACACAATGTTCTGCTGTCACCCTGGTGGCAATGGCTATTAATGGCAGTGAAATATCAGTAAAGTACTATGATGGTCAGAAATGAGGATGTGTAATTGGCTTTATTAAATGAAGATTATGCAAATAAGCTCTTACATTAGTGTTTGCTCTTTAGTTACAACAGCTTTTCAGGCCTTATCCAGATCTTGAGTGTCTGTGGAGATGAAGTGCTGTTTCTCACTGTCCCTGTCCTGCCGTCATTGACCACTGGTTTAGGGAGTGAGAAGAAGCTTTCAGAAGGTGAGAGGGCAAGGGAAATTCTCCGGCACTTTTTTCCTTGCCCTGGAAGTAGGAGGAGAGGAGGAGCAGGTAAGTAGAAGCAGAGATGCAGCTGCTTTGCTCTTTTGTTTCAGGACTGTTTGCAAAGCAGTGTTTAGAAAAGGGAAAGAAAGAAAAGGAAGAGGATAAATATGATTGCTTTATAGGGCTTCTTTTCTACTTAGGCCATCTCTTTCTGACTTTTTCTTCTCTCAAAAAAAATATCTTGTAGTGGCTGTCAGTTCGGTGTCATTACCTTCATTGTTTACAGCACATAAGAGTGGCTGGTAGTGAATACCTATAAAATACTATAAGAATGGTCTTTATACTTAAAATATAGGAGAAGTCTATTTTATGGAGAAAATTATATGTATTTGTATTGAATATGTAAAGAATATAAAATATAGGGCAAATCTCCAGTGATGTTAAGAGGATATGCCATTCTTGCCTAAAAAAAGAACCTTTGTGTTCAAGGAGTCCTAAAGTGTTTAATTCTTGCTTAAAAAAAAACCAAACCAAAACACATCTGAGGAGTTTTCCATACTTTCCACCACCAGTGCTAACATAAGAATGCAATCCCACTCTTCCTGATGGCACACAGCCAGTCACCTTGCACTGAGCATCACACCTCAGAGAAGTGACAAACAAGCTGCCCCACCAGTCCAAAACTGTCATAAAACTGAGGAATGGGAGAGTGCTAAAGTGCCTGACAAGATGATTTCTAATTTCTCTAGTTAGATCAGGAAGGCGTAGGGCATAAAATAGGAGGAGTTTTACCTTGCTTATAAAGAGATATTTGTTAATCTCCACCTAACACATGGAGTGGAGCCGTAGGGGGAGTTGGTAGGGGAGATGTCTGCACTGAGCATAGAAATGTTAAGTGTAGAGACACATTTTCATCATCTAAGGTAGGTTCTTGCATCAAATAAACTAGGCTGTGGAACAGCTTAGTAATTTAAAACAAAACAAAACCAATAATCCAAAGCCTACACAAAAGGCTATGGAGAAGCCGAGAAGAAATACTGAAGACTGGGTGCTAACAGGAGCCAATGCATTTTCTTAATGAGTCTCAAACAGTAGAATGGAGTGACAACCTTCGTTACTTCATATAATGAGGAACTAAATTATCTTGATCCAATTTAGCCAGCTGGTGCATCTGATAAGAAGCACTTCAACCTGTGTTTTTAAACCTAAACAAATGACTATACAGGAGCATTAAAGTACTTCCATGTTTCTACCTTGGCGGAAGCTGTGTGTAGCCAGGTCTTTTATCTTGGGGCATTCCTCCGTATTACTGAGCTTACCCATTTTGACCACAGAATGGTTGATAAGGTTTTCTTTTTCCTAGGGATTTCATAAAATGCATCCCACAAACACATATTGCTCATTTTTCATGGGCTAAATACACATGTGGGATGCAGAGACTGATTATTCTGAAGATTTCATTTTATCATACTTAAATTTTTATCAAGATTTTACCTGCTGCAAGGCATCCCTAGCTGCTTGGTTTCTCATTGCCTTGCAGGAATCAGTCAATTCTCAGCCCACCAAACTGGGGAAGGGGAAACACAGCGATGACAGTGATAGTTCAAGGAGAGGCTTTCCTGAAGGACTCTAATGCTTGTGAAACATAAGGTGACCAAATGAGCCTATTAAATCACCAGATTCCACACCAACAGTAAAACGTATATACGTGTTACGATTTCAGTGCACGGGATAAAGATTTTTGTGTTAGTCGAAAGCTGTTGTCTCTAGTTGCAGGGAACCAGGACAAGGAGAAAAAAGGAGAGCAAATGGGAAGTGGTTCCTCGCTGCCTCAGGAGGAGGGAATGCAACAGCGATGAAATCCTAGTATCATTTATCCAGTTATCAGGGCTCTGGGACACAGGGGACAAACACCACCTTCCACCCAAGACCCTGGCAGCACCATCAACATCAGTTCAATGAAAATACTTTGAGGGATCAAATGTGTCGATCCTTTTGTTGATCCTCATCCTTTGATGACGATCCAGGTCCAGCAGGAGCCATGTTTCCCATGGGGTGAAATTGCTTGGCTGAAAGCAGCTTTAGAGGGAAGTATGGCACTAGTGACTGCAGTGGTCACCTAGAGAGCCTTTTGGTCCCGAAGACAGTACAAACAAAATGCTCTCAGAAGATAAGCAAAGAAAAGCTGGAGTAAGAAACTTAGTGAACCAGAACATAGAAAAGGAATTCAGGAAGCTGCGGTTGTAATCCTATTAGCCTCTGGGATGGTTTGGGATAAACCTAGCTTGGTCGTGTAATTTAGTGGTGAAACCCACAATCACTCTGATGGGTTTCATCAGTGCAGTTAATTTTCTATTGCAGATTTTGATTCAGTGGGCTGAAGGTAATCTCCAGCTGAGAGTGAGGACTGGTGGATAGGAATGGGAAGGATGGATTCCTTCATAGTCCCAGTGACTTGTCACAAAGTTTAGCAAGATGAAAAGTCCCCTTCCTGCTTATCGGTTGTTCTGTATCTTCTACCCTAGGGCCTGGGTGTCTCCTCTGTTCTAGAAAGTGATATTGCAGCATACCCTGAAACTATATGGACACATTCCTGAGCTGAGCTTCAACATAATGCATCTTCATAGTGGTTTGAAGTGTTGGCAGCTGCCCATAGTTACATGGAGTGGGCAGTGCCTCCCAGATCCCAGCACTGCAGCTGGGATGCAGTGAGCAGAAGCAGATGTAAACCAAGCTCCAGGGGTGCATGACACACACAAGAGGTGAGTGGATGGCTATGGACTGACAGGTGGGCTGTTTAGATATAGTTTTTTCTTTCAGGGTCACCTTCCAACAGGTGGCAACTGTGGCACATTTCTGGAAATGTAGGTGGAGTCCACTAGTGGAATGGGAGGTGGTAGTGGGGCAGATGCCTCCTTGCTACCCATCAGTTTGCACCTGTCTCTGAGTATCATTTTCTCTCTCAAGTTTCTAAACCCAGTCATGTGTCCTTGCCGAATACCAAACTGAGTTTTACTTCTCTTCTGCTCCTGTGACCCCCAGGCGTTTGAGATTAGGTGGTTTTGCAGTGAGCAAGACAGTGAGCAGAGGTAAATTTGATGGTACTAGCAGAAATCTAAACTCCGGCACAGAAGAAATAACACAAAGTACCTCAGAGTTTATGTCAATTTAGTTGCTTTTTTATAAGAGGCCTTAGAAAAGTAGGCAATACCATGAACTCTCAGGAGCTGTATTGTTTGAAGAAACCTGCTCTGCCTACGTCTGGAAATAATTGTTGTGGGCCTCGGCTGAAGTTTAAATGACTTCTCCACGGAATAGACCTTTGTCTTCCATGTGCCTGGGAGGGAACTTAGATTTAAGTAGATCATTTGGCCTTGTTTTACAAAGTAGATCATTTAAGAAAATGTTTTAAAATACGTAATTCTTACCAACTGATATACAGAAAAGCGACAAATGCCAATAGGATCGATCCCTTCTTCTTTGCTGGGTATCGGTGCGGTGTGGCAAGGATTTCCAGGACAGCAAATGGCAGCACAGCCGTGTGCTGAGGAGAAAAGAGAATCTGTCACTTACTGGATACAGCACCTTGCCTTTATTCACTGCTGATCACAAAGCTCAACAGCCTGCCTGCAAGCAAAGGGTCATTTGACAGTACTGAAGGTATACAAAAGCACATACTGATTTTTTTTTTATAGTGAAGAAGAATCCCTGCAGTAACAAGCACTGGCATTTTCGTGTTACTAAGGTGTAAAAAGTATTGCAATGAGATCTGTGTATAGAATGATCTAACTTACTTTATAATAGGTGAGCTTTCCTCTTAGATTTTATAATGCAGTACATTTTTTTTGGTAATTCTCATTGGAATACAAAAGATATTGAAGTCTATTGTTACATGTATTTGAGGAAGACAAAAGTCACCTCCTTGAACTCATTAGGTGGTTTCTGAATTGCCTTCACATCTTTTGGGGGTCATTTTTATATTTTATATGTTATTATTTACTATTTAATCCAGGGCAAGTGCAGTCTGTTTTGCTTCTCTTTGTGAACTGAAAATCATGGTGGTAAACAAGCAGAAGACTTAAGTTAGCTGTGATTAAAGACAATGAAGGAACTTCAAACAAGCTTAACCAAGAGTTACTAGAGTCAGTTTACTGGAGTAGCTTATTTTCCTTCTCTTTTTTTTTTTTTTTGTCAAAGAGTTGGAATTGTATTAACCAGCTTCAGCTTCAAGGGCTTGTAATATAATTGTCTGGGTATGGAGGATCTTCAGCACAGGGCAGAGAACTTGGTGCACTGGCTGTTTTGTAGTGGGGAGCTGCTTATTACCTATGCATCAACAGAGAGGATGGGAGATGTGCAGAAGTCCTTTTGGGCTTTCATATTAAACAGACAACGAAGGGCACTTGGGATGCTAACACAACATTTGTTGGATGATTTGTGGCAATTTCAGAAAAAAATTTGCTGGGGTGAAGCTTTGTAATATTCCCTGTGAAGCAAATGATAGGTTTAAGTTGCAATACCTAGGAAAGAAAGCCTGAAAAATGCTGTGGCATCACACAGCAAAAATAGCAATGATATGCAACACGTGAAAACTATTAAAACAAGTTTATCTATCCAGTTGATTAAATTCCTGATAACTGAGCAAATAGTTTCACAGGTAGATGGTGGAGGAAGGAGAGAAAGACAGACTGACCTTAAAAAAAAGGAAAAGGAATAAGAAAAGGACACCAAACTTATTGAATTTTGTTTGTTTGTTTGTTTCCCTAATGACACAAACTGCTGGGTGTATCATATAAAATCCAAAGGAATTGTTTATGTATATATTCGTCAGATGCTGTGCTAAGTATCTGATACATCTGATATGGTACCATAGTGTAGAAGTTCTATTAATGTGTATTTATAGTATGAGTTGCCACCAAGACACATTAAATTATGCAAATGCACATTGAACTGCACGTAGCATACATGAAATATTCTTCACCTATTTGCTACAGAGCTTGATGCTGCCAAATAATGGCTCACTGGAAGCTGCATATCATCCCTCAGGCCCCTCAGTGTGCCTTCAGGAGCTGCCATTCATACCAGCTGCCCTGGCCACCAAAATAAGCTTTCCATTACAGTTATCATTTTTCAGAGAAAAAGAGAAAGAAAAGGTTTATTTCATGTTCCAGTTCCTCTCACTCATTGGCAAAAAGATTCTTCTTTGTTCTGTTTCAGAGAGATATTCTTCAGCTCTACAACCTGCTTGGTTGGTAGCAGAGGTCTCGTCATATAAGTACAAGTGATTATTGGATTAATTTAACCAGAAAAATGTCTTCAGTGCACGCAGTTTTCTTACATAATCCCTGTAACTGTCTTTTAGTCAGAAATCTATGTTAAGCTGGTTTTAGAATTACTTTTAAAAAAGTTTATTTTCTATAGATGTCTTCAAACTAAACCAAAATGTCCATGCAAACCAGCAATGAATAAAAGATTGTACTTTGCCCTTACTATTAGGCTTGAGCCTTTTGCAGGGGATTTGTCCATTGTGCAAAGCGGTTGCAAGCCCTGGTTTTCATTTGACATCCAATGATACAAAATTACTTTCGGACAAATCAAATGTCCTTGCTAGTAATTTAATTAATTTAAACTCTTAACAACTATAAGCTGTTTGTTACGGATGCATTACTGCTGTCCTAAGAGGCATTTAGTAGGAGTGAACTGATGAAATAATACTTTGTTGAAGTGAACAGTTTTCAGATGGGGGTTATTTTACGTATTTATTTCCATAGTTTGGGACTTTTTCTTCTTAGGATGAATGCTAGATAAGTACAAGTCAGAAGCATGGTGCTGCTTTAATAGCAAAATTGTGTGGTGTTCTGGGATGGTATTAAGAGCAATATTGTGCATAAGAAAGACATGGGAAGTAACTATGCTGCTGTACTTGAAGTGATGAGGTTTTGACTGGCATTCTGTCTCTGATTTAGAGCACCCCATTTTGATGGGTGCAGATAGTTGGGAACATGTTCGGGAAAGGATAGCACAAATATCAAGCAAATACAAAAAGGGAAGCAGTCCAAAGGCAGGAATAGAAATAATAACTGAGTACGTTGCTGCATTTTGAGAGAAAAGAAAAATGAGAGAGGTTTCAAAGACTTGAGAGGCTTGATGATTGTGATAGGTGAGTTTTCCATGTCCATCGTGGGTAGGACCAAGAGTGATTGCCTCAGCTTTCCTCAAAAGAGATGTATTACAGCTTTGTTCTGGGAAATACGTAGCAAGAGCAAGCAGGGAAACAACCACCTACAAGAGCTAGGCAAGCCTTTACCAGAGAACCTATGTAAGAAGTTGAGCGTGATTCTGCCAAGATATTTCTAGGCATCTCTGACCCAGCCTCAGTTTTCCTGTGAACCAGCTAACCAGGGGCCGTGCAGACTCCGGAACCAGTGCAAGTGCGCACATCCAGGAGCAGAGAATGAAAGTGTGGAGAGATGGGGTTTCTCCTCTTTTGATGGGAGCAAGCTACGGTGACTATGAGCACCAATGTCTTCAGTCACTTAGCCAACTTCTCTTTCTCAGTTCATACATCTTTCAGCTGCCCTACAGTACTTGAATCCCGCAAAAAAAGTGGGAAGAAGAGAGAAAAGCAGAGCTTTGCACCTCATTTAAAATTTCTCATTTCCCTGATGGGAGTAAATGGCACTGCACTGGATGATGGCAGGATGCACCCTGCCGCAACGCATTAACAACATGCAGACAGCATGATACGGTCACAGGGAGCAACGTGCTGGGGGTGGCGAGGGGGATCCCACCGCTCTAACACATGTATCGGTGCTGCAAATGAGTAGCAAACTGAAAGTGGTTGAGGGACATAGTTGGGAGGTGTTTTAATTCTATGTTGATTTAGAAAATACCGATTTGCTTAACTGGTAATTTATTGGCAGGATCCTCCACCTATGACGGAGTTATAGAAAATGCCCGGACACCTAGAAATCAAAAGAAGTTTGAAAGTCACTAGCAAAGCTGGAAAATTTGGCTGGTTTTGGAAATCAAGAGTTCAGTGGAAGGTATAGGTTCAAATTTCTGCTCTGACTGATTCACAGACGAGTGAAGCAGAGGTTCACTCAGAAGAGTGTTTCCAGCTTCACAAGAAGCACAAGTGAGACCGTCTGCTTCTTGTTTTGTGAACAGTTTGTTAAGAGTCTCAGATTTACCCTCATGAAATATAAAGAAGAAAGTAAGTTGTGGTGGCATAAGGAAACTGCTTTCTTCCAGAGTCCAATGATAACACTGGCATAGGACTTTATAAAGTATATGCTGTGTTTTCTGTACAAATAGTTGTATCTTTTTAAAAACATTTTGCCATATATTAATCCGATTTTTTTTGTTATTAACTTATTCCAATTTACAGAGAATCACTGTATATACTAACTTGATGTGCTTTTTTGTAGAGCCATTTAAACATACTATGCGAATTTCTTCTTGGGACAGATTTCTACAACAGTTCTCAGCGGCTTCATGCACTCCCAGGATGAAGCTTTTTTTGTTTATAATTTTTCCTTTGCCAATATAAAGCTTCTTTTTTTTTTAGTCTATGCTTCATTCTCATATACGCACACACCCTAGGCCCAACAAACACATGGGAAAATATTCCCTTGCACTTCTGCTATCCCAGAGTCTATTGGTGACTTCACATATTTCTGCTCAACCCAGTTTGTCCATTAACAGTAAAATCACACTGGAGTTTCTATGGAATAAGCAAATGTGTTTATGAAAGCAGACACATATTTATACAGCAGACACCAGAAGAACACAGAGCTGGCTATGGGGTGCAAAGCCAGCTCTTTGCCTCTGACACACCATTGGCTTTCCAAATGATTTCCCTCTAACAGCTGATAGACATTGACTTTGGCAACATTGTTGGTGATAGACCATATACTATAGTTAAATATATCTGCTGAAAGACTACTCAAAAAGAAAAGATGTATTTTTTCATTCAAGTTATTTTTACCATAGATCTGTAGTGGATGGCTATTAAATATATCTTGAACCCTATTTAGCTGCAGTTTATATCCTTAAACTGACATATGTCTGAAGAGCCCAGTATTTTTATGGGGCCAAATTCAAATACACAGTTTTGCCTCTTGCTTTAAAGAAAACTTAATATTAAGCTCAGATTGACATAGATCAAAACATTGGCAATAATTGCTCAAAACAGTGACTCATTTTTTATTTCAATTAACAGCTTCTCAGTTTCACATATAAACAGTGAAACTGTCAAAAATAATTATCACAGAGGGAGAAAAAATCTATTTCACTCCAAGGTAAGGAAAATAGGCTAAAACAATAGCTCTATGTACTGATCAGACTATCAATGAACCAAATTGAATCAGAGTGCTTTTTTTCTTTTCTTGGCAGAAACTTCGTATGTATTTTTAAATTCTTTGAAATACTAATATATTTGTCTAATAACCTCTGTTTGTTGAGGAAAGGTTTCAGCTTACAAATTTTGTAAGGATAGAACTATTTTAAATGCCTTTTCTTTAAAACTGATTTGTGTAGTGGAAAGATAAAAATTATGGGACTTGAAAAATAATCAGAGCCATTTTGTTAATTTATCATGCCTATAATCTGAATTCTGATGCATAACATTGACTGACATATCCTCTGTGGCTCTTTTTGGCAGTTATTATGATTTTTAACTTCAATTTGCTTTATTTCCTTTTTTCCTGAAAAGCTCAGATGAATCTGAACTACTTATAAAATCTCAAAATTCCTTTTGTTGCTCAGAAATTCTGGCATAAGAATATGGGAGGAAGAAAGATTCCTAAATATATGCTGAACTTTATCTGAAATACTGGCATATTAAGTCGTCTCCTGTGGGTATAAATGAAATGATAACTTTCTCCTGCTTCTTTATTTTTTTGTTTCCCCCTCTATGTTGTACGTTTCCCAGGATACATTTCAGGTTCATGAGTCTAAACTGAGATAAATATACCTCTCTGGATATTATTTCCACTGTTTAATAAGACCATATGGAATTTTGACTTCCCATATTTTGAGTAATTTGTGTATTTATTCAATGCTATAACCTTGTTTTGCTGTTGAGAATAGAAGGAAAGGCAAGTTTCCTAGGGCTGGGAAGCCAGGGTTGGGTAGAGTTTCTGTTCAGCTGCAGGCTCCAACCTAGGCTGAGTTTTAAGCCTATGAATAATGTCCCCAGAGCAGCTGAGATCACTCGTACGCCTAACGCGTGTATTGCAGTTTGACTCAGTTTGACCCCATTTGACTCCAGAGTGAAGGAAACGATGCCTCAGTTGACCATAGTTGTTTGTTTCTAATTCGTCTGCATTTACATACCCTCTGTGTCTGCTTTCCATTAACATGTGAGACTTTAGCAGAGGATTTTTCACAAACAGTTACCCCTGGCCAAACTAAACTCCACTGGGCACAGTTGGACACCATCAAGTGCTTTTGAAAAACTGCCCATGTTTCTCCTTTCAGATGAATTCCCCACGGAGCCTGTGAGCTGACAACCACTCATGGCTGATGCTCATGCTTGTATCTCCTCTGTCGGTATGTTACAGCAAAGAAAAAGTAAAAGCCCACTTTGGTGCTGTCTTATGAGGCTCATGAAGCCAGCGTTCATTGGTTGACCCTTGAGGTGTTTACTCAGTCATTCAGCTCTTTGTTGGGAAATGTTCTCTTGTCTATGGAAATTTCCTTGGCTTGGATGCTTTCATAAACAATTAAAGCCTGTGTTATCCGAGCATAATAAAACTAAATGGCTTCCTGTCACTATAACCTCTATTTAGTTTTATACTCCTCATAGTTTTCTGAATCCCTGTATGCACACTCCGTTCTCGGCTTCATTTTGGAACAAATTCCAGCTTTTAATTTATTTTGATATGATACTGCCTTCATTCAAATGTCTTCTTTAAGTTTGTTTTGTAATCAATGTTTACACACTTTTATTCCCCTCTTAACCTCTTTATTTTTCAGGATGGGAGGGGCTTATACATTAGTGTTCATTTTATTCCTTTAACTACAACACTGCCATATTTAGTTAAAGAAATAACTCTCTTTCAGAATTATTACCTGCCTTTTATATTCTCAGCTATCAGAGAATATTCAGGAAACCAGAGATTTATTTTATAGACAGAGCGGGAGGCACAAGGAGCCTTGTTACTGAGGAGGTGTGGTGACAAATTAGTCAGGAAGCTATTGCTCAATTTAATTTCAGCAGCACTCCTCTCTGAACTGTCAGCTGCTATCTGTTTCTGCCCTTTCCAGGACTGTTCATGCTCATCTGAAAAGCAACATTTTTTTCTGCTTTTCCTGAGACGTGTAGGTTGTTTGGGAGTGTTAGCGTGAAAAATGTATGAAATGTCAGACCAATTGTATAATCAAAGGTAAAAAGGTTTCAGAGATAACATTTCCTGCATGCACGCATGCATTTTTGGAAATAAGGCTATTGCTTACTAGCAAATGGTTTGTCTCCTTGTCAATGCCAGAATTTTAATTGCATTTCTCCCTGACTTAGATACGTAGTCTAAGGAACCAATGTTGCACTGCAGCTGGACGCTGACATGAGTCTGGAGTGACACATCCTTCGCTGTGGAATATTTGTCTCCAGCTGTTCTTTGGCAGGATGGGTTACAGAGACTGCACCTGCATGCACTGGGGTAGCAGCAGCCTGGGAGTATTCCCTGCCATAACATTTGTCTGTGAAACACATACTTTCTCCCCAAGGAAACAGGCTTATGTCAACAAAAATGGAAACTTCAAAAAATATATATATGTTGTGCTAGGAAAAGCTAAGCGTCTTTGCTCTTAAATGTGTGGGGTGAGTAATTCAATGTGCCATATCCCTCACACACACATTCTTCTTCTTTGGCCAAAAGCTGAACATAATTGAAAGCCTATGAATGTCCATAGCTGCCAGACAGCTTAAAATTGAGACACTGTGAAATGCAAACAAATGGAAATGTTTCTGTCTTGTGTAAATATGCAAGAATTTTTAAGCATTATATACCAATTGCAAGGAGAATTGTCTAAGATGGTCAAAGACAAACCTGAGGAGGTTCTTGTGTGCACGCCTGGAGCAGGAGTCCAGTTAGAGTGGCCTGGGCAAGCAGGTTCTGCTCCACACACTAATCTGGCACTCCCTTGGTTGGTTAGTATTGCAGAAGCTTCCCAAAATAGCTGTAGGAAGATACAATCCTTTGCACAGAAGCTCTCACATAGGAGTAAAAGTAGTTTGTAATCACATTTTTTTTTCTTTTCCAGATGGACATATATCATACTGATTCTGTTGATACAGTTGCTTCCATACTAAGGAAGGTAATGGTTTAGCTAGGTGGATAAAACACAAGGAGTTTGTATATATTAAGAAGCTCCAACATGAGAGGGGAAAATGGTGACTTGCTGATATTCTTAATGTCAGGTTATGGTGGCTTACTTCAGTGAAAGAAAATCACTTGTATCCACCCATGTCGTTCTTTCACTCTCTTGTATTTTCCTTTTACATTCAGATACCGCTTAGCTGCTCTTTATCAGGGCAAAGTGTGAAGAAGTTTAGAGACTCAGGCCACGTGGAGACTGTCGTCATCTTTGCTTAAAGTCCACTAGGTAAGAAATTTTTGTTCTGTGCCCCACCTCTGCTTTATTATTAGTTATTCTAATTATTCAGTTCCCATGAGCTTCAGAACATGTTCATAACTGTGTCAGTAAAGTGCCCAGGACACTAAAATGCTGATTTTTTTTTCAAGGAGAGAGGGTAACATGGCTGTTGGATAAATAGGAAAAAAGGTCGCTAAGCTAAACTTAGCACAGCCTGAAAATAAAGAAAATGATAGTTGTTATGAGAAAATTCACATTTTACAAGATTTTTGCCTTACAGACAGAGAATAGAAACCTCCTTTACAAAAAGACAAGTTTACCATTACCATTTTTGTGAACGCATCTGGTCAACATCAATGTGTATCTTTCCTTTTGTTATAGATTAAAACATTTCTGAGAGATCTCTTCTGACCCTACTATTGCCCCTTTTTGTTTAGCGTTTAATTCTGTCAACCCCTTCAATATGAAGCATTCCCTTATACTGCCGTGAAGTCAAATAAACATGCATATGATTTAATCCCAGCTGTCTCCAGCAGTTAGTTGCCCTCTGTAGAGTATCCAAATGTTGCTTGAAAAGAGCGAAAGACATAAACAATTTCACTTGACGAATTGGCCAGTGTGTCTTTTGTCTCAGCCATCTCCCACTTTGAAAACCTTGTTCAAATAAAATAATTGTTCTTGAGACATAAGTAGTTTTGGGTTGCGTTTTTTTTTCACCCATGAAGCTCAAAGCTTTGTATAAAGATGGTAAAACACAATTATCCCAAGCCAATAGAAGTGGAAACTGAGGCACAGCCCTTGGGTTAAATTCAGCAGAAAGGCAAAGAAAACCAGGCAGTCTGCAGTATTTGGCCTCCTTCAAATGTTACCAAGATTCCTTTCTGCATTAGCCATTCTTTCTGCAAAACAGAAAATGTTTCAGCTCAGAGTGCGTGAACATTCCTAAAATATAATGCTCTGCATACAGCTCTGGGCTACCAAGCAGGCAATGGCACTTTCCCACTGTAAGAGCAGTAAATTTGAGAAAAATAAATGGCTAGTTCATTTTTGCAAGGAAGGTGCTGTAGCATCACTTCGAACTCAATGATCTTGGTATTCCTGAAGTGTTTTTGCATGATTATTTTTTTTTAGGTTCAGTATTCAGTTACATAACAACATATGTTTTCCCTATTTACAACATTAAAATAGACTGAGATTAAAAAAAAAAAATACTCCCACTATAAATGATAGGGCACTGATATCTACTACTGATACACTGATGCCTTTTTCCACCAAAGCCAGCTAGATGCTGCCTCAATCTGCCATGAAATGTCTGTAGTTTCAGAGCCATAAAGCATAGCAATGTGCAAGAAAATCAACCCAAAGAAAAAGCATCTGTTTGGCAATCAGAACTTGGAGATTGTCCCTTAAAGTATCAGTAGCTCCCTGGATCTTTCTAGTGTTTCCAGTGGATAGTTTGGTTTGGAAGAAAGAAATGCCTCAGCTAAGCCTGAAGGCACCTGTTGGAAGGTGTCCCAAAACACAGAGATTGTCAATAGCAGGGAGCAGTTTACTCTTGTGGCAGATATTTTATGCTAGATAGTGACTGGAAGGAAAATTTTCCACCTAGGAGCTGTCAAACACAAGATGTCTGCACTGTATTGAGAGCTTTAGAAATAAAATGCTAGGTAGTGATACCGGTTTGCTTTATGTGAAGTTTCTCTCTCGTCAAAATAATTTTGAGGAAGAATTGTTTTCCTTTTTTTTTTGACACCTGTTTTTGACATTTCTGAAGTGGAAAAGCTTTTTGTTGTTTTCAGAATGACTGTTATGAAATGTGGATGTAAGTAGTGTAAGAAAGAATCTATAAAGAATACATTTGAGGGATTCCTGCAAAGACTTTTTGTGCATGAAATAAAAATGCACATTCTAGCACTTCTTATCCTTCCCATGTCATAAAAAAATGTGGGAATGGAAAGGGCAAATTCTCAGCTGTGCGCTGGGATTAAAACAAGAAGCAAAGCCCATCTTCTCTCAGCATCACTATGTGCCCTCCCCTTCCCCAGCACCTCCACTACCACGAAGATTTTAAACTTCAAACAGCCACCCATATCAAATCTCAGACCAGATACCAGCGTGATGCTGAGGACACAAGGAATCTTTCTTTTTGGTAGATGATGGTTTTGAGAGAGAGTTGTGCCCGTTTGTGTCCATACAGAGGTTTGGACTGCCAAGTAAGGGCCTCAGTGGAGATATGTTGGTGGGTAGTGAGCAGATGATAAGGTCAAAAGTGTATGATGGCTGCAGTTTATCACTCAGATATCAGTAATACAGACATGCCTATGTGTGTTTGAATTTCTGTCACGCGTACCTCAATACACAGATCTAAATCAAGTGGCTGCTCAGAACTTTTATCAAGTGTCCTCAGCCAGAAGTCCCGAAGCCTCATTCATTTACCTTCAACGTGCATTAGAAAGTGCTGCAGCAGGTTGCGAAGTACTGTGCTTAAGAATTAAGTCTGCAGAGCAATGAGTCTTCTGTGTGATTATTTCATACTTTCTGGCTTCTCTCCTTCCCTCCCCCCTCCCATTAGCCCCACAAGGCCTCCCTGACCTTACAATCCACCCACGGTTTCCATGTTACTGTCAGCCTCCTTACACTTGACTGATGAGAAATATGTGATTATTCAACACATCATAAAAACAGCCAGAGCAAATGAAGGAGAAATCTGGGAAGTATTTATAGAAAATCTGTAAACAATCATTGCAATTCACTATTCAAAGCTGTGTGCACAGTTGTTGAGCTGTCAGATGTTCTTTGATTCTTTCACCTTTTCAAAAATTAAGAACTGCTTTGTTATACTCCCAGCCATTTTGTGTTTCATAGATTGTGTTTGCAGAAACATATTTTTTTGAGCTACAATACCAGAGAAGAGATTTTTTTTTCTCTTTCCCTATGACTACACACCATTTCATTGACATCAGAGGTTTGACAAGCACCGATTCACTGACGCTCCTTGTGTGCTAAAAGGCATCTCGAAGGAACTTCAAGTACATGCGTCTATTTGCTGTGTAGAGTTCAACATCAGATTCAAATAAGTAGGAAGGAGGAGGTGAGAAAGAAAAAGACGTGAAACTCTCCTGGAAAGCAATACAATGCAATGGTGATATATATGTTGCAAAGACTCCCTTCTCTGAGAGTTTCTTACTCACCATAGCATGATTTAACCAGAGGGGGATGACTCCATCAAGGCTTTTGGGGTAAACCAGCTCTCGATTGTAGGTATACAGTGTCCAAAAGGATAAACATACAAACTGGAACCAAAATACAAAATGAAAGAAATTTCAAAATGAATGACAAATATAATTGATGGGATTTGGCTAGTGTTTTCATTTCTGAGAAGGCAAGGCATCTCCTACGTGAAAAACGGTGATATTGCCAGATAAATTCATATGTTTCACATGTTACAACATAAAGAAAGGTGCAGTGTTCTCTGTTGATACTGCAAGGAAAACCTGCTTTGCAAACTGCCAACACTGACATTTTCTGTGGAATACTAGACCAGCTTTAAACTTCCTCCTCACCCTTCTCTTTGCAGCTGGGATCCTTTGATGGTCCAGAAGTTCTCCTGGAGGGATTGGCTGTTGAGCCATAGCATTTGTTCTGCTCAGTTCACCTAAAGCCTTACATTCACAATTCATAAGTCTAATTCCTAAACTGCAGCTGCAAGCTGCACTGTAGGCACCCATTTCTATCACAAGAGAAGAGGACTTAACTGCAGAAGAACTTAACTGGAGGAAATCAACTGTGGCACTGGTTACTGATACCTGGAAGCTGGTTTGCAGTTTTTCGGCCTGGCTGCTTGAGCACTTGTTGTGCATGGAATTGGAAATCAGGGATGTGAGATGCTGGAAGAATGAGACTACCCTGTGCTTCTGTCCTGCGGGCACAGTGAGTATGCCTGGGCTTGTGGGGAGGGGTATGACAGCAGCAGCATGAAAACTGCTGTGCAGAGAAGATAAGTTAGCTAGTCTCTGTGTCTCCATCTCTGGCAGCACTTTTTTAGTGAGCCAGCTGGCTGACTGTGGACCTAACTTAAGCAGCACTTACTAGCCTTCAATATTCAGAGGTGGCTGCCGGCTTTGCTCACACAGAGCAGTACCTGTATATATAAGCCACCTCTCAGTTCCAGTCCAACCCACAGCACCAGATAAACAGAATTGTGACAGAAAGCATTGTTTGTAAGGGAGTAGGTGATCCGTGGTTAATCTGATGTTGACTACGACTATAATTATTGTTCCATGAATCTGTCATTTAAAGTCACGCTGGAGTCAGAGAAGGAGATGTGAGATTTTACTGCCTCTTAGGTACCCTCTCATGTCCTCCTGACCCATGCTGCCCTTTAGAGAAATGCTCAGAGTTGATAAATCCACAGCTATTTGGACCACTAGATTAATGGAGAGGTTACATCTCATTCAGCTTTTGGGGTCAATCTGTGTTTGCTTGGGGGCAGCAACCCTAAAGTTTGTGTAAGAGGCTTTGCTTTCAACCATGACAGGCTCAGCACTGTTTCTTCTACACAGTTCAAGCACATTTTCAAATGCTAAAAGAAAGCCTATAGATCTTTTCTATTTTATACAGGTATACATTATGTTAGACACTCCAATCATTTATGCAAACATTATTTTTACGTATAGAGGTTACTTACTGTGGACACTGGGAAAGCCAGGACACTGAAAAGAAGGTCTCTGCTGGAAATTACACACTTAGCACATCGCAGTTTCTTAATTAGTCTCAATGCATCAGCCAGGAAGGACACCCCATAGAAGACAGCCTGCAAAACCTAAAGTAATTACACCTAATGAGGGAAACTCATCCAGCTTTAATTAGCACGTTCCTCAATGAACTCTGTTCTTGCTCTTCAGGGAGCTGTTTTGTTCATGAGCTGCAAGCCCATGTGAGGGAAATAGCCATTGGCTAAATTCTTTTTTACCAACTGAAACAGATTAAATAAAGTTGTTCAGGAGATAACTTTAACAGTATCTTGTTTAACAGACCAAACAGAGATGTGTGATGTGATTCAGATGGGAGATGTGGAAAGACATGTTGAAAGCCAATTCCTTCACGTTTGGTATGTTAATTGTTACATTCAATGTATCTGAGCAGGAGGGAATAAAATATGCCAGGAAATGTTTCCTGCAGAGTAATTGCTAGATAGTTTCTCCCATCATTTAGTCAACACGGGGTCTTTCTTACCAGGGACTTGCAGTGCAGTTGATCTCAGCACCAAGTAGCTCGAAATGCTCTAACAGGAGAATAAGGTGCAGAAGTTATGAAAAGGAGTTATCAAAACCAGAACCTCTTTTGCTGAACACAGAGGGATTCAGGAAAGTATTTCAAGTGCTTAGAAACAGAGATACAGACTTCTGTAATTAAAATGGAATAATTTAAACTATTCATAACAAAGGAATTTTGGAGTTGGGGGTGGTGGTGGGGTTTTGTTGTGGGGGTTTGTTTTGGCTGTTTTTCTTTCTTTAAATCACTTACAAGTAATGAGAGTGGGATTGTTTGGAGAAGATGTTAGGGTGCTAGGAGGACTTTGTAAAGATTTAGGTAACTGCACCGTGACAAAACAGAATTCTGCAAATTGTGTATGAAATTTTCAGAATATTGTGGTTTAGGCCAATATTGTTTTTTCTAATTACTTTGTTTTTTCCATTAACACTACACAGTGGATCATGCTGAACTGGATGTGTAGACAAACGAAAGCAAACCTTAGCAGAAAAATACTTCTCCCACTATCCTCTGTTTGGCCTTGGGTCCAGTTCATTTCTGTTAACATACACTGTGCCTTCTTCTTTTTAAGGCTAGGTTGTCCCAGAGTGACACAACCTGGGAAAATCAGCCTACTGTGATTGCTGGATCAGCTAGGGGATGCTTAAATAGAAAGAGGCTATATAACAACTTTCAGGATGAGATCTTTTTGCCATGATCTTACTCTGAATCAGATATTTATTTAGAGAGAAGTGTTTGAAGTTGTGGCCAGTTACTTCATCAACTTCTGAACAAGCCAAGAAGGGTGGTGCTTGGGAGGGGACAGAGTTAGTGCAATGCTTTTGCATCAGAAATTCCTCTATTATCAACATATCTGAGGGAAAAAGAGGACTATGATTTCTCCATTCCCGTTGCCAGACAAGGGTTTCTGCAAACTTCAGGCTGTAGGCACCAAGTCTTCCTGGGGAGCAAAGTGATGGTAGTTTACATGACCAAAGTATCTTTGCAGTCACCTGCAACCATCCCTGCTCATTTTGTGGCTTCCCAGCACAGGGAAAAGATATGTCCTTCCTTCCCTGTCCTTTCCACAATCCAGATAGTTGCAGTAGTAGACTGCAGTCAGGTGCCACTGGTGGAGTGTCCCTCATCCCTGCACAGACCCACATCAATGGAAGTTTGGTGAGGCTGATACAGGCTGGGTGATTGGCCCAGTGTCACTCAAGAAAAGGTATCAGAGGTCGTCCACCATCCGGTTCAGAGGAATATTCCCATGTTTCCTTTCATAAGCATGGGGTGAACAGCCACATTTTTGCATAAAAAACCATGAAGCAGCTTCATCAGAACCCACATATGGTTTTGTTCAGTTCTGAGGCACCCAAACAAGCTCTTTTAAATGTGGTTTTCTCCCTTCCCTTTATCACAATTAGCCTCTGTAACTGTAGGCACAATTTCAGTCAGTAAGGATTCAGCCCGCCAAGTCACGGATCTGGTTCAGAAAAGCCTGTAATGGGATGCAGCATGCTTAGACCCCAGAACATGTTCATCCCCAGTGTCTGCCCCGGTCCTTGGCCTCACCAGGACACCAAAACCAGGTCCTTGAAGGGCTAAGAAAAGCCTGCTGAAAAACAGAAGCTCTTGTTTCACCCTGTAGAGTCAACAATAACTTTCGGTAAAAAGCATGAAAAACGAACATGAGGGTGGTGACAGTCTGGTGACACATGGTGACTAATTGCCAATAAATTAGGGAGAGGACTGGTTCCCAGAGGATGGGGCTATTATTATCTTGTTCATGGTCAGCGTTACATTAATCATGGGACAGGGATAGGCTGCTTCTTTCCTCCCCTTCAAAATTAACTAAAACAAACATTTCTGAAAAGAAACAGTTCCAAAACAGCCACATTCTCAGTCTGGTAACTATTCTGTCTTATGCAGAGGACGACAATGTTATCTTCTGTATGGAAAATGCTTATCTGAACTTGTAACCTGACCCATTTCTCAGGCTGAGCATGGAGAACAACTCCTGAGGAAGTTTGAATTCTGTCTCAGGAGCTTTTCTTGTAGCTCTTAACTATGCTTGTAGCTCTTCTACCGTTGTCTGTTGCTGTGGGTTCAAAGGGATTTCAGTCAGCTTGTCACCTTCTACTTTCAGGAGTAATGGAAGAACATACAAATAGTTTTCAAGCCAGAAAATTGAACCCAGCTAGAGCCGTTCCTAGCATTTCAGTAATGCTCAGTCTGGCAGGGTGCACTTTCTGGCAGGGTTGAGTCAGAGCTCCAAACCCATGCTCTTCCAGGCTTATTCCTCTAAGAAAGGTGTGTCCAAATCTCACAGCCATGCACTAAAGGGAAAATATTGACATAAAAAAAAAAAAAAAAGAATTGACATGAAAACATCAAATTATTCCAGATGTCCTGTTAATTTCCCAAACAGCAGTGCTGGCGCTCACAAATCCATTGCAGCCGCTCTTGGAATATAAATCCACTGGATATAAATAAGGAGGATCCCCAAAAGTATTCCCACATGAACAGAAGGAAGACTGGAAGCATTCAGAACACTAACGATTAACCCAAAGAGAAGAATATGGATATGATTATCCCTGTTGGAGAGATGCTGCTTTCTTCTCAAGACCCCGCAGAGCTCTATGGTCCTAGGTGCTGTAGAAATGCATGATTTGGCCAGAACAATTTTCCAAACTGAGAGTCATAGTGACAAAGACAAACCATAATTTATATCTGCTGCAGTGATGAAAGACTTGTTTCTGTTTAACTAACCTGACATGATTTACTTTCACTTATAAGATTTAGGCATATGTGTATATTGAAATCTCCAACTAATACAAATAAACTGGACTTCAAGCTCTGCCCTTAAGAGAGCATAAATCCAATATTCTGAGTAGGCTATTAGACATAACAGTCAACATTTAGTGCAGACACACATCCATTCACATGATAACAAAATATGGAAAATATGTATATTAAAATTCTGAGTCTATTTTGAAATAAATAAAAAAGAGAGTTCAGGAGAACTGAAAATATTTAATTATGAGAGAGAAATGTGCAAGGGTTAAAATGAGGCAGGAATCTAATTAAGAGTTTTTAAAGGTGCAGTGTGATTGTTATGCAATGATTTACTAATAGATTTACCTCAGTAAGTAGATTTTTATCAGTTCAGTTATTTCAGGCAATGAATGATTCAGATTGTACTGTTTTGTGTCACAGACAAATAAACACAAAACCATTTTTATCTGCCATTTCTGCTTGTTCAATTATCGGTCAATTAATAGCTTTGATACAAAACCTCCTTATCTTACCCCCTACCTCCCGGGCCACCTTACAAAAATATTTCCTTTTGGAATCCTGATTGCTATGATCATTAATCAGACAGATAAATCTGAAGTAACATCAGAGCTGTAGCTCTCTTGGGAGAACTGCATGACTAGCAAGGAATTGAATGAGGTGCTAAAAGAGGGTCATATCTAAAAGACGTTCTTCCAACGTTTCTCTAGCAGAGCTAGGAGTCAAGTTACATTTCCATTCCCTGGAAAATGTCACATTTCCCAGTACGTCCACTTCAGATCAGAGTGAATCGGCCACAGTAGCTTTCCACAGAAGGAAATTTTAAAATACAATTCCAAAGAGTTAAGAGGAATTTTCTGGGAAAAATTTCCAAGCAATTCAGCCAAAAAATGCCAGAAGCCAGGCAATCGCAGCCTAGCAGGAGACAAGCAGAAGAGGTAGACGAGTGCTCTGTCTGCCTCCAAGGCATGGCTCAGCCTAGCCTAGCACAGCCCAGCCGGAACATTTTACCTGCTCTTTTTCCCAGGACTATCTCCAGGCATCCCAAGGCATTTCCTGGGGCTACTTTCAAAAGCCTGGAAATGTAACACATCAGGAGTGTGCCTGAGGGACATCCCTGTGGTTGACAGCCATCTCTTTTTCCTTGATGTTCATCAGCAGCAACAGAGAACCGTTTAATGCCAAACCACAGGACAACTGTTCTAGGTTCTGTGGAGATGCACAGGGACTCCATGCCCCCATAGGCCATCTTGTCATCTCATTTTTTTCCTACCTTATGCAGTGGCTCAGAAAACTTTTGCCACCCAGAGATACAGAAAATTGCTATCCAGATCAATGGAAGAAGCAGGGATAAGAGCATTTTGCTTCCCGGGCTCCTTTTGTGTCTTGGCAATCCTTTCTTGGAAAAAAAAACCCCATCTCTGTAGAAGAAGGACTACTGGCAGTGAAGGAGTAGTTTTGCACGCAGTGCTCCATTGCCACATTTTCTGCATGAGACAGGCAATATTCAGCTCAAATCATCTCCATGGTGGCTAACAGCTGTATTTTAGTGTCAGGATCAGATCAATAAGTGTTTAAAAGATGGAAGACAAAGGACTGGAGAACTGGAGCAAGGGCCTCTGCTCACGGAGATTTAATGAGACCCGAGCTGTTCAGGAGATCTATAAATGAGCTGGGGAAGGGAATGAACACTGCGGTGGTAAAGATTTAGTAAATCTCTCCCCCACACACACCCCACCCCCTTTTTTTTTTATGTCAAAGCAAAGTCTGACTGCAAAATTGCCAAAGAATCTCAGGATACTGAGTGTCTGAGAGATCAAACAGCCAGTGAAAGTCACTGTTGGTAAATGCAGTGTAATGCCTTTCAGAAAAAACCCAACTTCAATTACATATTTTTCAAAAGTGGGTCCTAAATTAACTATCACCATCTGGGAAAGAAATGTTGGACTTGCTGTGGATAGCTCTTTCAAATTGCCAGCTCCTCGCTCAAAGAAAAGACTAATAGTTAAGAATTGTTAAAAAGAAATAAACAATAGAAAAGGAAATATCGTTATGCCACTGATTAAATCCATGCTGTGGTCATAGCTCAACACTGCAGCTTGCCCTACTTACCCCTTCCTGAAACTAGAAAAACTACTGCAAAAGGCAACAAGGATGTTTTAGTGAAAAAAAAGCAGCCCTTTGTGAAGAAAGATGAAAAAGGCTCAGACTTCCAGCTTGTAGAAAAGGGTAACAGAATGGAAAATCTGGTAGAGGTCTCTAATGAGTGGCAAAGAAAAAAAGAACAGGGATGGACAATTAAACTATAACACAGAAGTAAAGGGGCATCCAATTCAGTTGTCAGGAAGGTTTACACCAACAAAATGAACTGCTCTTTCACACAAGGTGCACTTCAATTGTGGCACTTGTTGTACAGGATAGGGAAGGTATCAGAAGTATAAACAGGTACATTTTCCTTTTAGATATATGATGGGAAAGCTTTGAATGGATATTAGTGACCTTGGCCTGTATTCATTATTTGGCTGGGTAAATGGGTGTGCTATTGTCAGGGTAGAACTGTGGGAAGTTCATTTTATACTTATACATGCTCTGTCTTGTGCAGCCTTTTCCTGATCATCCACTGCTGGTCACTAAGGGAGGCTGGATGCTAATTTCAATGAGTATTTCCTCATCCTAAAATACTGGGAGATAAGTTACTTGCTTTCTCCCCTTGATCTCATGCTCCCTCATATACTGAGTGATAGATCTCATTATGATCCAGCCAGGATCTGGCTGGTGGTGTTTTAGTCTATTGACATATATTCCAGTAGGAGGAACTGAATATCCTCAAAGTTGTTGAACCCTGACCATTTGATGGTTAGCATTAGAAAAATTAGTTTTTAAAAACATCACAAAAAGCCAGTATGTGCTGATATGAAGATAACATGGCAACGAAACATACATATGCCATCCTACATATGGTGATCTATGTGCGCTCATCCTTCTGCAGCTGGCTTGGGTACTGAGAAGGGTGCTGTGGCTCCCTGAAGCCTGGGCAGTTGTAGACACCTCACATGCCATTCACTGTCTCTTGGTTGCAAATATCTTATAAAAGCACAGAATATTTGAGGTTGGAACAGATCCAAATTTCAGAACACCCTCAGTGACCTCCGAAGGCTTCCATTGAACTCCACCACAATATGCCTCCTTCTGAAGAGTAAAAGTAGAGATAACCATATTCTGGGCCAGATCTCCCACTGGTATTTAACTCTGACAGTCACATAGAATGGACTAAAGGCTACAGCGGTCCCTGTGGTCATCCTTCAGATTAGCAAGTGCCCCTGAAATATGTCTCTTGTAGGAACCCTGTCCACATGCCTGATCTCTCTACCCCACTACCACTTGGACTTTGAACAAGCTTTCTCCTGAAGGATATCTTACATGCTCTCATTTAGTTTTCTACCTTGTGAAAAGTTAGCATATTCGAGAAGCAGGACATGTTATGGTCTATGTTTTCTGTTTACTTTTAGGAAATGCAGTGAGCAGTTGATAGCACCATTGAAACACATATAACAATGTCATAAGCATCCCTCTCTGAGGGCTAGGGTTTCTTTGCCTCATGCTCTAAATTGATTTTCAAACTAAACATGTACTCCCAATGGCTAAATTAGCACCATGCAATGCTTTGTTTTACCTTTTCTGTAATTTACAGGACATAAAAGCCCATTAAATAATTGTAGTCAAACTCCAGGCAGCACTGTGATGCGTATTGAACTAAAGGTTAGATAACATGCATCAAACTTGCACTAGTTCCCACCTTCTGTCCCTCTCCTCACTGATAGCTTGTCTCCTTCACAAAGAATCAGGTTGCCAGCTGATATTCTTCCTGCATAAAACCTGCGAATGTTTTTCACAGCAGAAACATGGATTTCTACTTAGTTTCATTTGGGGTATAAACCATTAAAGGAAGCAGTTTAACAGCAGCAAATATACCAGCTGCATATGTCTTGAGGCACAGATGGCAGACAAACAAATACACATATTGGTATCACTGTACAACACAATTTGCTTACCAGATTGAGGACTGTCAAATACTTCCACTGCCCACCGTAAAGGAACACTTCAGATGGCCGCTCTTCTGTTCTTACGTGAGTGATTGAATAAGTGACAAAAAAATACCACACAAAAGCAAGGCAATGGTAAGTTGCGAGAGTAGAGATTTCCATGCTTCAGCTAAGAGCAAGCGTTAATCAGTCCAAAATCAGCTTTTCTCTTAAGGTCCTCGACCGTTACGCATGGGTAATGGCAGGACAGGAGGGTTTGCTTCGGAGCAGACTAGGGACACATTACCACTTTGCTCCCATCAAAAGGAATGCACACAAGGCTGTGCACTTTGCTTCTATCTGTTTCCCTTTTCACTGTACAGATAGGCTGGGAGGCGGGGAGGCAAGAAGAATAGGCTTATTCCCTGGATTTAAATGCCTTGCTCAAGATTAGTGAAGATTAGTTGCAGAGTTACATAAGTTTTGGGGATTTTTTTTTTAAAAGTTGGGGGAGCTTTGCTCCTGATTTTGTGTAACAGGCTGTCATGCCTTGGATAGCAAGTGAAAACAAGTGACATCTTCCTCACTTATAGCTATGTGTGCAGCCATGTCTCCAGGTCAACTTGGGAAGCCTCTATGACCGTTTTCACCTTTTGCCAAAGGAAGAAGTGAGAAACCCAATGGTCTGTGAAAGAAAAGTTAGTTGATTTGTTGGTAGGCTATGGAGGTGGCAAGGAAGCTGAGAGGATTATTTGTAGGCAAAGGTCCTTGGGATTGAAAATCACTGCGAGTGTCAACAATTTTTTGAAGGAAATTCTGCCTTTATGCCACTTCACACAGCTGGGATCCTTCACAACCTTTTGGAAGGTCAGCCAAAACCCAAGTCGCTTTGAAGCTCTGGCAGGGATGGAGATACAGGGAAAAGGTTTTGAGTGACAAACTGTAAGCACTAAGCAGGGCCTCTCACCTACCTCCTTCTTTGCTTGCTGCCATTCACCTTCAGACTGCCCCTCTTCCCTCGTGTGACATTAAGGTGCCATCAGGGCTGGGGTACAGAAGAGAAGAATTAATACTCATGCAACGATCCTAAAACCAAGCGAACAAAAAACTTCCCATGGAAATGCTCATTTTTCCCTCTCCTCCTGTCTCTCTAAGCAGCCCTAATTACCACTGGAAAATACACATGACATTTCTTATTTGGGCCAGAGTGCATTTTGGCCAGTAATTGTGGTGCTGTCAGCAGTAATTGCCACCCGAGCGTTTTATAGGGGCCTCGTTGGGGAGTAAGTACAGTGCCCCAGCCCACGCCCAGACTTTCCCCACGCAGGACTGGGAGAGGAGGTACTCTTCTTGCCTCTGCAGAGGCTTTCTCCAGGGGCAGAGCTGGGTTTCAGCCAAGAAAGCTTCATTAAGTGATGTGTCTTTTTTTTTTTTCCCCCCTTCTAACTGGCCTACAGGCAATATTGAGTAATCTACTGTGGTTTGGTTTGGTTGGGATTTCCTCTTAAATGTTTTTCCTCCCTTGGTACTGGACATAAGACTTCATATGGGATAATCTCCTATGAACTCAGACAGCAATGTGCATGCATGTTGAGAAACAGCCCTTGTACCAAGGCACTTCAATATCCTCCTGTGTTTTCATTGACTTCAGATTACCTGCATCCAGATTCCCCAGACATCTCAGCCATCACAATTCCAATGAAATATATCCACCTCACTTAGGAAAAATTAAGGTATAGGCCTTTCTGTTGTTGTTTGAGGCTGGAGGAGAAAAACGCCAAAAAAAAAAGGAAAAAAAGGTGGGAATATGTGTTTCAGACTGACAATGTAAATCCAGCAGAAAAGAGTTTTCAATTGCCTTCACAGGGAAAATAATTTCTTTACTTTTTAGAGAGGGCCAGTGCTGTCATGAGCTGCTTGGTCTGTTCCTTCTTGTTAAGACTCCTCCATTTGACAAAAGGCAGGAACAGAACAGGACTATGGCACAGAAAGGCCCTTTTTATTAGTGATTTGCATATCAAAGCCATTAAGCAGTCAGCACTTGACAAGTTATCTTCACTCCAGTTTTTCTGAGGTTTTGCTATAGTGCAACTTTAAAAATGGGAAGGCATTTGCTTCAGCTCCGTAGGTGCCCAAATTCATGCAAATGAATGTAAATATATGCAAAAAGTCAAGGTGTGTTTTTTTCTTTTCTGGGGGATCTTGGCCAGTATGGCTGGGAAGGTGTCAAGTACGGTGACAGTTTTCTGATGTGGACACCTGTCCCACAGACTGAGGCCATCTGCTTTGTTTTCCTATATACAAGAAACAGATTCTTCAGCCTAGATAAGGGATGAAGTTTGGATGTATAAACATCACAAAGAGTGAGCATCAGATAGGAACTGAAGTCTAACACCCCCACACTTCAGGGAGTCTTTCTTATTTCACTGCCAATGTGACTCAACAAGAAAATACACTGGAAAAGTTCTATCTTATGTCATTTCTCCAAGTGGATGAACATCTACTGAAGGTTAACAGAACAGGAGATTGAGCCCAGAACAAAGAAGCACATAGGTGCTGTCCAAATAGTAGTATTCTTTACCAGGCATGCAAATAGCCAATCTCACATGTCAAGTCGAGACATTGATTTTGTTTCGGAGTTGCACAAGTCTGGGTGCTCAGTGGCTTTCCACAAATCAAACACACCTGACCAGAGGTTCTGCACTTAACTTATTACAAAAATTACAAAGTGAATACATGCCAAGTACTTCACTCAAAAAGTGATTGGTTAATGATTTACATAAAATTACTGGTGACTGCATCATACAAGTTGTCTACTACACAGGCTCAGTGAGTAGGGGGCCTCCTCCTGGAGGCAGAGTGGCTTATGTACCTCTGCCAAATTGGCACACCTAATGACAGGGCCTGATTAATATGTTGTCCCCTAGTCCAGATGCCCAGGATGTACCCTACATCAGATTCTCCAGGTACTTTGTTCTTTTAATTAGTACAAGGTCTCCTATTTTAATTAACATAAACAAACGTTAGTCTCTTCTGCTGATTGCTTATCACGATGTTTAGAACAGGACACTCTCTTGGAACACAGGGACACAGGCAGATGTGCTGCTGCAGATTTTGCTGGATGGTTTAGGGAAATACTATTTTCCATCTGCTCGGTACCACATCCCAGCTAAAATCTGCTGCTCCCCTGCAGCTGAGCCACATTCATGAAGTCTGCCAATGCTCCCTAGTCTGCTTCGGGGCCTCATCTGATTTCAGCCGCCACAGCTGAGCTTGTACTGAAGCAAACTCGGAACTCTCACTTAGTTCATTAGCTGGAGAATAGTAACAAGTAACAGGAGCTGTAAATCACCTTGTAGACACAAGATATCTCCTGCTCCTGCCATCTTCTGGGGGAGTAAGTTCAGCTTGCCTGACTTTACACCAAAATGGGTTTGACTCACTCATATTATCATAGTAGCATGGTTCAGATATAGAGATGACAGTAAACAGTGCAAACTGGTAATATCTTAGACCAACATGTCTATTTGTAATGTCATTGAGTGTCTCTGCTGATGGGCACGGTACTTCCACGCTATCGATCAGTCTGCACTAAGTCCATCATTACCATATAGTGCTTGGCTACTCCCTCAGCTTGTGTCTAACAAAGCAGCTGGTAGAAACCAATATTCTCATTTCCTCATGGGCTGACAATTTATTTAGAGATCAGTTAGAAGTCTTTCAAATATTGTTTGATATTTTTACACTGTCAAGGTTTGCTTTCTGTCAGGGCAGCATCCAGTGATAGCAGAACAAGCAGGAGCAAGGCAGGAAATAATTGGCAGATGACATCAGTTAAGGCCAGGTGGGGAGAATAGGTTCAAAGCCAAGCAAAGCCCTAGGAAAGGGCTTGGGTCTTTGCATTTAGCTCTAGGTGCAATCTAACAATAAGGGACTGTATAAGCAACTGGGACTGGCCTTGGTCAAAGGGATTTTATAGAGTGAAGGAAATATGAGGAGCTGGGTGAGTGCATTTTTCTTCTAGGTTTCAGACACTCGTTTCAATCCTCAATGCAGTTCTGTTATTTCATGTATGGATTTCATAATTTCTTTTCATTTTTCATTTACTGCTATGGTAAACTAGCTTGCATTTAGGGTGGCATTCCTCGAAAGCAGTATCCGAGGCCATTCTTGTTCTTCGTGTTATGTGTGTCCAGAGTTAATAGACCCCATGTCTGTTGCGTTCTGTTTTAGTTGCAGGTAATGCAGCGCTCTGTGTGCAAGAAGAATTTCCTGATAAGCAATAGCTAAGAAACCTTTCAGCATGTAGAGTGAGGCTGCCTGAGCTCTATGTCCCCAGGGACATCTGTAATAATGATTCATTGTGTGACATCTTGATGTATGAAATGAAATCTAATTGACAAACTTGTAAGCCTAGCATAGTCTGCTCCAGGCATCCTTAAATCCTGAGGCAAAGTCCCCAAAATCATGTGGTTAGTGTAATTCACAAAATTTAATTCTCTCTGGTTATATTTGTCTTGGCCTTTAGTAGCTTGTAGGAGTCTGAATTTTCCAACTGCTCTTCACAGCAGTGTAAGTGACAAGTGTAAATATGTTTTAACTGCTAATAAAAGCAGAGGGCATTGCCCAGTGACACTGCAGAGATAACAATAACTAATGAATATTGATAAAAACACCCTAAGATATTTCACTGAAAATATGAAAATAGGCAATGCTGCAACACATACCTGATGTGTATGGCAAGCAGGAAAGCTATACAGCTGTAAGATAGCTTGTGCATCCTCCTGCAGGGGCCTCTCTTCTTTATCTGCTGTGAGATTTTTTTAAATATACATATATTTTAAGAGGAAGACAGGAAGTGGTTTATCTCATCTTGATATGCTTGCTCTGTATTGTTTTTAAAAAGTTGTTCTAAACTGCCAAAATCCAGAGGGATTTTTCAGTCCCAAAGTGCAGACTGGTGTACAACTCAGTAGTTGGAAATACTCATTCAGATTTAAAAGTTTCTCCCTCCCACTGAGTTCAATTGACTTTTAAATTTTATGCATATTCAGACTGCTAAATGAAATGTCACTTTGATATAGAAACGATACTTGGTTTTCTCCAACTCTAGTGGAACTTACTTATTGTTTGCCTTATCACAAAGCCCCAGTAGTGTCTCCTCTATTGGCAAGGTGAATACTGCTTAGAAATAAAAGACATGGTTTTTATTAGTTCTCAACAGCTTCCAAGCACTCATATACTTTTTGAAGGGATACATAACACTGCTTCTCAATTTTGCCTTTTCTGTTTTCTGTCAGAAATGCAAAATAACTCTTTGAACATTTAGAAAGATTGTGCGCATAGAACCTGAAGTTCAGAGTGAAACAAGCACACCACAGTGAACTAAGGAAGAAATAGCAGGGTATCTCTTAGATCTTGGATATACAAGGTATGATTATTTCTTGCTGGACTTCTCCCTGCTAGATAATTGTGGTGGGCAAGCTAAGAAACACCTTTATGTTAATTTTCTTCTTTGCCTTTTCTAGAGAGGACCAAGAACATACCAACTGGTCTTGCAAGGTGTGTGTGACAACATACTGCATATCAAAATGCTTTATGGTTTGTGTGGTGTTTCTTCATTTCCTAGTGAAACTCAGCAACTTCTAGAGCAGAACACTCTTTGATAAAAATATTTCATTAAGATTCATGACTGAATGCAGAGAGCACCTTGCTGGACTCCTGGTGTAAGGATTGCAGGATTGTAGTCGGCTAAGTCACTGTCCTTTCCTGACTATGAGAAGACATCACTTGTGGCTTTCTTCTGCTTGCTATCCAGAAGATTAGCAGATCTAGCATTATGTGACTCTTCAGTTTCTGTGTTCTACATACAATTGTAAATAACTATTCTATATGCAAGGCAATAGCAAATCATCCAGCACTGACCCCACCAGTCCGTGCTTGCTGTAGTGGTTTAGTTTGTGTGAATCTACTTTACAGAGGAGATATTGTTACAAATGGATATTAGAGAATAAAATAAAGGCCTGTTTATTGCCCATATTAGTGTAGTACTGAAATCTGTTCTCACAGCCTTTTACAAATAGATTGCAACAATGCTGAGCAGAGGAAAGAACTGCTTATTCCCAAGATGTGCATGGAGATGTGCATCCCAAACCAGTGAAGTGGTGTGTCCAAGTTCATGCTGAACACCTCTGTTGAAACACAAATTAATGCTGATTCTCCTGAAGTCCTGATAACATCTAAGACATGCTGGATATAATTCTGCAAGAGATGTTGAAGAGATGTTGCTAGTTCAGTCCCCACCACTGGTATCATTTTCACAGATGACTCAACAAGTTATAGAACACGCTGCAACCCCAAGAGCCTCTTAAACCTTTCTAGATGCTGGGGACCATGCAAGCTGGCTGGAGAGGCAAGTTCAAGGATCCCTTCTTCCTAGGGATGCTAATATCCTTTGTACACCAAACCCACATCCAGTTCCTGCTCATTATCAAACACTAAAGAACAAAATAAGTTTTTTTTTCAATCTGTGAAAGGCAGAGGTAAAACAAAGGTGCCAACAACATTCAAAAGTTGAACCAGTGGGCTGGTCAGACTGCCTGCCCAGCAATGGGGACAGAAAGGGGGTTTCCTACCTAAAAGCAGACACACCATTGCCAAGGTGTTCATGTAACATATCAGCAGGGTTTGACACAGCTTGTGGCTCTGGACCTTGTATAATGAGCCATCTCCTGCTAGTGGTTCCTTACAAGAACAGGGGTTGCTCAGCCCCGAGGTGAGGTATTGCCTTGGCAATCAGACTCTAATGGGACACTTTCAGGAAGCGTCCAGTTTAGTAGGTGAATCCCGCTCTTCATCTCCTCAAGTGAAAAAGTGAATTCTGCAACAGGAACTGTGTGAGATACAAATGCTATCTCAACATCTTACCTACTATTCTTCAGCACCCATGTATGAGAACTCCTGCTACTGCAAAGGACTGACGAACTGCTCCTGATTACCCAGCCCCTTTACCCTGGGAAGATGTCTTTTCTTGCGTTTTTGTCAGGATTTGGAAGAGAAATGTTCAGAGCAAGATCTGCCCTTCTTCCCTGAGCTGAAGTGGCCTACTGCTTGCTCTCCATTTCTTCCTGATCACCAGGACTGACACCCACATAAAGATTTTCCCCAACAGCAGTGTTTTTTTGAGGGAGTCAGTTCATTTCCCCCAGCTTCCTCTTAGCTCTTATGCATTTACTTGCTCACTGTTGTTCTCAACTTGCGTATATCTTCCTGTCTGGGTGGCTTTTCCTTTTCCTCCTTCCTCAAAGTACTGTGGTAGAGCATGTATTATCCAAACAGCTGTGCTGCTTAGTACCCGGTTCTGACACACAGCACATATCTGCGATCTGTGTGTGCTGTAGCAGCGTTACAGGTGATGGGCATGGCATGAAGAAAATTTTCTTTCTTCTCCTCAGCCCTGCTCTCTCGGGTTACAGACTGCCCTCAGAGCAGAGCTTCAGCTCACCCTCTGGAAGGGAGAGAGATGCTACAGGAAGATGCAGTAGCTGTGGTTTACCTTTGCATCTGCAACCATGGCCTCTTGAGCACCTGATGAACTTGTGGACTGAATTGATTTAGTGGTGGTGTCTTGCAGAACATTTTGCTGTAACTGTTTGCAAGGCAGGCTGTAACCAGGAGTTATTTCTCAGAAGTTATCCTAAATAGAAAAGAACTTGGTTGAGAGGAAAAAAAAATATAGACAAAACTCCCAATGGTTTTTATAGCCTTCTTGACAAAATCCAACTTAACTTTTCTTCTGCCACTGTCAGTTCCATTACATGAAGCACATTGGCGTGTTTCCTTTCCTTACAGCTATTTTCAGTGATGAGGAAAAGTGCCTCCAGCTTTTGCAACACTTCATTTGGCCATTGGTCAGAAAATCAGATATATTTGTGAGGAATTTGTGTTTGGAATAAGGCCACTTTCTACAAAACTCTTGCACTGACCCCTTCCTTCTTGCTGCCCTCTTAAAACATGTTGTGTTTCATTAAGGCTCAACGTGTTTGACGGATTTGAAGTTTCTTTGTCACAGGCTTTAGCTGCTTAGTGAAAATATAAGTTGTTTGCATAACTTTGTTTCTAGGATCAGCTGGTGGAGGGAGGTGGTATTTGTCGTTGGCTTCCCCTCTCAAACGCTTGGAGTTCTCTTATATTTTTGTTTTCTGAAAGTGGGGGTGGAAAAGAAACCTGCCCTTTCTGAGTTCAAGATGCTGGTTATCAGCTGATTCTACTGTTTACTGTTCATACAGCTAAACAACTGCTTGTGTTTGGCAGCGAGCTCAAGTTCATCTGCAGCGCACAGGGCAGAGCTGCCTGCTTGTTTTCATCAGAAGCTTGCTGCTGTCGTTTAATTGTAACACTCAGTGGTGATCTGCAGTACTGCTTTCCACTTGCCTGTTTCAAGACACTTTAAAAAAGGTGGATATCATTGCCCTTTCTTTGAAGAAGGAAACCTGAGCTTCTAGACAAGCTGTATAAGCATGCTGGTCCTACTACATTAGATGGAAGTTGGTGAAAAGACAACAGTTAGGAGCTCAGATAAGCCAGTTTCTTCTCAAACTGCGTCCCACAATAGCATATCATTGTGTAGAACTTTCTAAGTGTGTGTTAGCATAGCATTGCCTATGCTGATGTACACTGATGCTGCAGGTAACTGTGAGGGGCAATCTGACTTGTGATGACACCTTTTGGTACTGGTGATCTAAGCAGGAAAACACATGAGGGAGATGGGCAAGAGTGGAAAAATAATCAAAAGGACCCTGGACCTGGATGAGGCATTTCCTGGGTACCATCAGCATTAGCCTCACGTAAGTTATGCCGGAGTTTTGCTGGGATGTTGGAGCTGAAGCTTTTCTGGCAGCCAAATGCATCTAGGGCTGGGTAGCACTGCCTTCCAGCCTTGCCACTGATGGAGAGGGGTGCTGGTGCCACCTAACGAGGTGCTAGCACCACCTCTCTTTGCACTCTGGGCTGCCAAGAGGAAATATTGGCCTCCGCATCATTAGCGACAGCTTCATGTTGTTCAACTAGTCTTTGATCCGTTCCTCCTCTGCAAAACTGCACAGTGGGTGGTAAATTAATCCCTGGAGTTCAGCCCAGCACATATGCAGAAAGCACAGGAGAAAAAAAAAATAGGTGATTCTGCATTGATAGTAAGAGCCCAGAGCTTGCCTGAGCTCTTGGGTTTTATCTTGGTGTTATTCTGCACTTAACCTCAGTGCAGAAGTTCTCATCTGCACAAATGTATATAAGCACAGTCTGTGTTTCTTTCCTCATGTCTGCCAATGGGGTCATACAATAAACATAAATCCATATGCCATTGCTCTTCTACTTAAATGTGTAGTTACTGTGGAATAAAATGTCCTGGTTCAGTTCACCATGGCTGCAAGAAAAAGTGACATTGGGTAAGTGGGCTTAGCGTCATGAAACCAGACAGCGTTTTATTCTGGATTCATGATGAAACCAGGAAAAAACCAGAATTTAGGCTGTCAGTAGTAATGAATTAAAAGTAATGAATAACTGAATAGCAGATGTAGTTAGTTAAAGGAAGGGACCTAAAGTTCACACCAGAGTGGGAGGGAGAGAGACTGCCGCACTGAAAGGATGATTGCTCCAAATTTCACTTATTTTGTTCCTTTATCCTTTTCTCTCTGTCTTGGTCTCCTCTCCATTGGGATGTTTATTTCCAGGCTCAAAAGCAAACATTATGTTAGGACACTTGAAGAGGAAAGAAGCATTGCTTTTTATGGGACTGGGAAACAGAAAAGTACACTCTCACCGTATAAAAGTCTGCAAGTTTTGTAATCTACTAGCCAGCCTGTTGCTAGAGCAGAAGCATGCTGATGCTGTGCTAGAAAAAAGGCTTTACTGAGAATTCCAGTGATTGGATCAAACTGCTGTCTGCTGATAATGTCTAGTTCAGTCCCCTGAGCAGTAGCTAGGATGCAGCACATGACTGCAGCACATGCCGAGGATCCTTTGAACTGCTTTTTTTTTCTGCCTTTTTAAAAGATTGATCTGTAAAGCATGCAGTTCAGGAAGGCCAAGTATCACGTGTGGATATTGCTGTGCAGCACAGTGAAGGTCTGTGCTGAATGAAGCTGGGTCTCTGTTACTAAATATCTGCAAAGAACCACAATCTTGAGCAGAGCATCTTTGCTTTCTGCAACAGTTCTTTTAGTTCAGGAAATGCGTATTCCTCTCAAACAGCAATCTATATACACAGGCAGATAGTTTAGAGTAAATCTGTATTTCAGTTATTAAAGCATAAAAAGTTAGGCAGCATACATTGCCGTGTCCAAGGCAGAATAGCTAATCTAAAGGCAGCACTGTGGGATAATGACTTCCAGACTGTCCAAAGCTGCATTCCTTCAAGCTTTTCCATCAGTGCAGTAATAAAGACTCTGTGAGCCACCTGGGCTGCATCTGTACTGTGTGGGAGGTAGAAGCCTTGGTGCACCCCACAGCCCTGCTCCCCTCACTATCCAGATGAGGCTTGCTGTTGAACTTTCCTCCTTCTTGAATCTCCTTCCAGTGGAGCTAGGAAAAGCAGCATGATAGGGTGTGGGCACACAGATGAAAACACACAGAAAACCCATGGAAGTAGCAAAAACTGGATCATGCAGATGATGCTTTCTATGAGCGGAGGGAATGTCAACAAGGAGAGGTCCTGCAAAGGACCAGAAAGGCCCCTGCTCAGGACAGCTTGCAGGTTTAAGACATGAAGCTGGCAGAGGGATTTACTAGTGCAGCTTTGTATTACTTTTCTGTAAACCTGTTGCAGAAGAGATCATCTTGAGCAGAGTGAAATTAATAAGTAAAATACCAAGCAGATATCACTCGCACCAAAGATGGCTTGCATTTTCAAGAGACAGGAGCTTGTTTCCCAACAATGGAAAAGTCAATGCATGCCAGGGCTTTGCTCTAGATTGTTGAAAACATTATCTGTGCTGAGTAATCAGTTAGCTTTTTTCCTTTTTTTTTTTAATTAAGCCTCATGGCTTTAAATCTGTTTCTTCTACAAAGCTAATTTTTTGTGGTTCCAAAGTGACTCCACAGAATTCATGGCTACGCTGGACTTGCAGAAGCCATTCCAATACTGACTGCAGCATACAGGAGAGATAAGATAACAGATTTCATCAGCAAGCCTCATACAATGGGGAGAAGCAGACAAGATTTAGGTCTGCAACAGGAACCTTGCACTTCAGTGTACAGGGGCTTTGAATACATATAGCCAACAGCAGACAGGATATCTTGTTTACTATTTGGTCTTTTGTCCTAGATATATAGTGAAAATGTGAAATAATGCCTGAAACACCATGTGGAAACATGTAGGCGAATATAGATTTAAGTGAGCTCTTTGAACTGACTCAATAATGCAGTGGTCTGAGGATCTTTAAGTGATGGGTCCAAGGACTGCTGTTACAAATCTGAAGCTAGCCACATAATTCTGTGGGACAGACTCTTAAAAGTTTATTTCAAGTGCACTTCTGCAGTGAAGAAAAATAAACCCTCCATTCTGTGTAACCGGTCTTGCTGAGTGCACCTTCTTTCTGAATGGACCTCAGTGGCTAGTTGTGCACTTGGGGCGTGGAGAGAAGTTTGACAGGCAAAATGATGAAGTCAGGGAATAAAAAATATCCTGAGAACTACAGGAAAAAATAGGAGGGCAAGGGGGAAAGCGGCATAAAGGAGTGGAAAAAGGAAATGGCCGACAGTCACAAGGAAACAGGAGTATATTTTTTTTTCAAACTGTTTTGCTTTCAAATGTACCATTCTGTGATTCTAAGATCACCTGTGCAAGTAGGTAGCTATATCAGGAGCAGCGTTTCCAAATGGTCTTATTAGCTTTCAGGTACTATTTCCTTAAAGGAGAATATACTGCTGAGGCTGTTGGTTTAGAATCAAATAAAGGCTTGGTAACACAGTGAGGGGGATTCTAGACTCCCTGGATTCTTTATAAATGCATATGTGTGTGTGTGTACTTCCACCCAGTTAATTTTTTTGGGGTAGGTGTGAGAAGATATTTCTGATACTGGTTGTCTCCTGTAAAGAGAGAGGCATAGCCCAGCAAATTTAAATTCAAGTGAAACACTGAAAGGAAGGGATTTAGGCTCTTTAGGAACTCTATGCTGTGTAGAGGACTGCCATGCAAGTCACTGAACTATCCTGTCACCTCCTGACAAAAATCAGGTGACCCTAGCAGCGGCCTAGGTGGACACATGCTTGGCATTAAGGTGTTAATTCCTTCTCCCCGACTCATGGTCATTTTGTTCCAGGGACCTTGTGGAAAGCTCTCTTGATGCTACTCCCTGGGACATGCTAAGGTCTCCGTGTCCTCAATGACAAAACTAACTCATTTCTCTTTTTGTTGTAGATCAACTGTTGAGGTAAAATAGCAGTTTGTAGTAATCAGACTCTTCCTCTCTCTTAGTAGAAATGACTTTTTTTTTTTTTTCTCCCTAATGAAGGAGGCTTTGTTCTCTCAATGTCATCCTATCTCTCCTCCACTTGTGTGGAATCTTCCATTGGGGACAAACCCGTTTTATTTTTGGGGGGAGGAATGCAAAAAGTAGGCATGCTTTTTCATATTTGTTTTGGTTCTTTTTACGTAAGCTCTGTTTGAAAGTCACTGGAAGCTCAATGGTCAAACATTTATTTTGGAAAGAATATGTTCCTTATTAAGCTACAATGGTAATGGTATGTGATATGTATTTTTTAAAGGGGTAAGTTATCCACAAGTCCCAGATGATGAAATGTCTTGCAGAGAAGATGCTGGAGTGAGCCAAGATTTCCTTACAAAGTGAGAAAGTGTCATCAGAGGATGAACAAAATGGAAATGTTTGCTCAGCAGAAAGAAACAAACATCTCACCTTGTGTTCATGCACATCTTACTGTAGCTTCGAGCCCTTCTTGAGTACTTATCACAGGCTCTAAGACTTGAATGCATTTATTTGCTCTCTGTTTGTGGTAGGGAAAGCAATAACAGGCAAAGTGACATGACCTGCATGCAGCAGAGCTGGTGCTTCACCAGCAGCCTCCATCCACCCATGTCCACACTGTGCTGTGGGGTGACACTGCCCCATCCTGAGCTTCCCACTCCAGATATCGCTGAGGTGTCATCCCACTTCTTGTTCCCTTCTGGGATGGTTGAATTTCTTATGCTTGAATGATGGTGTTAGATTGAAATGCATGGAGCTGTGCTTGGAAGTGTTGCTGAGGCATAGCATTAAACACCCACTCTGTGGGGCTGTGTGGCCAGCAAAGGTGGTGACTGCAGCTGCTGCCTTGGGAAAGTGGTCTTTAAAATGGAGAGGGCTAGGCAGGGCTTCTCCTTCTGGTTTGTTTTTGGTTTGTTTTTCTGATTGCTTTGTTTGTTTTTCTGGTTTTAGGTTTTTTTTTTTTTGCGTGAGTGTGTTTTGGGGTTTGCATTTTTTTTTAAAAAAAAAAAAGAAACACAAAATTTTGAGAGTCTGTATTGTCCTGGATTCTCTCTAAGCAATCATTTCTTGGGAGTTACCATTTTTTTTCTGGAAATGATTGTTGCTGTTTTAATCCTGCTTCTCATCCCTTCCAACCTCCATGGGTTTTTGGGCTCTGTCACATCCCTCCCTACCACGTTCTCTTTACTCTTTTTGGTTAAGCTGCAGCACAACTCACCTCAGTTAAGAAAAATCAGGCGAGACAGGGTTGGGCAAGGCTTCTTACTTGTCACGTAAAGGGCGGTGAGGAGGAAAATGTAGCCACAGCTGCGTCTATTTCTGAGACTCCCCTCTCACGCCCTGCCCTTTGCCTGAGCCCTACTGCAGGCTCCAGCTGTGCCAGGGTATCCAGCAGCATTGAGGAACTGGCCCTCGAGAGGGAAGGAAGAGCCTGAAAATTCCCAGCGCGAAGGAGCAAGCGTATTATTTTATTTCAGCTTGGGAAATGCTAGTTATGTGCTTTTTGTTGTTGTTGTTATTTATTTTGCTGCTTTTTTTTTTTTTATTTGGAGCAGAAGAGAATCTCCAGACCCAACAGAAAAAAAAAAAAAACAACAAAAAAACCAAAAAAAACAATAAATCAACAACAACAACAAAAAAGAAACAAAAACCAAACCAAATTTCCATTCCTTTCATTTTCACACGTATGTCATGATCTGGATATTGCTGCCGTTCTAAAACAGTGGTTTTGAGTGTGCACAAGCTGAGGAAACCCAGTAACAATGGGGACAGTTCAGTGGGATGACTGAGTTTCCCAGAGCTGTGCCTTCTTCTGGGCTTTGCTTTTTCCTTGCCCTCCTCTCAGTGCTGTGAAGGACCCGATGCCTCTGAAGGTCAACGGACTTGTGCAACAGCTGCAAATCATCCTGTAAATCCATCCTCGGAATGGCAAACTCTGGGAAGGAGTGGGGAAGAGTATGTGGCTTGGTTATGTTTTGTTTTGTTTCCATCAAGCGTTGCGCAGGCTGTGGTCTGCCGGCCAAAGCGCTGGGCTCCTGCAGCTTGTGAGTCAGGGTGCTGGTGATGCTCTCTTCAGGGCAGGATAAGGGCTGCCCAGCTGGGGAACCACACTCCTACGCAGGCATTGAGCTCAGGGCTGGGGACATTCCTCCTCATGCCGCAGAGGAGCCAGGAAGCTCCTTGTCACTGCTGACAGTGGTTAGGCACGAAGCATACGTATTTACAGAGGTCTTTGGGAATACAGCTGAAAAACAAACTGCCTTCCTTTTTTTTTTTTCCTGTTGTTTTTTTTTTCCTTCTCCTGCAGCTCTTAAAAGTCCCCTGGTAGTTCGCCCTCCCTCGTAACACTCCCACAGCTCCTCTGCCCTCATCTCTTTTAAAACCACAGCCAAGCAATTACTGCCGCTGCTCCCAGGGTGCTGTCTCCCGGAGGATGGTCCCAGGGAGACCTCCCCGCTTGCCTGCTGGTTAGGTTTAGCGAGATTGCTGTGCTGGGGAAACCCCACGTGGCTCCTTCACAGGAGTAAATCAGCCAGGCGCTTCGTCAGCCTTCATCTGAACGGCACTATACGCTGTGTATATATATGTATGTATAGATACACACGTGTGCCTGTATAGAAAAGATATTATTATTTAGCAGCGTAAGCCCTCATTAATGGCAATGGGATTTGCATGGCTTACAGCCCCCAGGAAGCTATTTGATAGCTTACTCCTAATTTGCAAATCTTTGATGCCAATTTCTGTACCTGGTGATTAAGGTTTTTTTAGCAATAATCCGGTGCAGCAAAAACAGAGGCCTCTCGATGGTTTGTATGAAAAGGTTTCCAAGCGAGTCCTGTGATTCAGGGGCCAAAAATAATGTGCTCTGTTTAAACAACATTAGCTCTGTGATACAAACTGACAAAAGCCAGTGAAATTTAAAGGGACTCTGTCAAAGCGGGTCTAAAAATAACTCCAGCCAGCTGTGTTTTGATGAGTGGGCGCATGTGCTCACGTGGTGCACTCTCTCTGCTTTGCCAGTTTTGTCTTGGTTTGTTTTTTTTTCCTGAAACAGGTTAGCACAACACTTAAGCTTTGCCATCTGGCTGCTCAGTTGCAAAATGACCCTGTCCTGGGAGAGAGGGTCTGACTTTGGCACTGGAGAGAGCCCCCATCCCCAGACACGCATAACTCTCCCCCTCCCCTCTCTGAGCGAGGTGAACAGTCACTGGTTTGGGATTTAATATCTTAAAAGGATGTTGCACCACCACTGCTGGGCACCATCCTTCAACGCGCTGTGGTGGTGGAGAGGCAGAGTGCCATTCATGCCCGATCATGCTGGGCCAGTTGAACTGATCATGCCTGCATGTTTCTAGGTAAGGGAGGGCTTCAATGACTGGGTTGTGTTGGGGTTTCTATGGGGCTGGGAGAAGGCTGAAGTTGGAGCTACCCAGTGCACTGTACGCTGTCAGCAAGGGCTCCCAGGTGGCTGTTGTCGGTGGTGGGCCACAGCCCATGCAACTGCAGGGGCACTGGTGGGGTGCAGAGTTTGTCAGGAAGCCTCAAGATGGAGCAGATCCCACTCTTGTCCTCTCATATTGCTGGGCTTTGGAGCCATCTCTTTTTCCTGGGGCGTGATGTGACTCCCCCTTCTCTACAAGCATCTGTGAGATGGGCTCCTTGTCATAAGACAGCTCCTGCTGGTAGGACAAGGCTCACTTTGAAACTAGGATTCCCCATGAGAAGTGCCAAAACTGCCCTATAGCATAAACAGGCACAGCTCTGCCAACTTGCACCTTGTCTGACCTTTTTTTGCTCTTCTCAGGAAACAAATCTAGGCTTTGTTTCTCTGTAATTGGAATAATTTCCCTTACCTTGTGCAAAAGATGCATATAAAGTGTGTATGTGTGTTGCAGCTGTTTTGAAGAGCAGAAGCAGGCTTCAGTTAGTTTCCTCATCTGAGGCAGAAATGGGAGGTAGGGAGTTGGTTATTTCCCAGTGCCATTTACCCGAATGCTGTATTTCCCCAACTCCTGTTTCTTCAGTCAGAAATAGCAATAAATAGGTGCTGGGGAATTCCCTCCTGCAGAAACCTCTGTAAAACCTCTTCTCCTTATCCCCAAAAGCAGCTGCCCGGTTCCCCCTTCTGTCTCCCACATACCCACTCACTTTCCTGCTACCCTTTCTGCCCTCTTGAGGTTTCTGTCGTGGAAGTCCTTGCCCTGAGGTTGCCCTATCACTGACAGTAGGAGGTTGAGCATATCCTTCCCTCCTGGGCAGAAGATGGAAGACCCAAAAGATCCTTAGGTCTTTCCTGCTAGGCAAAGGAAGGAGTTTGAATATGTGTAGCATCTGAACTTGCTGCCGCACCGGGAGCTGGGTGCAGGATGGAAGTGCTCTTTCACCACCACTTCTGAATTTTTTTTGCAGTTGTGATCGCATGCTGATTCAAAATAACATTTCCAAATTGCACTATTCTTGACCAAAATAATAAATAAAAAGGACCCCAAATCCTCCTCTTGGGATGCTCCAGAGTAACTGAAATATTTCCATCCAGCTCTTTTTCCTGGAGGTATAAGTAGGGATTGTACCTTCTGACTTATTGTACCTGAATGACTGAAAACTGAAGCAAAGGTGTCTTTAAAATCAGGTTAAACAACTTAATTTTATCCTGGTGAAACTGTAAATACTACTGTCAGATTCCTTTTTGGTATTGACAACATTTACTTTTTGATGTTATTTCCAAAACACAACGTCGGTGAACTTGACATCTTGGCTTGACTTTGTGCTTCTCTGATTTTGCTGGAAGGCTGTTTTCCAAGGGAACTCATGCTCTTGCTGTGATGGTTTTCTTTTACTGGACATTTATCACTTCAGTTGTCTCTCATATGTAAGTAGTTTGAATATTTTGCTGCAACAATATAGTACAGTTGATACAGTAATAGGATATTTATACTGATTTTTGCAGTCTAGTAGATGATTTTTTTGTTCTAGAGCATTCTTCTTTGGCTTCAGGCTTATGGGTGTAGTAAAGGGCAGCAGCGTCCAAGGATGAACAGAACATCTGCCGCAAGAGGAAACAGGGCAGATATTCAGAGTATCAGGTAGATTCTGATATTCTTCTAGGTGTACACTGAGGGGGAAAGTAAGAAACCCTTCATTTTGATCTCATTACTGGCACTGAAGTGACAATTGAGCTCAGAAGTACTTTTCATCTTAAGAAGGAGAAAGGCAACTTTCAAGGTGTTCCTCTGAAAACAGTTAAATAGAAGACCCCCAGTCCTTTGGTCTGATCCTAGGCAAGAAAGAGCAGGAGGAAGAAAATAATTCTGAAGCACTTCAACTCCGATGCAGTTCATCAGTATGAATTTATTTGTCTGAAAAATCAGGGGTCAAAGCAAGTGTTCCAGAAAACTTTTGTAAAAGTAAAAGCCAAATTTCTACAAGAACCTCTTGGAATACATCCACCTTTTCCATTTACTTTACGTGTATTGGTTTACTGGTGAGAGTGCTGTAGAAATGACCAAAAAAATAGTAAAAACCCCAAGAAAATATCAGAGTTGTCCCAGAAAAGAAAGCAGATTCTGAGTTAATCATAAACAAAATTGCATTTTTTTCAATTAAAAAAAATATTAATTTAATCATTCAAATACTGCAATTCACTGGCTGGTTTCTGTGTTCAATCAAAACTAATCACCACAGCTTGAATTTTGAATATTAAATGCTTGTGGAGTCTGCTCACAAATTATGTGCATAATTTTCATCATGTAGATTAAGTTATTTGGTGATTTATGCCAGACAACACATACATCTAAAAGTTTGGATCTGCTGGTGGACAATCTGCAGACACAGGAAGGTTCAGCTGTGAAGGAATACACAATGTAATTTCCTGTCAATAGTTTTTGCATTTCTGAGTTTGATTTCAAGATCTACAGGTTTGAATTTTTCAGCAGTATCCATTGATGTACCATTGAGTTTTTACTGGGTAATGTTTATGGGTGAGCCATCTTGCTTTGAAATGAAGTCATCAGAAGCTGATACCTGCTGCTGGGTTGTGGAGCTTCTTCCTAGGAGATGTGTACCTATAGCCCGTTTGGTCTGCTTGTGTCTTGCACCTCCTCACCTTGCTGCTGACCTCAGCCCACTGAGGTAGGCAGAGCTAGTGAAAATGTTGTCGGCATCTTGAATCTACTGGAATAAAACAAACAGCCTTAACTATACAATGCTGATGGTTAATCAAGTGGAACTAGGAATTAGAAACCGGCCTGCTGAATTAGAGAGACGCAATGGCCTGATTAAAGAAATCAAAGTGAGTCGGTAGATGAGAGCCAGTAAAATGCAGGACTTCATCAGCATATGAAACCAAATCAATGAAGTACTGAGTGACAGAACAAGTATGAATATGAAAGCATTATGTAAATCTTCAGGGAAAAGATGCTGCACCCGTGGTGTGGGTGGGTTGATTTAAAAGGTGTTTTTTTTTTAAAAGCATGGTTGAGGTGTTCTCACTGCTTTGCACAAACGGCAAGCTGTGTTTTAACAATCTGGCTGACTGATGCCCTTCCTTGGGATGTCCTTGGCCTTTCTTGGAGCAAAGAATTTTAGCACCCCTGAGATTTGCTTGTAGGTAGTGTTTGTTCCCAGTAGACGAAGGCAAGTTCTGTGACTGACCCTTATTGTGATTCCCTTCTCATTTACTGTGCATGCATGGTCATCATCTTCTTTGCTCATGCCCCTTGTCTAGAAGGCATCACACAAGAAATATTTTGTATGCAATATCAATGTACCACAGCCGAAGACCATCTAGGGTATGAACTAACTTGAAACACATTAATTCAGACTTTTTAATGTATTTTATAGGGCTAAGGACAAGAGTAATGCTGCGGTTTCGACTTAGATTGCTTACACAATAGACTGCATAGTTAAATGAGAATTTAATATTTTGGCAATATTTGTGTTTCCGAAAAAGCCTGAAAACAACTTGATGAAACAATCAAATGTATGTGATAGGAGTGATAACATACAAGATATCTTTACCAAAACATTAATTTGAAGTAGCTTTCTCAAATTAAATTTCACCCTAGTTTTCTGCCAAGGACAAATCCTAAAAACGGTAGAAATCTCTTTGCAGGAGGAAGCCAGGTCCTTCTTCCATTGCCATTGACTTCCTGTGCCCTCCAGAACAATGAGACACTGTCATCATCTTCGTCCATAGGAATGTGTCTGTGATTTGCCACAAACTCGGCAGTGATAGGCAAAGTAACGCAGAAAATGTCTCTCTCTTTTGAAAAAGTCCAATGTCAGCAGCTGGTTTTCATGTAGGGCTCGGTCCCTTCCATGCTTCAGACTTTGTAATAGAATCCACCAGTGAAACGTAACTGTAAATAAAAATAAAATCAACTTGATTATTCAATCTGAGATACGAAAAAAAAAAAAGGAAGGGTAGCTGACACAAGCCAAATGGATCATGGTTGGTTTGGTTGGTTTTTTTTTAATTAATAGGATTTCCAATTATCTATCTGAGCAAGTGCATTTATTATTAGCCCATTTATTAGGGCTGTTACCATCACACCATCTTTCTAATGAGTAATTAAGTATGGTAACAACTGGGATAAACAAATCTGTAATACAAGACCAGATTAAGAAGTTCATGCCTTGCAGTGCCACAATACAGGATCTCCCTGCTATTAGAGGTAAGAGCAAGAGGCTTCAGTCCTGCAAGGGAGCACAATTCCAGCTTCCTGCTGCCCTAGCCACCTTCTTGAATGAGACGTTCTCGCACCCCAGGGCAGTTCATTGTGTTGTGTTGTGCTTTTACAGAAAGCCTCACACAGCAAATTGGAGGCTTCCTTCTCAGCCTGTTGAAGCACAGAGAGGTGGCTTCTAATTTTTTCACCTGGTGCTGGAGCAGGAATACTAGTGCACTTAACAGGAAAATGAGAAAGTTATGGAGAATTCGTGCTAGCTTCCAAAAAGTACATTGTTGTGCATAGGGTGAAGAAGGTTTCCTATATAAGGGACAATTGTCTGCAAAGCTTGGTCCCACAACAAGTCAGCAAAGTCCAAAACTGTGTAAGCTTCAATTCAAAACAAAACAAGAGAATAATAACAATTAAAAAAAAAAAAAGGGAGAAAAAAACCAAAAAACAACCAAACCCAAGAACAAGAATATGCAGAACTGCACTAAGTGTATGTCAGCAAAATTCAGAAATATATGCATTGGTGGCTAAAGGAATCACAGAATCACAGAATCACAAGGTTGGAAAGGACCCATTGGATCATCGAGTCCAACCGTTCCTAACACTCCCTAAACCATGTCCCTAAGCACTTCATCCACCCGTTCGTTAAACACCTCCAGGGAAGGCAACTCGACCACCTCCCTGGGCAGCCTGTTCCAGTACCCAATGACTCTTACTGTGAAGAATTTTTTTCTGATATCCAACCTGAAGCTCCCCTGACGGAGCTTCAGGCCATTCCCTCTAGTCCTGTCCCCTGTCACTTGGGAGAAGAGGCCAGCTCCCTCCTCTCCACAACCTCCTTTCAGGTAGTTGTAGAGAGTAATAAGGTCTCCCCTCAGCCTCCTCTTCTCCAGGCTAAACAACCCCAGCTCTCTCAGCCGCTCCTCATAAGACTTGTTCTCCAGCCCCCTCACCAGCTTTGTTGCTCTTCTCTGGACACGCTCCAGAGCCTCAACATCCTTCTTGTGGTGAGGGGTCCAGAACTGAACACAGTATTCAAGGTGCGGTCTCACCAGTGCTGAGTACAGAGGGAGAATAACCTCCCTGGACCTGCTGGTGACCCCATTTCTGATACAAGCCAAGATGCCGTTGGCCTTCTTGGCCACCTGGGCACACTGCTGGCTCATGTTCAGTCGGCTGTCAACCAGCACCCCCAGGTCCTTCTCTTCCATGCAGCTCTCCAGCCATTCTTCCCCCAGTCTGTAGCGCTGCGTAGGGTTGTTGTGCCCCAAATGTAGGACCCGGCATTTGGCCTTGTTAAACCTCATGCCATTGGTCTCGGCCCAGCAGTCCAGCCTGTTCAGATCCCTTTGCAGAGCCTCCCTACCCTCCAGCAGATCGACACTTCCTCCCAGCTTAGTGTCATCTGCAAACTTGCTAAGGGTGCACTCAATGCCTTCATCCAGGTCATTGATAAAGACATTGAACAGAGCTGGACCCAGTACCGAGCCCTGAGGAACCCCACTTGTGACTGGCCTCCAGCTGGAGTTAACTCCATTGACCACCACTCTCTGGGCCCGGCCATCCAACCAGTTTTCAACCCAGGAGAGTGTGCGCCTGTCCAGGCCAGAGGCTGACAGTTTCTGCAGCAGAATGCTGTGAGAAACTGTGTCAAAGGCTTTACTGAAGTCCAAGAAGACTACATCCACAGCCTTTCCCCCATCCAGTAGTTGAGTGATTTTGTCATAGAAGGTGATCAGGTTAGTTTGGCAAGATCTGCCTTTTGTAAACCCATGTTGACTGGGCCTGATCACCCGGTTCTCTTGCATGTGCTTCATGATAGCACTCAAGATCACCTGTTCCATGACTTTCCCTGGCACTGAGGTGAGACTGACAGGCCTGTAGTTCCCCGGATCCTCTCTGCAACCCTTCTTGTAGATGGGCACAACATTAGCCAGCCTCCAGTCTAGTGGAACTTCCCCAGTCAGCCAGGACCTCTGGAAGATGATGGATAGGGGTTTGGAAAGGACATCCGCCAGTTCCTTCAATACTCTTGGGTGGATCCCATCCGGCCCCATAGACTTGTGGGCGTCTAGCTGGGCAAGCAAGTCTCTAACTGCCTCCTCTTGGATCACGGGAGCCTCAATCTGCCCCTCTAACTCTTGGATTTGTAAACAGAAGGAACAACTTTCTTTGCTATTAAAGACTGAGGCGAAGAAGGCATTAAGTACCTCAGCCTTGTCCTTATCCCCTGTCACTGTTATTCCTTCTGCATCCACTAGAGACTGGATATTCTCCCTTGTCCTCCTTTTCCTGTTAATGTACTTGTAGAAAGACTTTTTGTTGTCTTTCACAGACTTAGCGAGTTTTAATTCTAGTTGGGCCTTGGCCCTCCTGATTTTTTCCCTGCAAAGGAATCTGCAAGTACTGGAGATCAGAGATCAGTGAAAGTTTTGGTCAGGTAATCCCATATTTAACCACTCTTCTTAATTCACACATGAGAATTATTTCCCCAGGGGAAGAGCAGCAAGCTAGTTAAACTGAAACTTGCTTAACTGGTCTTTCGTCCACAAAACCACCCATCTACCCCATGTAAAATTTCCAGGTTTGTCATCCCTACTGTCCCTCGTGATGGGAGAAGGTAATTAAAAAGTTGGCTGTGCAGTCCTTGTGTGTGTGTCAAAAAGAATCATTCAGTCTTGGTAACCCTCTCTGAAGGCCCAGTGCCCCAGGCAAAATGTGGAGGTGTGAAGGGGCAAAAATATGCAGTGAAGAGGAAAGAGAAAATGGGATTATTTTTCTTATTAATGCAATGGAAGGATTGGGACATGTCATGGGACAAATGAATGCTCACCATGCAATACTTGCAGGCTTGCTTGATATTCCTTTATGCCAGAACCTATCCATCATCGAAGGGTTTTATTTCTTGTGGAAGGATGTTTTGGGGAAAATAAGGCACTTCATGCATTTACATGACAAAACCAAATGCTTTTAAGGGCATAAGGGTAGTCTCCACCTTTAGAGATACTCAAAAGTTTTCTGAACATGGTCCTGAGCAACCACCTCTAAGTGACCTTGCTTCAACAGAGGGGTTTGACCAGATGATCTCCACAAGTCCCTCCCCATCTCAACCATACTGATGTGGTCCACCTCCAGTGTTTTCACTGAAAGCTTGCAAGTAGTCTGTGTCTTTGTTAGGAAATGCTGAGTGCCAGTTTCCAGTGAGAGAGAGAGTATGATAATGAAGCAAAGAATGGAGGCCTTTTCAATGCCTTGCGGTAATGAGAAGTATACTTCTTTTGTTCTACGCCACGCTGTAGTAATTGTGTGTTCACTTTCTCTATTGATAAATGTGTCCCTAACTCTGTGACTTCTCATAACAAGAATATCAGGGAAAAAGATTAAATACTTGTTAGCAGCACAACTAAATTAACAAAACATCCCACCTTCAATGCAGTATTTTCCAACCTAAAGCTTGACACACAAAAGCAGAAAATGCTCCAGAATCCATTTCTCTAAAAGCTGTCTATTTCTACAATTTTTCACACTCCAGGGCAACTACAGGAAAAACATGATTTCGACATCTTTTTAAAGCCCTTTTTCAATGTCAGGCAATGTCTGCCTAGGTTTCCTCTGACCCTTGCAATGTTCATTAAGTTAGAGAAAGATGTGGTCAGCTTCCTTATATCTGACAAGAGCAATGGCTGAAGTAGGCAATTAGTGGGTACCTGCTGGTATCGACTTCTGTCTTTGCTGAACAAATTGCTGAAGACCCAGGAGACATTATGGTAGGCTTTACTGAAAGCGTTGTGGGGCAAGCACTTTTTGTTGGAGAGGAGTGGCATGGCAAGACAAGGAATAGCTGGAGAAAATATCTGAAGCATAGACGAGAAGTTGAAACCCCACTAAAAGCAGAGCATTCTTGATTCTCATAATTTTGCAAAGAAGTCTAGAACTGCAACATTCCAATGTCTTCTGTAATCCTATACATGGCCTATTTCTTCCTCCTAACAGGAAAAAAAAAGGAACAAAAAAATAAATGAAAATATTTTTTATTTCTCACTTAAGGACAGCAGGGAGTTTGGTGGCATCTTTGCTTTCTTGCTGGGGCTGTATGAGACATGGCAACAGGGAAAGATGTTGTGGAGTGACTAATGCAAAGGGACGTACTGTAATTTGGCACCTTCTAGGGCAAATGAGCAGTCATTGTAGAGATGCTTTTTCCATGGGGATGAACGTCAGCGTTGCTAGCAGTATTTTCTTCTCTGGTTGTAATCGATGCTGTGAACAAGACATGAAGCTGTATTCACAAGTGACTATATGTATAAGCATGGCGTACAATAGATGTGCAGGCTCGAAAACAAAATTCAAAGAGTGAATTTTCTTTGTGATTTTTCTTGTTATAAAACAATCTTATGATGATTACAGCATTTTACTGAAGGGATGATGTGTTCTTTCCAAAGCTGGGAAAAAAAAAAAATAAGGTGCTTTGTCGCTGTTTCATTTCCCCTGGAAATAAAAGCAGAGTTTTCCACCTGGCAGATCAATAGCTTTTCAACATCTTCCTTTTTCTTGTGTTTCCCAACTGAATGCCTGTTATTTGGAAGCATGACAGAAATAAGACAGAAAATGACTGCAGGAAAATTAGAAGCAGTCTTTCATTTAAGCAACTGTAATACACAAAGAAATGATGACATCTGATTTTTTAAAATTTTATTTTATTTTTTCTTTGCAATGCATAATGCTCTATTACTGCACAACACTCTCAGTTTGTGGATGTTGAGCTTGAGCAGGCCCTTTTCTTATGGCAGGCAAATAATCAGAGTCAGAGTCTTGAGGATCATACTCCACAATGGCATTTCTAAAACATTCAACATAGATGTCAGAAAGGACATAGATCTGTTAGAGTGAGTCCAGAGGAAGACCACAAAGATGATCAGAGGGCTGGAGCACCTCCCATACAAGGACAGGCTGAGAGAGTTGGGCTTGTTCAGCCTGGAGAAGAGAAGGCTCTGAGGAGACTTTCAGTAGCAGCCTTCCAGTACCTGAAGGGGCTACAAGAAAGTTGGGGTGAGGGTCTTTATCAGGGAATGCAGTGATAAGATAAGGGGTAATGGTTTTAAGCTGAAAGAAAAGAGATTTAGATTAGAAATTAGGTAGAAATATTTTACTGTGAGTGGTGAGGCACTGCCACAGGTTGCCCAGAGAAGCTGTGGCTGCCCCATCCCTGGAGGTGATCAAGACCAGACTGAACGAGGCTATGAGCAACCTGATCTAGTGGAAGGTATCCCAGTCCATGGCAGCAGAGTTGGAACTGGGTGATCTTTAAGGTCCCTTCCAACCTAAACCATTCCATGTTTCTATGTCCCCAGCTTTTGCTGGCACAGAATGCTTTTGGTAGGTTTTGGTGGTATTTCTGCATGGAAACTTAACCATGTGCAGAGAGATCCCAGTAAAGATTAATCATTGCCAAAAAAAATTGGATTTACCCATGGATGCCTGGTAGGGCTCCAGGAGAGTCTGAGTTTTGCTCAGAGGGAGGAAGAGAATCCGGACAAGTTGTTGAAGAAATAATGCAAGGGGCATTTGTTATTTTAAAACTGAAAAGCCTGTCAGTGAACTTGATCAATTTGGAGGGAGCAAAGCTACTCATATGATTTTCCTTTCCCTCCTTTATATTCATCTGTGACACTTCATCTCTAACCTGATAGATTCATTTGCTTCTTGCAGCCTCTCTGCTTCTGTGCAACATTGCTTTGCTGGTGGTGCCGGAAAAGTACTGGTGTTGTCAGAATTGCACAAATGTGCATCTGCCAACAACACTGAGCAGGGGTGTTATAGTGGCATGGAGTTTTCGGTGAGTTAACGAAGCAATGTGGATGTGCGGTTCAAACAGCAGCTGTCAGGGCTCACTTAATGAGGCTACACAGAAGTGGGAACAAACTTAGAAGTGTGGCCAAGCCTAATACTATCAACCCTACCAGGTCTTAGAGCAGCTATAGCAGGGTGGTTGCTTCATTGGGTAGATGGGTGGGAGGGAAAGAGGTTGTTGGATGCTCTGAACGTAGGTTTTGGAGGGAGGGGGTGACTGACCACACCTAATCGCTAAGGAGCTGCTGATAGAGCACTTGCAGTTCTGGTGGCCATATGCATGCTGTGTCACCCTACCCCACTACCCACTGTGCCTTCAGGAGGGGAGTGTTTGCAAGAAAGGGGGATCTGTTTGCCAAAATGTCAGTGGTGCAAGGCAGCACTTCAGCATCACTTGTTTCCTGGTGCAAGGAGCTTATTTCTCTGTGCAAGTGGGGACTCATGTCTAAGCCAGGGCTGCAAAAGGCTGCCAGCTGCCTGGAAATCACCAGAAAGGTTAGGTCTGTCCCTGATGTCATGGATAGAGACTGGCCATTCTATTATCCACTGTCAGCCCCTCTCTTTGGGAGAAGGGAGTTGCTACCCTATTGTGCCAGAGGCTGCCTTAATGCTCCTGATGTGAGTGCTGAGGAGAAGACCTGAAGAAGTGACCAAGGGCCAGCCAGCTGTATCAGGCAACTGCAGTCCACACCGGCCTAATCCATCAGAGCCACTGCAGAAAGGTGCTGGTCCTGGAGGGTGTCCTGGGTGCAAAAGCAAAAGGAGCTGCTCTGCAGGAAGCACAGCTCTGCAGCTGGCTGGCCGGCTGGAGTTTACTTAGGGAAGCATGTGCCACTGGGAATGGTGGAGGAGGTTTACATCACTTTTCCCCAGCACCTGCTCTCTGCTGACTCCACTATCCAGAGGGTGAAGCAAAATGAAAAGGCCAAGGGCTGGAGTAGAATGTGCAAGAAAGTTATGGAAATCTGGGAAGGATGAGGAGCTTGGGTGAGCACTGCAGGGCACAGATGGGCTGTGGCAACATCCTCCTGTAGCTAGGGACCTCTCACAGGGACAGGTAAGAGCGGTCTAGGGACTGAGCAGAGCTGCTTCACACAACCCCACTGACCCCTTAGACTCCTTCCATAAGCTCTTCCCCTTAACCTTCCATCAAGGCATGGTGGTATCTGCTGGGGCAGAGAGGGGCTCAAATCATTCATCAGTGCACTTATCCTTAGCTTATGGCCACAGTCAGCTACTATATATTTGGTATTTGTGCCCCTTTTTGGTTGGTTTTTGTTTTTTTTTTTTTTTTAAACCTCTGAGGAGTAAAAAGTTTTGCTGTCTCCAGTGAATATGCTCCTAAAGCCACGAAGGAGGATGAGGAGGCTGTTGGAGGGAAAGCAATGGGTCTAGGTTTCAAAAACTTCTCATGGGTGGTTTTGTGGACCCAAAGGGGAAGTGATATAAGGAGCGATGGGTTTCAGCAAGCTCTGGGCCACTTTGGCTGCATAAGGCACAGCAGGCAAGACTTGAAGCGCTCCAAATCACTAAAGTCTGTATTTCCAATCTTGGCTATATTTTATACTAGCCATCACCCTGGATGAATGTTGCCTTTTATTCATGACAAGTTGTCTTTTCAGCAGTGTTCAGATGTATCCTTAATATGAATGATCATGTTTTGTGGTACAGCCCCTGAAACAGAAGCTTTAAGAAAGCTTTTTGCTGGCAGTAAATTAGATCTAAGTTTCTGTGATAAGCTGTAATAGCTCTTCAGAGCAGATGTATTTTATCAATTTAAGAACACAGACAGAGAAAACATGTACTGCATTCAGGCTTTTAAAAATGTATTTTCGTTTAAGTGTGTACACAGTCAACAACAAATCTATAGACGCTATTATTGTCTTTCAGCTAAACGCGGTACAGCTTGCACAGTGTCTGTTATTTACATATGGGATGACAAAGGCACTTCTTAAGCCACGTGTTGCCTCTTTATGCGAAGGAGAGTGCTGGTGGAAATGGTGGGCTACTGGCCCAGGTTTGTTCAAGGGAAAAGGCACCCTCCAAGGCTGATAACCCACTCACGAGCTGTTTTATAGACCCACAGTACATGGGAGAAACCTCTCACAGTTATCTGCAAGCCAGTTTCCTGGCATGGGAGCCTTCTCAGCTGCTGTGATTGCTGCTACACATGGTGTGGGATGTGTCACTGACACCTCCTTCCTCCTCCTTCTTCTCCTCCTCCCAAATGTCTGTGGTCCCAGCCACCAGGGAAGAAGGCTGGCATTAGCTGCCAGCTTGGACTGTGCTGGACCCACAGCTGTCTCCGTCATGGTAGCCATATGTGTGCATGGTAGCATATGTCTTGCTCAGGGAATGGCTTTCAGCAGTAAGAAAGCCTTATGTAGGTGGTGCAAGAAATGCTAGATAGATTGTCCAGTCCTGTAACACTGGTATCCTGAAAAGCTAATGTAGTCCCAGTCTCCCAGATGCTTCTGTGCACATTTGTCTAAGGTTCTTCAGGTGAAGCAGGTCCACCTCTTTTGGGTGTTGTAGGTATGGAACATTGCCTTCTTCTCTTCCTGTCTTTCACAAAAGTGTTGGTCTGCAAGTGAAGTGTTTTTGCTCACCCCAGCTATATAGGTTGGTTAACACTGATAACCAATATTTTTCTTGTTTTTTATTTTTTTCTTGAAAAGAGATTATTTTGAAGAGAAGCCTGCTCAGTTCTGCACACATTTGAATCTGCTTTTCAACTGGGCTATGAAAATAGTCAACATATTTTTTATGACTTATTCTTATAAAAAAAAGCAAGCAAATAGGAGAAGGTTTTGCTAAATGGGGAATTGATTTCCACGCTTCTGTAGAACGCAAGGCACCTGTAAACCAAGACAGAAGCCTTGAATCCCATGGACCTTGCCGTTACAGCCTGAGTGACTTCTGTAAATGAAATGTTTTCTAGCCCTCCTGGCAAACTGGTTTGCTAGAATTAGAGAAATAAGAGAACAGAAAAGCAGCTCCTTGAATTTTATTGTTTCCTACTGTGATTTTCCTAAGGAAGCAAGTCTTAATGCAAACACTTTGGCTGTCTGGCTCCTGCCTTTCAATGTTTGAATCCTTGTATCATTTTTAAGCTCATTTTTCAGACGAGAAAAGGTCTGAGACATTACTAAATTCCATCAGTCATGAGAAAATTAGAGTCCCCATAAAATAGAGACGAGATGTGTGCCCTAGTTCAGGCAGCATCTGCAACGTGATCACATATGATGTTAACTGCTCAAGCACCCACATGAGAGAGAGACTTTGTGAATGTCCCAACCACAGGAAAATCTTCTCTGGGAGTTCAAAGTCAACCACAAGACACAGATCACTAAGGAGCCAGATTATGTTAGATTGGGGTGAGTGAGTGGGATAGTTTTCAAATGCCTATTCTTCCCCTTGCCAGCGCCATCCTTATATCATTCACTTTGCTCTGCAGCCTTGAGAAATTTGCTCCTATTTTAAACATCTATGAGTTTTTCCCAAGCAAGGTAATGGATGCTGATAGACGTGTGCATTCAGAGCACACAAGGAATTCTTCAGAAACCCTGCTGAGCTGAGGTGGAGCGGAGTGAGCAGATATTTTCTGTCTTTCTTTGTTGTCTCATTCAGTCTTCTCCCATCCACAGGTGGACAGATGTGGCTTATGAGGTACCCAAGCCAGCTCCACTGATGTAACATCACACTATTTGCATCACTTCCTAGCTTAATCATGTTTGTTTCTGTTTCACTCTGTGGTTGGACTGAGATGAGTTGCCCAGGTTTTGCGCTTTCCTCTTCAGTTCCTTTTCTCAGTGTGGAGGAAATTTGCAACTTCTCCTTATGGCATGATGTGATATGGTTCACAACTATCTTCATGAAACCCTTTTCTAGTCTTATTCTGCCTTAAGCTTCATGAGAGCAATCAAACGAAATCTGTTCGTGCTTAATGATTTCTACAGATTGAAACAGCTCCAACTGGAAATACTGAATCTTAAGGCAGAATAGCCAGCAGCCTTATGATTCAAGGTATCACTGGGGAAAGCCCACATTAAAATCCCTTGTCTGCATAATTTGGAGCAGGAGCCTGAAATGGGTGTGTCTGGTGTGCCCTGTGCTGCCAGGGTGAGGACTGCTCTCCTCTGTGTTGAGGATGATAAGTTTCAGATCACAACTGTGTCAAAAGCTGGTAAAGGCCCATATAAAGCATAAAAGTAAGAGACCACGCCATAGAAAACAGTTTCACTTTACCTTGCCTCTGCTCCATCCATGCCTGATCTGGCCACACTTTGGCTGCTGGGCTGAGTTGTCCTGGGCATGTTTCCTCACTGCACTGCGCTTCCCTCTTCCTCTCTCTTTTTAGGCTCTGGTGCTCCTCAGGACAAGTGTTACATCTTACGAGGCTCTGTAGGGCCTGCCACCACAGGCACTGCTGTAAGACCTCTTAACTTTACTCTAAACTGCAGAATAATAGCTTGTATGGAGTCTGTTAGATGCCTGTAGGGGCCCAGCAGGTGTTTGAATAGGCTTGGGAGGAGATATTGTAGGAGTTGCAGGAAAAAACTACTTCTTCCTGGCCTTCTTGGTGGCTGGGAGCTTTGCTGGCAGGAAAATGTGACATCTGCCTTTTTCTCTTTGCTGGATTGGGCCCTAGGGGGGCAAGAGCCAAAGGCTGTGGGTTTGGCAGTTGCTGATTCCGTTTCCTAAATCACTGTTCCTGGCAGATAGGTGTATTTACACATTTACTCTGAAATGTAGTGATGAAGTTCTTCTTCGATGAGGTGCTCTCAAGGAATAAAGATTTACAAAATTCCACTTTTCATTTGACATTGTTCGGAGCTGGAATTTAATTTTCCCTTAGATGCAATCCCCATTTAAAAAAAAAAAAGATAATCTCCATTTTAAAAGAACAAAATCCTGACTTTGAGTTCCAGAAAAAAAAAAAAAAAGGGATAGTCTTGTAACTGTGATTGTACAACACCATTAACTCTATTTTCTGCAACAGCTGAAACTTTCCGAGAGACAGCAGTTGCAAATCTCAATCAGATATACCTTCTCATTCTCAAGCATCAGGTATCTCATAAGATGTGTTAGAGAGAAGATAGAGTCCAGAGGTATAACTTTGTCATCCGAGAGGAAGAGAATTAGAAGACTCTCTTAGAAGGGCTAAACTTCATACATTGTTATGCATCCACCACCACCACCAGAGAAGGACATTTGCTTATGAAATATCTCCAGCATTGAGGGTGTTACTGTTGCTACTGAAAGGTTGGGATTTGCGTCAGAGGTTTGCGTATAAGCCCCTTGACTAGAGCAAGTGAAATGGTAAATTCAAAATGGCCAAACAAAATTCTTGGCAAAGCCACAGGATATTATTTAGTTTGGGAAAATTCAAGGACACATGACCTCAGGGTGAAGGGAGACAGAGTTCCTCTTAGAGAGAGGAGCAGATCTCTAAAAGCTCCTATCACAAGTACAGACAGTAGATGACTGAGCATAAAACAGCATAAATAGTTTTCTGGACAAGTTTCCACTCACAAGCTCTCCCATGATCATTTCTTTAAATGGAAAATCCCCTGAAAAACCTGGATTACTTTCTATAGTGCTTAGCCTAAAAGCACTCTGTAAGTCTACATATGACACGTTTGACTTCATGAAATTGCAGCGTCATACACACATGGTTTCTCTGCCACCAAAAGAGAGGTGCAAACGGGCAACAAAGGAGCCCTGGCAGCTGCTGAGTCACCACCGTCACACGAACAGGTTCTCTGTTCTCATGATGGGAAAAATACTTGTCCTGGTGGTGTTTGAACTTTGTATAGTTCCAAGGACGCTTGCAGTGTTATAAATAGCAGCAGTGGGGATATTAAAGAGCGTGGGGCTGTGACTAATGCTCTGTTTGAATAGTGTGTTCTCCGTGGCAAATTTATGTTTTTATTTCCAGCATATGTCAAGCATTTATAATCTTCCCTTCCTGTAGTTCATGATGAATTTGGGAGAAGGCTTGATTTTTCATTTTGTGGACTGAAACAATACTGGTATATTGGGCCTGTTACTGATCTCTGCCCAAACATATGCCATGTTTTAAAGCAATGTGCTTTATCCTCCTCTGTTTTTCTTGGTTGCTTTAAAATGTGCATTTCACCAGACTAGTCAGAGTGCTAGTTCTCTGCTGACCATTTCTGAATCTCAGCCTCCTACATGTTGTCTCTGACCGCATATAGAGGAGTCTTCTCCCTCCTGAGGGCTGGGAAAGAGGGAAGCTGAAGGGGGAAAAAAAAAAAGCTTCTCCTGAATGCTGTAGGGATGGCTAAAGTAAAAGCAGGTGGTGTCTGATCTGCAACAGGTGGCAGGTCACGCATGAGCACGGGAAGGTCTGAACTTGGTGTAGGATGTGGTGAAGCTGTTTGGTGTTTCCACAGCTGGCAGGGTGTGGGCACAGATGGCATTGCCCATGGCTGGGAGACCTCCCTGTATTGCTGTGCAGGGCTGCTACGGGAAAGGTAGCAGAGGAGGAGGAGGTGAAATCGAGGATTTTCCCAGCATAGCCAGGTATGCCCAGGGAGAGTGAGACCTGACAGTGGAGCACACCAGTAACAGGCTGACATTGAAGAGGTAAAACATCAGGGACATGGCAGCTCTTTCCCTCTGCGTACGGCTAATGCCCAAGGTATCTTTTCTAACAATGAGCTCATTTGATAAGGAAAGTTGGAAGAAAACCCACAAAACCCAATGAAGAGGAGCTTATGCAGATTAGACCTCAGCATTAGGCAAAACATTCAGGAAAACTACCTCCTGCTGGGCTGGCTTAAAAAAAAAAACAAAAAGAGGAACAAAAACCAAGTGCAAAAGAGGAGTGTGGATTTCTATATACAGATATGTGGACTTGAAAGGCCTCCTTCTTGAAGTGAGAAGGACTCTAGGGTGATAGGTGTGGACTAAAACATAATGTGGAATGTTACTCAGAAAGATATGCAGATGCTAAAGTATCCTTTGGGATTGGACATTCAGTGTTTTTTTGTAAATAAGTGGAGCTGAGAAGCCTTACTGGCACAGAACTCATCTACTGAGAAACAGTCTAATGATTCCTCGAGATTTAATGGCTTTTCATGAAGATCTCAAACCTCAGTAACAGAAGCAGAAATATCCATCAGAAAACATGTTCTTCATCGTCATACACTAACACAGAAATCCTTGTATCTTAGAGGGATTAAAGCTGGCCTTTGAGGGTCGTCTGGAAGCAAACAGGAGTATTAGAAACATCTTTGAAAAAAACAACAATGAAGTTTTTGCCTCAGCCTTTTCCCATGTGTTTTAGGTAGGCATCATTTATTAATGCACATGAGTGTTACCAATTGCACCTGAAGAAGGCATGTCCAGTCAAGCAGAAATCTAGTTTACATACCTTGCCTTCACCTCTCTGATGATTTTGCTCCCTATTAAACGGTTGGTTGGATTACTAATTAAAAGGCAAAAAAAAGGCTTTCCATTTGCAATCATTCCAGAGCCTTAATTTCCTCAGAGGTCTAATAGTGTGTATTGTTGACACAGCTCAAACATTCACATCTCGGTAATCCTGAAAAAGCACTGCAAATACGATAATGAATTTAACACGTGTATCATCGTGAGAAGTTGGAGAGGCTAACTCCAACCTTTTGCGCTCCTCCAGCAGCAAGCAGTGGAGACACACGCCTGGCACAGGAACATCTGTGCAAATAAACACCACTAAAGCTATCGAGACATCCTGCCATGCTTCAGCACCGCACTTTGTCACAGGGGGCTGTCACCAGCCTGCATCATGGCCTGCAGCCTTGCAGAATGCTGACCTCTGAGGATGGTGGGTGACAACTATTTTTCCACAGTTGAAATGGGGTGGGAGAGGAAAGCTCAGCAGTTACCCTGGTGAAACCAGCAGGAAATTCTGGCAGGCATGAGACTGGTGAACATGACACAGAGGCTTCCCATTGCATTAGTATTTTTTTAAAGCATGTTAACAGGTTTGGGCAGGTGCATGAAATCTTACCTGCTCAGCTGTCTTCTCAGTGAGCAGGCTTTGCCCAAAACACACCATCACTGCTGTGGGATATCTTATTTCCCTCTGCAAGAGACCATGATCCAGTGGCTGTGACCACTCTTCAGACAAATACTAGTCTAGGGCTTGTAAAGACTGACAGTACTGATTGCTACAGAGGTGAGAAGTGAAATGAAGTTGCAGGGGCAGGAAAGTGGAGTTTACCAAATGAAGTTGCTCTCTGGTAAAAAGTCAGTGTGCTTAATTGTGCCCTTACTATAGCTCAGTCTTGGGGATCCTCTGCTCCTCTGCCATCACACAGGAGGCTTCCAGTAAGGTATGCCCACCACTGAGCCAAAGGGACACCCCAACAGGGGAAGCTCAGTGGAGAAAAACAACTACTGTTTAAAGCTCTCAGTTTCTTTGCCAGCTTGCAAACACAGGTTGCAGAGAAGTGAGACAGTGACTGGTAGCTGTGGGGACTGACTCCTGCACTGAGGGGTTTCTGACAGGCACTTGGTGGCCTCTGCACTCCTTGTGTCCTTAAATGTTGTGAAGGGTCCCAGAGGGGATGGGGAGCCTTTGCCAGTTATTGATCACAGTCCTCCAGACTCTTCAGTGCAACTCACGTGTCTGACTCTGAGGCTGAGGAAAATAAATGTTCATTTTCATGATACAAGACAGGTGAGATCATTCCTTGGAAATTCCCAGATGGTGCTGTAATAGTCTCACATGTTCATCTTCTGAACGTGCCAGTTTTGCTCAAGCTTCAGAAGACAATCTTGTTGTCACCTTCAAGGTGGTTTCTTTCTGAAGAAGCTGTTGCAAATGGCAATCAAATTTGTCTTCTGCTTTCTGGATAAGTGATTCTTGGGTCGGGGCGGCACCCTGTGAGCAGCCAAACACTGCAGTGTTACACTGTGATTTCTGGATCTAGGACTGCCTGACTGCCATTGCCACCAGCTCTGCCCAAGGAGGGCTGTGTAGCCCTTAAATGACCCTGCTGTATTCAGAAAAGAACACAAATCCAAGCTGCTCACATGCCTTCCACACTCTCTAGCTTGGCAGGAGTAGTGAATGTGGATTATAAACAGAAAGGGAATGTGTTTTGCCTACTAAGCTGCCAGAGCAGTCATCACGGGGCAGGAATCATTATCCCATGCTGGATGGGATAGTTATTTGCTGACCTAGAGATAACTGTGCAAAATGTATTCATTTTTCCTTCAGCAAGTGGCTTGTGGTCAATATTCCAGTTAATATTCCAAAATCCAGGTTTCAGAAGGGAAGGCAAAATGACCCCAGTTGTCACACCATCACATCTAGGCTGGTGGCTGTGTCTTCTGGGCAATGCTACTCAGGTCTCTGAGGACAGTGCAGGTGTCCAGGATGGTGGTCAAGCCATCTAAGCCCCTTAGCAAATGAGGAGCAACAACTTTCCTCCTCTCTGTGCAAGGTTTGAGGGATGGCTTGGAGTAGGAGAGATGATGGGATCTGCTGATATAGAAACAGTCATTAAGCACCACAATGACAGTGTGGCCAAGCCCAGCTCAGAGTCCAGCCCCATGGCTGGGCATCATGAGTGACAGATGCTCATTCTGAGTCCATCCTCTATGGTGTGTCCTTCTCTAAATGTAAATACTGCTCCCAGATCATGGTACTGATTTTGACCAAATTTCTGAGAAAGCTAACGATTCTAATTGTGCCCCGTGTACCTCACATCATTCTAGTTCTGTTTACTGTTGTTATACTGAAGTAATCTTTTACTAGATTACTTCTGCTTTTCCAAAAAATTAGAGCATCCTGACCAGATCATACATTATTCAGTAAATGTTCTTGGTTTTGTTACATAATTTATTTTGTTTATTTTTTTTCATGTGTTGAAAGCAGTTCCAAAATGTACGTCAAGGAAATTAGTTTCCAGAGTATTTTTTTCTCCCTACCTTTAGACTACTGAATGCCAATACAACTGCAGATTTCTGTTTCATAAAAACAGATTAAAGGTAACGTGGAGTGTAACCTCCTTTGTGCCCAACATGGAATTTCATGGTTTTGCTCTCCTATGTTTACGAAAGTGGTCCCTTACATTGCAGGCTGTGAAGCATAAACAAATCTATGTATTTACACATAGAGGTGGTCATACAACTGGTTCAGAGGAAAGGATCTTCTAAGATTTCTCTGTCTAAGTACAGGAAAAAACTGTAATGAGCAATACTCCATGTGATGCAAAGTTAAAGAAGCAGCAAAATAGCAATTCTAACTACCCTAATCTAAAATATCAAATGCATGCAGTCATGCGGGCAAGAAAATAGGGTTTAATTGGGATTTGATCCAGCATCTTGCAATGGGTAATGTTACAATATCTCAAAATATAATTGTTTTTGTCTCTATTAGGATACATTTTATCATGGCAGAAGCACAAGTAAATAGTACTCTGCAGGTAATACCTTACTTTGAATTGTCAGTAACTAGCTTTACTGGGTACTCGGACATATGTGACTTTTGCTGATCCCTGATCAGGCAAAGGGTAAGTGTAAGAATAACACTGCAGTCCTCCTGTCTGAGCTGATTTACTGCACGAGTAAGTCTATCACTAATAATAGAGCAACTGAAGCCAAGGAGAACTGTAAGGCCAAGCGGGGATTTACAGCAACCAGAATGCAAGGATTTAAAGCAGCCAGGAGTAGATAACTGCAAGATACAGCATAATTAAAGCTTAACATCAGGTATAAAGCATTAAGGAGATAACCTAAGGGCGTGCATCCATGTCAACTCAAACTAGCTGCTCACCAGTTTCTTAAGAGTTTTGCTGGAATCCACCATGATGATGTCCAAATACAATCTGAGCAGGTATATAATTTAGCTAGGCCCTGGACATCCCCAAAAGCATACTTGAAAGTAGAGGGCTCTCAGCATCCTGCAGTACCCATCTCCCACTTAGGATTGATTTAACTACTCAAACTTTCATTGAAAGTTCTTTGTTGATAGGCCCATCTGGATAGACGAGCTGCATTCACTAGGCAGACACGTCTCCTGTCATACACATTTTCTAGCTTATGCATATAAGCTATACTGTCACTGGAGAAGTCCACATTTCACAGATGATTTAAAACCAGAATAGTTACTAATAACTTGGGAAAAAAAAGCTATTTCAACAGCCATTTGTCTTTTATGACTCCATTGTTGCCACTCCTTAATTGCTCAGCATTAGGAGAAGATTCTCTTTGTAGTTTTTATTCGATTTTTTGAGAGCTGAATGCCAGTTTCTGATCTCTAGCATGGCACTGCTTCAGGCTGCTGGATTTTCCATTTTGGATGATCCATGCTTCAATTTGCTGCTGCACTTGTAAAGGAAGAGCCTTTAAGCATTCCCCTTTTTGTCCACCTACCTTTGGCTTTTCTCTGTTCATTAACTATACATGTATAAAAACAATGGCTTTTAGCTTAGTTTTCTATTAAGAAACAAAAGTTGTTGAGTTGATGTAGCTGTGCAGGAGCAATCTGGCTACTACAGATTAGGTGAAATTTTAAAAAATATTCAGAGGCAGCCTACCTTTGGCAAGCATTCAGACAAAGAGTTAGAGAAAGAACAAAGACGGCAAAGTAACCATGCATGGACTTCAAAACACAGAATCTACCTCCTTAAAAATGTTCGCTACTTTTAGCACTAAAAAATTTGTTGAAATGATGACCTGACCGCTGTGTCATGTCACACTGTGCTGCATGGCATCCTCACAGGGTGGTATGGAGGGTGATATAAGTCATGGAGAAAGGTGGGACGCAGAACCAGGGCTCCTGTCCCTACTTGAATCCGCTCTGAACTCTAGTGGGTCAGTTAAGCCTAAACGTACAAACCCACCTTAGCGAGCCCCAGCAGTCAGATGCAAGAGGTTGATCTCCAGAGTTCCTGAGACTTTGCAGCTCCTGTGGAAATCTGATTTGTCCTGGTGCAAGGCAACCCTGTATTTGCTCAGTGGGGCTGAAGTTACAGATCTATTTTTGTTGCTGTTTTGTGTCAGTTCCCTATAAACTATTGAGTAGTATAGAAAAATTTTCCTCTAGAAAAAAATACTCAGTTACCCATTCAGATGCATGAGACCTGTAACTAATCTCTCATCCAGTGCTGTCCTGTTTCCTTATACCTGGTCCAGTCATAAAAGCTGCTGAACTGAATCTCTTTCTTGCTCAGATGTAGTAGGCCACTCATCCGCTGGTGATGCCCTAACCAAAACACACTTAAACTCTTCTCTCCATCTCTCAGAAATTATTAATTTTGCTAAATTAAACCCTCAATATGCCATATTAGTACTTCTGGCCATGCAGATATTATCCTAATATGCTGACAAATGAGTGCTTAAATCAATGTTTCCACGACAAATTTTCACCTACTTTAAATAGACATGATTTTATCTGTTTTAGTGCTATGCTATGTTACATCAGCCAAAATAATGGCTTTTTCTTTCCAGGTGGCAGTACTGAAAGCTTTGTTAGATTGAATTTACCCAGGATGTGCATCCCAGATGATTTTGCAAAATCATCCATGCTATCTTAATCCAGAAAGAAGAAGGAGTTTTACTGTTATTGTATTAAGTTCTTTTGTTTTTATCTTCTGAGAGTGATTATTTCACTTGATTATCATACAAGAATTTCACCTGACACTGAGTTTAGGTTTACCTGAATTCATTATACTGTCTAATTTATATTTGATCTAAAATGACAATAGCTTGAAACTGTATTGACAGTTCTGTATTGAAGGTAATTACTCAACAGGAATCATTCTGAAGGAATTAATCAGATTGAAAATTCACTTCAATTTTACAGCACTCCAGTGATAATAAATGTAACTATACACATTTTCTTTGCTAAATTGTAGCTATAATTTTGTTTAAAACTCTTTGAATTCTTTCAGGTAAATTTGAGCTCCCAGGAGAAGCCTGTAACACCTAAGCTCGACTTCTGAGATTTGATTAATTCACAATTCAAGATGATAGTGCTACGAGCAGATGTCTCTCTCATTTATCTGGGATGGCAGGTTGTCACTTGTCATAGGTGAGATGGTTTAGCAGGAAGGGTGGGAGAAGAAACCACTTTCTCTGCTGTTATCAGGAAGAAGGTTTGTTCTCCCTTTGTGGAGCAGGTGGGAAACTGGCCATTGCCATGTGGGCCTGGCAGTGTCTTTCCCTCTGCCCCAAACCTGGGGAGAAAGCAGAGGACCCCAGATGCACCCCCAGCCCCTCACCTCTTACAATTTTGGTCACTGGCCTCCACAGCACCAGATGTAGGCTAGTGGTTTAGCATCTGCATAACTTGCTTCGGGATTTCAGAGGCCTTATGCTCAGCACTTTGCAGGAACAATACATAGAAATAAGAAATTGCTTATAACTTCAGTGTCTACACACATTTTACCTCAATAGGTTGCAATAATTAATTCTCTCACTTTTGATCGATTTCCAATAAAAAGAGTTGTTGTAAGTGAAACCTAAAATGTGTGTTCTATTTTCTTAATCTATTAAAATTCAGTTGGAAACACGGGTCATATGTGTGATATAATGGTTGTTCTTTCTCTTGTATTCTTTGGCTGGAAACTGGTACGAATGGAACTGGCTTTATGATAATTACCTTCTAGAGAAATTTTCTAGAAATTACACTCAGCCAGGATATAAAACATTACAAAGGAGAACAAAAAAATAACAGTAAACCACTAGGGGGGAAGGGAAGAAAGATGAAAAATCAGCAGTGCATCTGAGATAGAGCTGTGGCACGTTCACACAAAGAAGGCATTCAGCGGCCACAATAGCTTATACATGCTTGACCTATTAAGTGGTGTAACTGCCACTCAGACGTATTGAAACAGTATTTTTTCATGTCATATTTAAAAATTAGTTGAGTCACAAAAGTGAGAAATGAAGAATAGTGAAGATAGGAATGTAGAGGAAGAAGACAAACGAAGAAGGAATAATCATGCTGAGAAATCATATTGAGAGTGAGTGCACTATGGGTATGTTCATTCTTTTATTGACTATTAATTAAAGGTTTATTTCCTTGTGTGGAAGTCTCATTGTCCTAATGCATATAGACAGAGGAAGAAAACGAAAGGGTAGGGTAGATGTAATTCACTATCAGGAGAGGAAAGCCACCGCATGTAATACAGTCTCTCATTTCACATGTTCTGGCTCTCTCATCTTCCAGTAAAATGTTTTCAGATTCTCTTTAGCATCTTGGAAATAATTTATATTATTGTGCATCATCTGGTTTATTCATATTCATTTTGCTCTTAGCCAAATGAGATTGTTTATTGGGAAGCATTACTGCACATCACTGTGTATTCGAGTTATCTTAGTTCAGCTCTGCTTTCATCCTACAGGTCTCAAAGGTTGGCAGCTGCTTGTTCTGAGGGTCTGAGGCAGCAAATTATCAGCACCCATCTTAACATTGACTGCTAGGACTTTATATGGCTCTTCATTGAAATGGGTACTAAAGGCTGCTTTACTTTTTATGTTTTATCAGCCCTGCATGACTATTCCCGAGAGACTCTATATGTAAGGCGTTACCTGTGTGGGGAAGATAAAGTGGTAGTTACTGCCTTAGAGACCATACCAACAGCTTTTTCTTGTTCTTTACCCCAAGGATACTAATGGGACAGCTTCTTCTCCCTAATTTTGTTCTGCTGGCTCAAGTGAGGTTCTCCTGATTCATTCCATTGTGTGACAAGAGGAACAGTGATCTTTTAAATACACGCTGGTACCAATCCCCCTCTTGATAGCACCACTTGGATGGTTGTATAATTCTATTAAGTTCAGCTGAATAAGTTTATTGATGCTAATTTAGGTTAGAAGAGACTCAGTCTCGCCACTGCAAAAGCTGCTAGCAGATTTGCATTAACTTATATCAGATTTATTCCCTTGTCCTTGTTATAACGTTCCTTTTGTGATTTAATATGGTTTTGCAGAATTTTCAATAGATCTTGATAAGTCAGCTTAAGATACTGTGTGAATCTGCTCAGACTTTCTAGGAAAAGAAATAAAAATATTGTGTGGGGTAATGTAAAGTAATTTGCCATACATTTTAGGCTAAGCACGGGTAAAAGTTAGGATGTGTTGCGGGAGGCTGACACCCTGGTTTTCCTTGCTTACACAGCCCTAATTTACAGACCAGTAAATTAGATTAAGGGGAAGCTAGATTTCTCAGTTGCGCTGATGAACTCTGTGTCACATTATACTGCTAGTCAAGTATTTTCACGAGAGTTATTACATAAAACCTCTAAAGCACTGAAGGAGAAAGCAGAAACCTCACTGGAGAAAGGTGTATGTGTGTTGGCCAACTGTTGTCCCAGCAGGAACCAGTTTTCTTCCAGTACCAATTCCCATTGTAAAATCTAATTCAGAAGCTGCTGAACCTCTATCCATGCATATTTTGCAAATAGAACGTGATGGCAAACAGCACACAGTTCAGCAGATGGACTTCTACTCTGTGGAAGACAGGAGCTGGTGGAGAACCCTAAAGAATAAAAATAGTAGTCATAGTCTGTTCAGATATTTGGTATTGCACTGATACATTGTAAATCTGGGTTTAGCAAAACTGCTGACCCACAAACTAATTCTGTTCCACATCTCTGGGCAAGGAAGTGTACCCTGGCTTAGCCTAGTAAAGGTATTTTAGAAGGGTGATTTAAAAAAAAATGAGATTAAGAGCAAAGAAATTTAAAAATGCTTTAGATCCTACAGAATGGGAGAAAAAAAAAAAACAAATTAACCACTCATGCTGAATAGAACCTTAGAAAGCAGGAATATATCACCAAATGAAAAAGGCAGCAGGGACTTCAGGATGTCTAGTAAGCAAGGGCCAGGTGGTTATTTCAACCAAACCATCGGAAAATGAAAATTCTACTCCATTCAGCTACTAAAAAGAAATTAAACTACAGTGGTAGGTATGTAAGGAGAAAATCAGAAGAGCTAAAATGGAAAGGGCAGATGAGACAGACACTTGGGATGGGATGGTGAAGAAGAACAAAACTGAAAAGCAAAAGCAAGAAAAGTTTTATGTGTATCGGAATAGAGTTGGATTACGGATAGTTAAAAGGATAGTTTCAAATACAGGGAGGTCACTAAGCCATTGAGAAGGCACCTAATTCAGGCTGGTGAAACAAAAATTACAAAAAGACTGAGCTAGTACTAAGAAGATTAATGTCATTCAGACAGGCTTTATACAGGGACATTAGAAGGTGTGAAAGGTTCCTGATGTTTGAGAGTCTCTTCTGGGGAGTAAGACTGCTGCAAACCACAAAGTCTTATTTGGAAACATGGTAAATTAAACCACAACAGATGACAGAACAGTCGGGACATATGGTAATCAGATAATTTGATGAGCAAGTAATGAGATGATATCTCATAAAGAGGTGTTCAACAGGAAGGAAAATCATAGCTTGGAGTGAAATGTAGATAATTAAAATGGTGGAGAATAAGTGGAGAGAATGGATGTATTTGTTCTTTGAGAAGACCTTTGCAAAACAATTACAACTATTAAGGTCTAGAAGGTAGGCTTTTCAAATTATCTTTCTTTGTCTTTCTGTGTTTAACTCTTTGTTGATCTACCCTTGCCAAACCTAAACTGCTCTGGGAGGAAGAACATAATAAAGGAAGATGAAACTGTAGTGAGAGAGCATTTACAGAAACGCTGCAAGAAAATTAGAACAGAGTTAAGGTGGCATTCATAGGTAGCGAAATTGTGACAGTGCTTCCCCCTGGGTTCGGCATTTGGTAAAAAGAAGCTCAAAATAACATAGACTGCTTCAAAAGATGGACAGGATACCTTTTTTAAAACAAATCTGTGCTTGGAAGAGACAACTTGGAAGAATAGTAATATTGGAAGATGATAGCTGTTTTCTCGTTCCCCATGTCATACATCTTTGTAAAGGTGTGCTGTAACAAGAGAACAATTTTAAAAATTAAAGCGATTTAAAACAATGTGAGTGATGGATGTGCCTTCACCTGGGATGTAACAATGGATTTTAGCTATCCTTCTTCTAGAAAGATACAGTACATAGATTTCAGGGAGAGAAGAAGAAAACAGTTCAGTTTCAGCAAGAATATAGATTCTCCAGATTCCAAGACATGAGGGAACATCTGTCTGCAGGAGCATTAGAAAGAAATTTCTGTAGCAATCCTTTAGTAGGCATCCCTTAGTTGTCCACCACTGAATTTCTTGTGTATCCTGTGATGCTACTTGTATCATGGTAATGCGAATTTCAGCAAAGAAATTTTGATGGGAACATTTAACACGGCATGTTCCCATTAAACTATAGTTTATGCTGCAAAGAAAGCACCACATGACAAAAAGTAGAGGTTCAGATTGTGCCGCTTACTTTTATTGCTTGGTCTGTTCTACAGCACTGCTAGAGTCAAATTTGCAAGATTAAGCTCCGAGTTACTCGTGCTTTATGATAAATCTGAGACTAGCCCCAAGGCTTACAGCTTTCATCCTTTCACTAACATTCTTATCTTTCAAGGTCTGTGATAAAGAGTTGAACTTACCCAGGGTCCCTTGCATTGTTATCTGTGTTTGAGGCAAGTCATTCTTGGGAGTGCAGATACAATTCTACTTGATTTCAGTATGAGTTTCCCTCTTCTTTTTATTGGAAAGAGTATTGGAATCAGCTTATGTCCTGAAGCACACTATTTTTAATTTGAACACTGGACTTTTGAATTGTGTATATAGTTTTGCTTAAACTCATATCACACTGCACATTGACTTTCTGAACTATTTTTGTAGAGATTCTGTAATTTACCACTTAAATAATTAACAGGTTAAATCCACGAGATCTGAGTTTGCTTCAGGAGTTGTCTCACAGATGAGGGAACTCATACTGAATGAATTAAAGGTAATTTATGTGTTTTAATTCTAGAAAACTATAACTGGCAACTATATCACTGCTGTGGGTCTTATAATTGGCTCGGTACGTACTATTTCTCCAGATTGTGGTGAAGGTACTTTTTCTTACCTTGGCTTGTATATATATATTCCAGGAATTGGAAGGCTGAAGGCCAAATGCTAAGATCAGATAATATGAAGGATGTGTAACTACTGTTCAGTAATAGCTTTCAGACAAAATAAAGACCTATTAAGAGAGTGGAGAACTGGAAATGTCCTATGATCTGATCTTGGTTTATGGTACAGCATAACTGGTTAACCTGCAGCTTTTTGCAAATGCAATTATGTCAAATTATCAAAGAGAACTATACTGTTCAGTAGTAGTAGTAGTCAGACAATGTACTAAAGATGTAGCATCACTGAGAAGTGTAGTCCACCTAAAAAAAAGCAAAAAACCCAGAGCAAACAACTTCTCATGGATCATCCCCCGTATTACTTAAAGAGTTAATATCCTTGATAGCCTTTATTTGCCCTAACTGGACTAAGAGCAAACTGCCTAAGTAAGAAATATGCAGATGGATTATGTATATGTTATCAGCCTGCCCCGACCCTGCCTGAAGTGATCCAGTATCTCAGCCCAGCTTGTCTGCTAGAAGAAACTTATGAGTCATTTTTGCACTACTTGACCCCAACTCCAGCAAATAAACCTCTTGGGCTGGAAAGGACAGACAGTGTGAGAAGAATAAGAAAACACATGGCCAGATCAAGAGATGTGTCTGGTTTATAATCTGAAGAACTGCACCTTCAGATTTTCCCTCTTGCAACTCCTAATCTTCCTACTGCCACAGAAAATCTTGGTCACCCTTCTCAGATAAAACAGTCTGCTTATCTCACCAATTCCCACTCACTCATTATTTATTTCATAAGTTAGAAAGCTGTCAGCATTGTATAAGAACCATCAACATGAATATTTGATGACCACGGCTCCCATAAGCATAACAAATCTGAAATACTGCTACCAGCCATTAAATATTCTGTTTACTTCATAAATGTACGTTTTTAGAAATCTACTGAGAGACACTGTCCAAGGAGATTTGAAGCTGGGTATTTATTATGAATCCTAGTTTTGAATATAAATGATACACTTCCCTGAGAGTCTAGTCAACGTTTACATCCTTAGTGCATATTTCTACTTTTAATGAATGCTTAGAACGCGACATCATTTTTTGCTTTTGACTATTGTGCAGTGAAATGCAATAGCGTTTCAGTTTACACTCTACTGGGATGCACTTGAAAGCCATGTGAGTGTGCCTGTGTTTTAATAGGCACCAGTATTTGAAAAAGGTGGAATAATTTTAAATTGTATTTTATGCAATACTTGCTTGTAATTGCATATTTCTGCAATTTTTAATCCTGTTAAAACTTTAGCAGCTTTGCCTTAATGCAAGAAAATCTCCCTGGATTTGTAAGCTGACTTCTTTGTGTTTCGTTATCAGTGTTTAATGCAGCAGAGATTTCATTTATCTATGTTGAAATGTACAGCTCCAGTGACTTGTACTGCGAATAATACCCGCTCTTTCTCTAAAGTTTGGAGTTACTTTTAGATATTAAAAAAAATAAAAAAGAAATGGCAACCTGATTTGGAATATATTTATTTTTATTATAGAACTCAAAAATGTGTTAACTGTTCCAGCTAGAAAAAGTAAGGAGTGTTTGTTAGGGACTCATACTCTGCTGTTGGGATATTTAGGTGAAGATGCCAAACTGGGGCATCTTCAGTGGCAGAAAGTTTGTTGCTCAGTAGTTCCTCCAATTATTTTAGTAAAGATGTTGGGTACTGAGTATTTCTGAAAATATTTTCGTTCTGGCCCTAGCATGAAAATAGTTTGCACAGGAGTCTGGGAAATCAGGGAATAAAAATGGGCAGCATGCCATCAGGGGGCCACAGCAAGCAGAGGTGGTTTTCCAGGAGCTACCAAAACAAGCACCGCAAACTGGCAATTTAAAGTGATGTCCACCATCCCCATGTTCATCGAAAGGGCAATAGTATGCTTTGATGCTTCTACACTTTTTTTTCCCAAAGGCTATAAGGCAGAAAGGAAAATCCATCTGGCAATACTTAGTTTGCAAGATTTACTATAATAGATTAAAAGCTCCTTCAACCAATGTTTTTGTATTTACAGATTCTGAAAATGACCATTTTTTTGAGGAATTTCTGTAAACTTTTAAACCTCACTTATCCCCTGCAAACTTTTACAGACTTTCGTGGCAGTAGGTATGAGGGACATTCTTCAGCTAATACAAAATATTTTTTTGCAAGACTTCTGTGAGGTCTGTTTGACTAACTTGCAATTAGATGTATATGGTTTAAAAGGCTAGAGCAATGAGCAGAATTACCTGCACCTTATTATTAGCACTCATTGAAAGGGATTATAAATTGCCTGGTTCAGCTATGTCTGACAAAGAGCAGAGCAGTGGTGGCAATCTGGATCCATCGTGCTGTGTCGGCTCTTAGGAACACAAGCCTTTTCTTCTTTGCAAACAAAGGCTATAGATCTGATTGAGATGGATATTTCAACTTGGCGTCTTTAAAAAAAATAATATGTTGACACCATTTTAGTAGACTGGGAAAACAATGCAAAATATGCAGAAATGAAAGCAAAGTGTTAGTTGTACCTTTTAAAATGTTTTTTTTCTCTCCTTCTTGCCAATGTTTCTAACATCGCTCTAGGAGTCTGAAATTAAACCATTTCCCTGTTGATTTGGGTTGGCTTTTTCCAATTGGAAAGAAAGAAAAGAATATGCTTTCCTTTTTTCTTCTCTTCCTAGCATTGCAAAAGCCCCGCAAGGATTCCCTTCAAAGAAATCTGATCAGTGATTTAACACAATATAAAATGTTATGTAAAAGCACTAAGAAATATTCTCATAGAAGACATTTGGTAACAAAAAGAGACAAACCCAAATGTTTCATCCAGCATTTCCAAATGAAGATCTATCATTTTTGTTATTTTTATTTTTAGATTCGATTTTTTTCCTCATTCAAACACATGAAGAATTGACTTTTCATACATGTCTTGTGCCAGAGCCCAAGCTGGGAACAGGGTGTCTGTCTGCCCTTCAGCATTTGATATGGTGGAATTGAGGGGAAGTAACAAGGCTAAAAGCAAGATTACAACCCCGGAGTTCAGAAGAGCAGGCTTTGGACTGTTCAGAGATTGGCTTGGAAGTATCCCACAGGGAATGTCCCTGGAGAGAAGAGGGGTCCTGGAGAGTTTGTTGATTATCAATTACCACCTCCTCCCAACTCAAGAATGGTCCACCCAATGAGCAGGAAACCAAGCAAAGGTGGCAGGAGGCCTGTGTGGACAAACAAGGAGCTCCTGACAGATTTAAATGGTAAAAAGGAAGTGTGTAGAAGATGGAAATAGGAGGTGATGAGAGGAATATCGAGACACTGAGTCTGCAGGGATAGGGTAAGAAGAGTCATAGCCCAATTCTGGAGTTTAATTTGGTGAGGGATGTGAAGTGCAAGAGCTTCTCCAGGTTCATTAGCAAGAAAAGGAAGACTACCAAATATATAGACTTGGTGCAGAATCGGGCAGAAGACCTGATCGACAAAGGACATGGTTAAGGTCAAATTTCTCAATACTTTCTTCCCCATGTTTTTTACTGTAAGACTGGACTTCAGCAATCTCAGGCCTCTGAGACCAGGCAGAAAGTCCAGAGTAAGGAAGACTTACCCTCAGTGGAGGAAGACTGGATTAGGAAGCACTTAAGCAAACTGGACACGTTCAAGTTCATGGGACCTGATGGGAGTGCATTCAGGAGCACTGAGGGATCTGGCTGATATAATTGTGAAGCCCCTCTTAATAATCTCTGAAAGGTCAGGTCAGGATATTTGGGAGAGGTAGCTCAGGACTGGAAAAAAGCAAATGTCACCACCATCTTCAAGGAGGATCTGGGGAATTACAGGCCAGTCAGCCTCACTTAGACCCCTCAGAAGATGATGCGAAACCCTTCCAGGAAACAATTTCCAAACATATGAAGAACAAGAAGGTGACTGGGAGCAGTCAACATGGGAAAAAAGGGAAACCGTGCTTGACCAACCTGATAGTCTTCTAAGGTGAAATGACTGGCAGGCTGTTTTAGGTTATGTGATAAAGCTCATCTGCACACACACAAGGGAGACAATGGCAGCTGGGAAGCCTGAATAATATCCTACTGAGCTACATCCTGAACATTAACCCATCAAAGGCCCATGCACACAAGTCCGGAGGAGCACAGGGGCGCAACAGCAGGTGGGAACCCAAACTGAGGAGTCTGGAGGAACCATCATCTTGTCTGGGCCTCTCCCATGGCTGACCCAGTAGTCTCAGCCTTAGTGTTCAAGTGTGAAACCTACCACCATGAGTCATTAGGAACTTCCCTCTGGGTCACCCTTCAGATACATAGGATTGCTATTTAAGGGTGGAACATTTTATGAGACATAGGGGGAAAGCAGTTAGGGGAGGAACCAAAGGCAGAACAAAGGAGGGGTTTACATGACTGTGGGAGGAACAAGAGTGGGAAAATATGTAAAAAGGGCTGGTTGCACGTAAACAGTTGTCTGGTCAGTGCAGTTGTCTGGCTTTGCCCTGCACTTGCAGTCTGACTTGAGAGAGTTGGAACTTGTTCATCAAGAGAAGAGAAGGTTCAAGGGGGATCTTATCTTTCCTGACGGAAATATCTAAAGAACCAGGCTTCTTTTCACTAGCGCCCATGGACAGGACATGAGGCAATGGGTGCAAATTTAAATACAGGAAATTCTGTTTAAGCCTAAGTAAAAGCTTTTTCATTCTGAGGGTGGCTGACCACTGGGACAGGTGCTCAGGGAGGTTGTGGAGCCTTCATCCTAGGAGATACTAAAAAACAAACTAGACACAGCTCAGAATATGGCCGTAGTTGCCCCTACTTTGAGTACGTAGGTTGGACTGAAAGATCTTCAGAAGTCCTCACCTACTTTAACAGTTTTGCAATTTGGTGACATCAGCGTAGCTGGGGTGTAGCACAGCACAAGTTAATAATACATAACAACCTCTCAGTGGGCATCTTCCCACTGCTGCATGCCCCTCACCATGTCCCAGTGACAGCCTTGAGGAACATCGGCCTCTTGGCTAGTGCATGGGTGAGAAGCCTCTTGCTATTGAATAGGTTAGGGTGTCAAGGGGTGCTGCAATAGAAATAAGACCTAGGTGCAAGCAGCTTCCCTGCTTTGCAGAAAGTGATGCAGCCGGGGTGGTTCACTAGATCACCATCAGCATGGGAGCCATGCTTTCCCTGGCTCTGGAGGGGAGGTCAGTTATGAGGGTCTGACTGAGCTTCACATCCTTTTCCCAGCCACAGGCCAAGCTCCTCTCTAGAGACATCCCGCTTTAGCATGGAGTAAATATTATTTAATGTAGTAAAATTTCTCTGGATAGCTTCAGACATTAAAAAAAAAAAAAAGACTGCTAGATAATTTGGGGCAATAGTTAGGGATTTTAAACAATCTGAAACATCTTGTCATTTGGCGTCTCGAATAGAATCTTAAAAGAGTTAAAAACCATGGGGAATTTTATTGGCCTGTTGTGATACAAGTTAAATATAGGGGCACCAGGAATTTCCCTCTCGGCCAGATAAGTCCCACATAAAATATTTGAACTTTGCAGGCATGCATGACCCATAAGGCGATGCTGAGCATTTCACCCGAGTGATAATATAAAGAGGGCCCACTCTCCAGCGTTGTAGTAGCCCTCTCTGAGAGGAGTGGCTGATTCCTTTTGTCTGTGTTTTATTCTTACAATGCTATGCATGAGGTCTGCACACCATCCGTCTGACTTCAGCCCGTGCAGTCCGTGTTCTTTGATCTTTCCCAGCACCGTGAAACTTACACTTACTCCTTTGTGTGGAATTGCTTCAATAATTTCACCTGGGTTACTCCAGCATTTTCACCAGCACACCTGAGACAGTTATTAGGTTATTTACCTATCTTTTAAAGTTTCAGAGCTCACTCTCTTGTTCCTGACAACTTCTTGGGAGGTGTTCATTTTGCTTGGTGCTCAGAGTAAAGTTAATCTAAAATGAAATAACGGGGAAGGGCAGGGACTTGGCTGGCTATGTTTCCTGCTCCTAAATGAAGCAGCTAATTGGCCTGTCCTTGAAGCACTCCTCTTTGGATAAATCATAGATCTTCACTCTTTGTGCAGACACATAGAAATCCCTGGAGAAATATTACTGTTCCAGTGTAAACTACTACTCGCATGTAAGTATTCATGGGCAGCTTTCAGCCTGAAGAGGAAAGGAACAGAAGATGTCTGGTATGAAAGAGCAGGTCAATGGAATTATTCCTAGAAACTTTTCAGATGTTTTTAAAATGAGCTCACTGTGTTAATTATTGCTTCTATTTTTTTATGGCTGCGCATGCTGATAGGGTAGAGGGGGAGCATGTTACAGACAGGCACTTGGGGTTTGTGTGCCTTACCACCTTTGCAAAGGAGAAACCCTCCCCTGTTTTCTTTATTAGGTTATTTAGGGGTTAACCGAGATCCTAGATTCCACTGAAAATATATGAATTGCTCCAAACAGTACCTGTCTTGGTAGCGAGATACTAAGTGGATTAAATATATAATGTTTCCCCAAGGAGGGAGTATGCTTGTAACAAATATGATTCTTAAAACCTGAGAGTTCTGAGGGATAAAGGAAGACAAACAATTCCCATTAGCTTTCCTCCCTCCAACATGTACATGTCACTGTAAATGAAAGTTTGCAAGTAATTAGATATCATAAGGATGAAATGAAGTTCCCAGTGAATATTGATTTTTAAGTAGTGAACACATTTTCTTGCTTACATTATTCAACACAGATTTTCCCTTTTCAGACTGCAGAAAACCTCACTGGAAGCATATTTTTACTTGCCTTGGCCATACTGATGTGAATGGGGTGACAGAGTAGAGAGGTCTATGCCTAATGCAGGTGCTTGTTTTAAGGATGGATTGCAGGACTGGGTCTCTTGCTGTTAAACTGCATCCAGAAAAGGAGAATTTTGGGGAGATGGAGAAGGGGGCTGCTGTACTAATAAACACCAACAGATTGACGGATTTTAAACAATCTGAAATATGTTATCATTTAGTGTACCAAGAAGAATCTTAAAAGAATCTGAATCATAAAGGGTTATTTCATTGAAACCTGTGGGAAATCTGTGCTGCCTGTGTAGCTCAGGTAAACAGATTGTGTTCCAGTTCCCATGGATGGGGAATTTCTTCAAGAAGGACCTTTTTTTTTTTTCTACTCTTCTTTTGAGGGTACGTTGTCCACTTTGTTGTCACTGCTGGAGGTAAATGAATTAATAACATGAGTAAATAACGTAAATCATAGCAAGCTAGCAACACCTTGTCACACATCTACAACAAAACTGGCAACATGGACATGTAGTTAAACTCAAGATTTCTTCCAGAGATGAATATATTAAAAAAAACCCACAGAAGTTTGTTGCTTTGTTTTGTAAGCTGTATTTTTTGAAACATACTATTTAGAATTTATACTTATTGTCTTTTAATCTTCTTCCAGTGAACTAAAAACAAACAAAAAAAAAATGTTTTAACCTCTGCTTGTGCCTCCAGCTTTTGGTACTTGAAGGGAATTGAGGGTAAAGTAATCACCTTGTACAACAAGGGAAAAGTTGTACTGTCTCAATCATGTCTGCAGGTTTTCTGTTTCAGAAATATTAGTTTGCAGCATTCTCCTTTGCCTGCAGATATTAATAACACAGTGTTGTTCTGGCTATCAAACGAACTTACTAAACTAACTGCAAATTTGAATTAATTGAGCCTTCCTCACAGTCAAGTATCTTATCATCCATACACAGTAGGTAAGTTGGGCAACTGCTGTAAAAACTGAAGCCATGTGCATGTGTTTAATGGTGATAGGTGTACAAAAACATTCGATGCAACATTCCTTCATCTACAGAATTCCTCCGCCCTCACTTTGTTTCCTCTCCACTTTAAATCAGCTACTTTTACTGGTGAAAATATGATAATTAAAATAAATGAGCAAACAAGAAACAAGCTTGCTAGCTGCCTTGCAGTCAACTTGCCTGCCTGCTAGCTGATTAGCACAGGGCGACGTGTTACAAACTTCCTGCAAACAGCAGGAACCAATCGACTGCCCTAAGCTCAGCCGCCACACATGCTAACCAAAATTATTGTAGCATCACTGCCCGCAGTGTGAAAACATCAGAGCTGAGAGAACCAAGTATGCGTGCATGTATTCAAGAGCAGTGGGAGAGAGGCTCATGCTACAGTTCATTTAGACCAGGCACACCAAAAAGGGAAGGTGCAGCGTGTGAACATGACCTCTCCAGAGAAAGTGTCAGATGAGTAGCAGCACCCACCACGTTGTATGATGTTTTGCTGATGCTGTGCCACATTTCATATTTTTACTGCCTTCCTGCAAAACTGCACACATCAGTTTTTCAGCTAATTGTGTTCTTAGAGGTGACAGACCAGGAAATTCAGATTGAAGCATCCATTTAGGAGGCTCTTCTCAGTTACATGCAGTCTGCATCAATCGGTAAAGCTGTGCCATGAGAAGTCATTTCATTTCGCGGAGGATTTCAATATAGCAAAATCTGGTTTCATTCCAAATTGGAATGAGACCTGAATTTCGACATTTTCCATGAAAGGGAAAGCCCTTGGGGTCACTGAATTTCTGGCAGGCTGCTGGAGGAGGGAGGGTACTTGAAACCACAGGTCCTCCATCTTGCAGTTTTCTATGTGACTGGCAGGACTGGAACCAGCGAGCCTGAAAGCCATGGGGTCTCCCACTTTCCTGGGGAACTGCAAGTCTGTGGGCTGGTGCTCCAATTCACCATTCCCCAGCAGCCTGCATAGTGAGCTCTGGATACCTAGGTGCTAGCAGTCCTAGCCCTGCTCTCCCTCCTCTGTGTGCCAGTTGATCCAGTCTGCTGCATCTTTTTGCTTCATGGCTTTAGATTTCTAGATGCATCCCCAAAGTACAGACTCTGCCTGAGCATCCCCTTCTGGGAACTGAGACCTTGGTGTTTAGCTCTATCGTGGTTCTGGAGCTGAGTGCCAAGTTTGTGTGCAAAAACATCGTAGCTGATTTATTTTGGGCGCCAGCTAAAATCTTTGTCAGAGCTGACCTTAACCTCCATGTAGTGGTTTGCTGTCACTGATGCAGATCCTGAGACTGGTGTCAGGTCTCAGAGATTCCCTGATGGCTTAATCAAACCCTTTCCCAGAGCACCAGTTCTGTGAGTATTCTGGCAGATTGCCTCTTCAGGGACACATGATAGCTGAAGCATATACTGCAGCCTTCACATGAGGTTTCCAACCACATCCCCACTCCCCCTCCCTCAACCGCCCCCTTGACACTATTTATTTTAGGCAGCACAAGAGAGATACACATCTAGGCAAAACAATAACGTGTCTATGTGCCATATCATGCCTCAGTTTTCTCATCGTACTGGGACATTCTTGAGTGCTTTCTGGGGGCCATGCTCTCAGGAACACAGAACGTCTTCTCTCTGGACCTGACACTACAAAATGGACCTTATCAGTTTCCCTCTCCCTTTTGTGAGCGCTGCTCCCTTCTTTCTTCCAGCATTAACATCAGACAATCAAAATTATGCTATGTGGCACTATTTTCTTCAGCCTATCTATCATACTGTCTAAACCTACTGAAAATGTCAGTGACTCATCTAGTCCCTTACATAAGATAGACCTTCACCTCTTTTTTGCTTACATACATGTACACTCCATCCATCCATCCATCCATCCATCCATCCATCCATCCATCCTTCCATCGCCTAAGCACTAGCCCCAAGAAAGGTCTCTGGAAGCAAGAGGTCACATAGCAATCCACAGCTGGACATTTTCTGTAATCAGAGTCTCTTCACAGGATTCAGTGTGGATGAGTCAACATTCTCCAATGGGCAGAAAATGCTCCCTTCAGACAGTTTCTGACCGCAGAGAACTATCAAGTGCTGTACTTGAGATTCACTCTGAGAATGAGCATGCCAAGTTGAAGTGACTGGAGGAAGGAAAAAGGTTATTAAGCATGTGAAATGTTGCCACCATTGTCAATTTTAAATGTGCCTAAGGCCGCAAGATGCCCTGTTAGAATATCATGTGAACACAAACGTACTCCACACCTCAAGAGCAAAATCATGCTTTTAAGAGCCTTGTCTGAGCATCTTCAGGTCCGCCTGAAGTCAATGAGGGTTGATGGTCCTTAACATTTCTGTAAAATAGGCACTGGGTTGTGTTGGTGTTCAGCCAGGAGCTTAGAAAGTAGAGTCTTCTCTCTCCTTCTGCAGCTTTCAGGCAATTTGTTTTCTTGCATCAATGCAAACAATGCTATGAATTTATATGTTTTTTGAATGGTGGCAGACATTTGATGGAAGCCTCCACACAGGTCTGCATCCCCCTGCCATTTGACCATCTAGAGACATTAGAATCATAGAATCATAGAATCATAGAATAGCTTGAGTTGGAAGGGACATTAAAGATCATCCAGTTCCAACCCCCTGCCATGGGCAGGGACACCTCCCACTAGATCAGGCTGCCCAAGGCCCCATCCAACCTGGCCTTGAACACCTCCAGGGATGAGGCATCCACAGCTTCCCTGGGCAACCTGTGCCAGTGCCTCACCACTCTCATGGTAAGATTTCCTCCTTATGTCTAGTCTAAATCTGCCCCTCTCCAGTTTATACCCATTGCCCCTGGTCCTATCACTACAAGCCTTTGTAAACAATCCCTCCCAAGCTTTCTTGTAGCCCCTTAAGGTCCTAGAAGGTTGCTTTAAGGTCTCCTCAGAGCCTTCTCTTCTCCAAGCTCAACAACCCCAACTCTCTCAGCCTGTCCTTGTATGGGAGGTGCTCCAGCCCTCTGATCATCTTTGTAGCCCTCCTCTGGATGTGTTCCAACAGCTCCATATCCTTCTTATGTTGAGGACTCCAGAACTGGACACAGTAGTCCAGATGAGGTCTCACAAGAGAGGACCGGAGGGGCAGAATCCCCTCCCTAGCCCTGCTGGCCATACTTCTTTTGATGCAGCCCAAGATACGGTTGGCTTTTGGGCTGCGAGCACACATTGCCGGCTCATGTCAAGCTACAGGGTTAGACCAGAAGAGTTTAGCTTGCTTACCTTGTCAAAATCCAGACTATAAGGCATTATTGGAGTGGTGTATAAATACTGGTTAAACAGTGGAAAGATCATTGACGCTGAAGGACAATGTTAGCTAAGAAAAGCTCAAGCTGGAAACTAGGTGTTTCTAAATGGACAGTATCTTTTTAGGGGAAATAACAGGAAGAGTTGTCTCCTCCTCCTTTTTAAGGACAGAGCCTTATCATTTATTCAGATTCAGATACAGGATGTCTGTCAGCCACAGCAGGGAACAAAAATCAGACACACACAAAGTCTTCACAGCTCTAAGGTCCTGTAAGTATCCCCTCTCCAAGAGTCTATGATATTAAACTGATAGAAAGCTGCCAGAAAAGGAACAGCACTATACCAACTACTAGGAAGAAAATTAACTCTATCCCAGCCAAAGCCAGGACAGAAAGCTTTTTCAACCTAAGCCTGCTCATGGTGAATTCATTTGAAAATTCAAGCAGGTGATCTCAGGGTAGTTATTATATTGCTTGCTTAGCTGCAGCTGTGATTTCCTTTTTGCATAGTGTAGACAGTGCTTTACAGAATGTTTCCCAGCACCTTCTGTGATAATCGACAGCTATATGTAAGCCCTGCCTATTGTTTCAGATAGCGCAATGTGCTTTTAATTGCATGTTTCAGATTAGAAAAGGATTGCAAAATGAAAAGACAAATAAAGCAATGAGATCTCTTGAATCTGATTCACTCATTCACTTTTCATATATACACTTAGGCATATTGTCCTCCTGTCACATGCATGTGAACCCAACTGGTGTTTAATGGAAGCTTTGTGAAAAAAGCTTAGAAAATACCATACTTCTCTGAAATTCAAGTGGTACTTTGATATTGGGTTATGCATGAGTATATGAGGGATTCTTTCTATCTAAAGGAGTATTCTCTATCTCATTTCCTTTGCCCTATCATCTTTGGAGATCATTTGTGTTTTATAAGGCCATGGCATCAAAAAAATGCAAGGCTACATTGTGCTGCCTAAGCAGAATGGTGTATAGGAGTCTGATGACCATTTTTCCTCCAAAAAATGATCCCACAAGCATACAGCCTGCCCCCCGATGACCGTTGCTAGGATGAAGGATGAAGACACACCAGACCTCTGCAGGTTTGCTGTAGGAATGAGAAATCATGGCCTCCAGTGAAAAAGAGAGAGACCTACAAGACGAAAGCATTGGTCAAGGCTCGAAGCCCAAGCTTCACTGCCTCAGCACACCTGTGTAAGCTTACCTCACTGCCGTGACACCCCAATTAGCTACAACGTACACTTTGCTAAAGCAGGTTTGAGGAGAAGGGTATAAATGCATAAAAGTAATGCACCAAGGATGCATGAGGAGGACTTGGAGATGACAGAAATAAAGATTTGGATGAAGAGTCCCCTCCTCCATTAAGAGGAAAACAAACAGGCTTGAATGGAGGATCGAAGGACTTAGTTTTTTGAATTGGAAAACAAAACAAAATTTGAAACACCATCACTAGCCCAGTAGACCAGCAATAATCAGAGAACACTGTGTGACACTGGAAAGGATTTTATGCGGATGATGTCATTCTTTCTTTGAATGAATGCTATTAATCTGCATCTGAAGCATAAAACCATGAGGTAATGGAATACATTAATTGCTGCAAGCTGCCACTGTCTCTAGGCCAATGGTTACCAATGCTTTTGGAGCCAGCCTCTTAGCACTTTTCCTCCCAGCACTCGTACCCAATGGATGACTTCCACCTTTGCCCACAGGATGCCATTTCAGCTTTCCCCCAGCCAGAGCCTTTGTTGCTACTTTCTCTCCAGTGTCACAGCTTCCCATGCTCCTCCTGCTTTTTCTTACTGCCATCTCCAAGAACAAGATCACAGATCCCAGCAGAGCTTATTCACTTGGCCCCTGCAGTCTGGTGAGCCTCACCCTCAACTTGGACATTCCTCACCGGGAATGGGAAGGGAAGCTCTAAGTTGCCTAAATTGTTCCCCAAGCTCAACTGCAGTGGTGAAAGGGAAGATTAGTGCAGTGAATCCATGCGGCCCTTTTTTCCATCACAAATTAAACAAGCACGTAGGAGCTCTTTGGTTCAGGTGGGAGCTCATTATTGCATTCTACCAGGTTCTTGGCTTTTGCTCAGGAGGGAATCTCAGGGTATTTTCAGAGCATTGCGATTGACCTTGCAGAGCAAGCTATTAGCATTTAGTGAGTGTGTCCAATAGGAGTAACTTACACTAAGGCAATAGCACTTCCATTTGTGTTTGGGGTTTTAGGGGGTTGGTATGCTGGGGTTTTCTTTGGTCTAATTAGACTGTACATCCTTTGAAGCAGATTCTTCTGTGTCTAATATAAGTACAGACAGATAACTGACACTCAATACAGGTTTTATCGTACTGTATTAGAAGGATAAAGATAGTCCTGGCTATTTTTATAGTGGTGTAAGTGCCATGTCTCTGACTCCAAGGTCTGGCCTGCCATTCCCTGAGGACCAGAACTCAAACTCTGTATCTCAAAGTTGTAAGCAAGCAAGGGAATTTTATTTGTGCAGCTGACATGCTATGGTACTTAAGGTATCGGAGATCTGTTTAAGGTGTCTGTATAGACAGAGGCAGCAACAGCTCCCACTCAGGCCTGGGGTGACAAAACCAGACTGCTTCTGTAGTTCCTGCTGCAGGCTTTTTCAAAAATAGCTAATTACCGTAATCTTCAGAGCTCCCTTCTTTCCATCGCTGGTAATCCATCCACATGCTGGCATCCAAGCAGTTTGGAGAGAGGAGAATTTGTGGAAGGGGAGACGGTGAGCCAGGTTTGAGGGCTATCTGAGACATATGAAGCTAAGAGGAAAATGACAAGCTTGATGAGGAGATGGAGCCTCGTGGAAATGGAATACATGAATGGGAACTGGGAGAAGGGAGCCAGAACTGGTTCACCAGCATGAGACTGATTGGAAAATCAGTCTGGCAGTGGGACAGCGGTCAGGAGTTAGGATGAGACAAGGCAGAAGACTGGAGCTTGATGAAGGGTTTACAGAGAGACTCTGATGGGCTGAAAGACTTTTAAAGAGGAGAGCTCTGAGACAGAGCTGGGACTATATGGGCAAAAAAAAGGAGAATGTAGAGAATTCATCTAGGGCAAGGAGATTGTACAGTAAGAGGACGCTGGTGAAGAAGAAGGACTGAGGGAAGGAAAACTCAGCAAGGGAAAAGTGTAGTTGGGCAAGGAACCTGGGATGGGGACTCACAGGCCAGAGGAGGGAGGAAGGAAAGGATTCAACTAGCAAGGAGAAACAAGGAGTGCACAGACAGAGAAGGATCGAGACAGGAATATTGTAGTGGCGTGGGACAGAATCAATCAAACTTGGAAAGGAAAAGCAGAAGAGCACATGCCTCCTGTAGCACATATTTCTTTGGTTAATCCTTTCCAGCGTCACAAACACACACACACACACACAAACATGAACACAAAGAGAAATCCTGACAGATATATAGGGTAATGGTCAAACACTGGTGGCAGTTGTCCTTTAGTTCATGTGGCATATGTCTTCAACAACATCATGAAGGTTCCTGCGTGCTGGGGTACTGAGAGGCAACAGAAGCACATTTCTCGGCTTTCAATTGGCTTTTATAAACATAGGAAATAACAGTCATGTGATTTTATTTTTTTCCTTTATGAATGTTTAAAACAATCGAGTCCTTAGTCATATGCCATGCTAGAATTGAGGTTGCAAAATCCTTTCAGCCATGAGACATACCTTTAAATGCATTATTGCACATATTTTTTCCCTCAGGACTCTGCTGAAGGTGTAGGATGGATCCCGTCTGGGATAGATCCAGGGTTTACAGGGTCCCCTGCTTTGTTTGATATGGAAACTGTATTGCCTGAGAAAAAAGGGCTGAGGAAGGAGACTAGAGATTGTCAGAGCTGTATCTTGCTCTGAAAAATAAAAATCTGCTCTAATTCCTATATTATGTTAATCAAGTTTTGACAGCTTATTTAACAAAGTGTGCTTCTTATGCTCTGTATTCTAATTTCAGGTGCTTACGTTTGTAACAAATTCAACGTAAGTTGTTCCCCAAACCAAGTAAAGTGCTGTATAATGCTAACACTTGTGGAAAAAAATCAAACTGCGCATTTCAAATCAATGAACAAACGGGTATTTGTGATGCTTCAATGGTGAGTGTTACAGATATTAGTAATTCTGCTCCAACACAAGGTTTGAATGGCACCGTTACTAAGATTTTGGTACTATGCCTTGAGCAATATGGTGAAAGAGAAATATTGGACAGGAGATCATTAATGGTGCAATCAGACACAGTGTTCTGGCTGCAGCAGATCCTGTCTTATGGGCTACTGACCCTCCAGATCTGTCAGCAGCATAGCATATCTCACTGTTCCTCAGTTTTGCAAAAAGGATCTGGCTTAGCGGGGGCACTGTTTTACCTGCTCTTTCAAAGCATATACATGCACACCCCTCCCTCCTCCAACAACAGATCATTTGACAGAATTTGAGCTTGGAAATGACTACAGATGGAGTTGCGCTGGCACATCAGAAAGTGTGATTATATCCCTCGCAGCGAAGGGGTGATGAGTAGCTGGTCATAGGGACAGGGCAGTAGATTCTTACTTGGGATGAGCTGTGATACACAGCTGACCCTGTTCCACTGGAGGTCCCACCCTCAGAAACAGGCAATGGGGTGGCCTTCACCCACAGCAAAGGATCATGACGTTGGTCTCCAATATTCAGTATACAGGGCTATTGCAGCATGGGTAACCTTTCTTGTGGTGTTTCCTGACTACTGAGCGGTGAACTTTACAGACTGAATAGTGTTTTCTGATCAAATTTTTGTGTATAAGCGCACTCAGAAATACACATTATATAAAATATGTGTATCATGCATATGTATGGCTTTACAGCAAACTATATTTTTGCAACCTTTTCTTTGCTGTGCACTAGGAAATACTCAAGGAGCAGATGAATCAGTCCTATGGCACAGCCAAAATCACTATGAGTCTATCAACTGGACCTCACAGGGAACATTTGAATCTCATAGGTATTTTAGAGACACTTAGTAACTTCTGGTGCTCCTTAAATATTAACAGCTGCTCCGGACTGTTGGATGAATTATAGTTTGGAAAGCTTTCTGAGCAGATCCATGACATAACTCTTTCTCAGTAGAAGAGGAATGCTTCCTTTAATCAAATCATTGTGTAATATGTTTGATTTACCGTGGAGTTGCTAAGTAGTGTGTCCCAAGTCTCTCCAGCAGATACAAGGCATAATTTGGGGGTGGAAGTGGAAAAGCCAAATGTGTTTTTTGAAGCCATGCTCACACACTGAATTTTAGGTCAGCGCTGGACAAAACCTAAGTTTCCTAACTCAAACTAGAGCCTTGAAGCTTCTTTGATTTGTCCAAACTGCTGGTAGCCCCAAGAACAATTTGAACGGACAAGCAAACAAAACAGGCTTGGTGAAGCAACCAAGCGTTGACTGGCAGCGGGAATGTCCTAGTCTTAATCCTCATGGCATCATCAGAGAGGATATAAGGGTATCCAAGATGCGCCGCTAACTGCGTGATAACGAGTTAGGCAAATCCCCCAGAGTGAAGCCGGATGGCTTTCAGGACATTTTGGGTTGTGTCTGTTATTCCAAAAGGCTGCAGTGCAGATATGTGGGCTGAGCTGTGAAATGGGCCCCTCTGCTGTGGTGTTCTTTGAGTAATGTTCATGTGAAAAATGCTAAGTGTAAGAAAGCTTTACCAATGGAAAGGAGGTTCACCATTGGCAGAACTATCATTTCCACCAACTAGTATGTCTTTTCTGCACTGGAAGAAGGATTGAAAGGTAGTTACAGTTCAACATCCCTTTTGCGGATATTTAAAAGACAACAAGAGGTGCAACACTACGGTAGGACATGTATTGTGTACAGGTTTTGAGATGGCTTACAAGACTAAGAGGACCTGGGACATATTATGAGCACATAAACCTTCCCTGAGGAAACTGATTTTGCCTGTTGAGAGAAAAATAATCTATTCACCCTTGAAAAAAAAAAAAAAAAGCCTGAGTTTAAAAATAGAAATGCTCTCCTGATAAACAGTACCATAAAGCTGGAGAAAAGCTTCCCGTGGCATGCTGGATGTGATAACCTGGAATAAATGTCAGTTGGTTGAAAGGGCTATCCACATGGTAGCCATTCATGCTATGTGCAAGTGGTGCGATTGATTTTTGTAATCCCAGACAAAAGTAGACTCTTCTGAAGCATTGTCAGTCTGTGAAAAGCTTCCAAAGACCAAAGCTGCTGCTGAAAAGCCAACGGGGTGGCCAGCTTCCAGCTTGGCATCCACTGCTAATGTTCCATCTACCTAAAATTGCCATTATAACCTAGTTAGAAAAGGCGTTTTTCATTTCCTGTTCTGCACTGATGTGTAGAGTTACTGTGTGCTGTTAGCAACTAAGCACCGTTTTCACTTCAGAAACAGATGCCTTTCATTGAAGGCTGGATCCTGGCAGCCCCTCTATAACTATGGAGATGGAAAAGGGTGCAAGAAGCTGCCTGGATACAAATGTGCACATACAGTGCTATTTCCATCAGGCTTGGTTTTCTCTTTCCACTGTCCTCAGCTCAGATTTCTCAGATGTGAGGTCTCTGGCCTGATATGACCACACTCATGCAGTGTGAAGTGCTTCTGGATGTGCCTAACTGCTGTCCCTGCCCAGACCTTCTTCCTACATGAAATTATTGGTGTAAAAGCCATGGGCTGCTCTGTAGTTTCTAAAATATTTCAGATTTCCTCCATAGAGACATGCTATGCAGCCGCCACTCTCTGTGGCTCAGAGCATGACGGCCACTCACAGTGGCCAGAGTTTAGTCTCATTTTTCCTGAAGTTGTTTCAGAAAATGAAGCTGCCCTTGTTCTGTCCCTGAATAATCCCCTCCTGCTAGTGGTCATGAACCACCCTTGAATAACTCATCTGTATAGATGGTTTTGAAGTTCTTTTGAGTCCTTTATGTGATCTGGGAGGGTTTGCTCTATGCTGGCTCCACACCTGCATTTTCCAGAACAACCCAGAGGGAATTGCCTTGTGTGATTGCTCGTTGTATCCCACAGTGCTCACATGCAGTACCTTGCACCATTCTTCTTCGCCACCCATCTCTCCTTTCAAAGCTTAGGGCAGATTTTGCAGCATTCTTGCTTCCCAGGTTTCCGTTGAGTTAGGTCATAAGCAAGTGTTTACTTTGCTGGTTGAAGCCCCAAAGTACTGGTTATCACTCCTATGCCAGAGGTCACCATTGCCACCGATCTGCCAGCAGGTGGAAATATGTTTACATACACCATTTTCTTCTTTACAGAATTAACTCAGTTAACTTAAGCCATCCAAGACAACAGTCTGAACTAGCCTACACGCAGTGGAGCAGCTTAGGGAGGGTCCACACGACCCCTTCAGCTGGCAGAGCAGGAGCCGTAAACTCCTCAATCACTGCCGAAAAAGTAGAGCTAGTAGAAGATATTTTTCCACAGCCTTGAAATCCAGCTGACTTCAACCTGGACTGTTGGTGGAGTGATGGTATTTTTTTTTTATTGGCATGTGGGATTGTAAATAATAAAAAATTCCAATGTAAACTAAATTAAAATTGAATTACACAGATTTGCAATGAAAAAGAAAGAATAAATGTAGTATCTGAACTTTATTAAAGAAAGTTTGTATGGGAGCATTTGCAAAATTAAGTGTTTTAAAAACTGTTTCAGATTATTTGACCAGGAATAATTGTGGCATAAATAAAGACTATAAACACAGGGAAAAACATATTAAGATGGGACATAAGGTAAAGAAAGTTACTCGTAAAAGCAATTGTTTTATATTTAATAAACATTTTCAGCAGCCCTGAAATTCCTTGCTGTGCGATAATTAGAATATAATCTCGTCCCAGGAAACCCAACAGTTGCAAGCCTGATCCTGTACGTGTACGTGTGCATGTACTTGCACCTGTACACTGCTTGTATCCGGCCAATGACAAGGGCAAGTCCTGGGAACAGAAATTCTGGACTCTGTGTGGAATCCAACATGGTGTTCGGTACTAGTGAGAGAAGATATAAGAAAAATAGCACATGAATTAATTTTTCAGTTGATCTTTAACTTGAGAAGGACTACGAGTGCTGCTGACGACCACAAATAATAGAGAGTAGCTTGGAAAGCTTACCTTTGTGGAACTGAAAGGTCAAAAGGAGAATCAGTTTTGGGAATACAGTCAAAAAAGTGAACATAACAGGTAGTAGTGGGAGTAGAAAGCAGTAATCAAATAAAAAGAAAGGATGTAGGAAGGATGTAGGAAGTGTAGAAGAATTCTTTCCAGATTTATAATTATTTCTGTCCAGGCAAACTAAGAAGTCCTTTAGGAGATTTTAATGCAGCCTCAATACAAATTGAATGTAGGCCATATTATTTGCAGCTTGGAGTTTTGTTTAAAAGTACTTGCAGTCCCTTTATTGCAGCTGTTGCTTTCTTTACCTTCTTAATCTTTTGTTTGTTGTGTGGCATCAGATATGTGTTTAGGCTTAAGTCTTTTCCAAGCCTTAGAGGCTCTAAAACTGTAAGCCAGATGCTTGGAAATGAAGGAAAAGGACTTAAGAAACAGAATGCTAACATGGTGATGTATACATATATATATGCTATACATACAGACACATACATGTATCTCTTACATATACACAAATAACATTTTGCAATTTCTTTTGCTCATTTTCTTGCACAGGTTCCTGAGAGCACTAACAGTCCTTAATGGTCCCGACTATCCTCACCTGGGACCTCCATTCATCCACCTTACAAGGACCCAGAAACCCTTTTAAGCTCACCTGGAGCTTATCAGCCCCTACTTGAGCTGTTTAGAGAAATGTTGGTTGTTGGTAGCTCTTTTCTCTGGAGCTTAACGCATGGATGGGTTTCCCAGCCTAAACCTGGCTCTGTCTTGTCACCGTGGCCCTACTTGGACCTCACCGAACCTACCTTGTAAACTGGCTTCTCGGCTTGATGTTGGAGCTGCCCTATCACCACGCTTTTGCCTTATGGTCTGAACTCTGGGGTGGACCTGGGCACCGTCTCTGGGTCTGTCTTGCTTGGCTTAGTCCTGGCTATGGGATCACCTCAGACTTCAGTTCCCGGCTTTCTATCTGTTAAAGAACAGGCCTGCTCTCTGACATACTCTTCAAGTATGTATGTGAGCATGTAGGGGTGAGCTAGTGTGGCCACGGCTGCCAAAATGACAGAAGATGGTGACTGTTGTCCACTCTGCACAAGTGCTGTAACCAAAGTTATCTCTTTTGTCCAATGAAGGAGTTGCATCTCACTGTCTCCCCTTCCCCCGAAGGCAGGAAAGTGGCAAAAAAAGGCAGAGGTAAGGAACAGAAATCTCTGGCATCATTGTTACAACAACTGCAACACAGTAGAAAATCTAGATAATGCTTTTATTTTCAGATGTGAAGATCTGTGGTTCAGATTTGGCTAGAGGACTTTGCCCACAAATAGTAATAATCTTGTACCCAATGTTTCACCTCACTGGCTTGAGCCTGCAAAGCATTGCTTGTGTATGTAAGGAACATGCGCAGATGTGTTTCATGTGAATGTTTCCTGAGCTAGGTGTTTAGGTCACACTTGCTGTTTCTTACTAGTTAGACCAACATACTTATGTTTTATAGGTCAAAAGAACTGGGACTCTGCAGTTGATGGTATTTCTGCTGTAGATTTCCAGAATCAGCTTTTGATTACTTTTTGTCCCAAATTTTAAAGCAAAGAGCAGTTGCTTACACCTTCATTTCATCCCTCTCTGTTCCTGTTGGCAGCTGCTTAGGAAGTGTACTCCAAATGGTCACCCAAGGGGTAGTATGATAGAGAAGTGAGTGAACAAAGATTTAGTCCTTCCTCTTCTAACCTGCAGCTTCTCAAAAGTTTCGTCCAGATTGGGGAATGTAAGGCAGAACACATAATTTCTCCTCATGTAACCCCAGTAAGGAAAATGTGCTTTGAAGTTGGCAGAGAAGTAGTGTGGGGAAGAACCAGATAAAGAGACAAAACACACACCGGCAAGATGGGCCCTGGGAACAGGAGTAAGGAATGAAAACGTAATTAAAATGTGTATGTGTATATGGAAAGGGTAATAAAAAAAAAAGAGAGCTTGTAGGAAAAAGGAGACATGCAAAGGTGGGTACCATGAGTCTAGCTTCCATAAACAAGACTGAAATTATCATACATCGTTCACTCTACAGTTCATAGCAGTGGAGTGAAGTGTTTCTGCATCTCTTGGTTTGTGTGATTAAAATGTTCTTGGCATCAGCTTTGGTTTGAATGTGATTGGTTTTTAAACATAATTAGAAGGATTTTTACAGCTTTGTGTATTTCTGTTTAAGAGACAACAAAAGTAATGCACAGTTGTGTTTTTCGGCAGAGACTAAAGCATTACACCAGAACGACACTACAGTCTTGATAATAGGATCATGCATGGAGGAACACTGCAGAACTGGCTCTGAATATTTGCAGACAATGCCCCTGACTCAACAAAAAGCACAACCTGTGGTTTGTTAGCCCCATTGATCTTGATGCCTCATTGCGTTAGCTGTTCACAGGATCAGATACGTAAAACGGATCCTTAGGTGGGGGAGGAGGGATTCAGTTATGTTTCAGTTCTCTGTGAACTTTTTTTATTTGGTAACGTTTACTTTCTTTTTCTCTTTGAAATTTACTGCTGAGGCTAGAGTAAGATGACCATGGTCTCTCAGCATGAGCGGTCCCACTAAGCCCAGAAGGATAACTCACGTGTTTATATGATGCCTGTGAAACTTGATACAAGAACCCCTTGAGCGTATGCTCTGGCTTTCTAGAGAGTGCTCACTGGCATTATTGGGACTTAGCAGACATGCAAATTCTTTCCTGAAGATAGGCACAGGCAAAATTACTCCACAAGGGAAATACCTCTCTAGAGAGGGATTCACAGCTGTGTTACATACTCTGCACAGTGGTGCCTGAAGCCTTTAGGGAGGTGAGCTGCAAACTCCTTTCCTATCTGTGCCCAGCATCTGCCTCACATAGCTGGGTCTTTATCTCAACAGGCCTGGCCCCTGTGCTGGGTTTCTTCCGGTCAAGTATTGACTTGGGTTTTTGTCACCCCTGTCAAACTCAGTATTTTTAAGAGGTGAGTGCATGCTGTGTTTTGTCTTGTATAGGCTGCCAAGAAACTATGCCAATTTAAACCAGAGGAGGATCTGTTGTCTTAATTTTTGCTTTTCCCTCTGTTGCCACGAGATTATCTGCAAGCTTAATCGTGCATCAGTGTCAGATTCCCCACTCCACAAATGTAGGCAAATTTAAATCGTCAGTATGGCTGTTCCACAGTTTGATGAAAATAAGATATATGTCATATTTCTGTGATGTAGAAGAGACCTCAATGCTTGTTGTAAAGTCAAGGCTGGGGAATTATTCACCTCTGAAGGAAACAAAGTGTGCTTTTTCTGTTGTACCACTTTTCAAGCCAACAGAAAACAGCTTTGAGGTCAGCTTTTACAGTCTAGACCGTGCCTTTGAAGATGTTACAGTGTTTAAATAGGAGATATAGTCAGTTGTGAAATGCCTTATCTTGGTGAAAAAGGGGCTTCATCTGGGATGTGATGAGCCCATGGCACACCTTTCTGGAAGGGGTGTAACGTGCAGTTGGACTTGACAAAGCCTGAGCAGAGGCTAGCAAGGCAGCCTGGAACAACAGCCTGGCCAGGTGGGAAACAGGGGCTGGATGTCAGCTTTTCAGGATGCTGAGCAGGCTTTGGCAGATCTCTGAAAGACTAAACACAAAATATTTCTCTCTTTACTGCAATGAGAAGCGAACCTTGAACCAGGTCTCCTATGCCTCATTTTCCTCTGTCTTGTACGCTATGCAGGTAATTGTTTATTGATGTGTGAAAATGGCTATGGGACGCAGTCATGCTGCTGTGATAGAACTTTGGAAAATGAGACACGTGGGTTTTACGGTGTTGGCTTTGTGAAATTTTGGGACAGCTGCAAGACTGAAACTGCTGTGTTTTTAACTTGCATTTGTTTGCTAAAGTGTGTTCGGGAAACTTTCTATGCTCCTTAGCATTGGAGCCTGACACTTGTTAGTCTTAGTTTATAAAGATATAATTTAACAAAATTATTGGCCATAGCTGGAGGAAATGATTTTTCAGGAGACCCTAGAAGCAGGAAAATTACACAGCAGGTTTATTAACAGAAAGGCACCAAGACGGATTCAAAGTAAACCTGTACATTTTGTTATTGCTGTAGGATTTAAGGAGGGCTGAACATCTTTTCATGCTAGAAATAGTACAGCTTACTATATGTCTGGCTTGTGACGCACCACTGCAAGTATTGCATATATTATTTGAATGCCACTTCATCATCAGGGGAGCAAGGCTAATGGCACTTGAAGTTTTGTTGTTGATCTGTACCTAATGATCTGCAGTATGGCTGGCAAAGTAAACATGCGAGCAAACAAAGAAATCTTAACCTGTTCGAGATTTTTTCAGTAGAATGGAGATTTTTTTTTTACCCCCCCTTCTTTGTGGACTTCTTGCATTTGCATCTGTACTGGGAAGCAGGCAAGGGAAGACATTTCCAGAGAAAATAAAAGGAAATAAGCAAAACATCATTAACCCTGCAACCTTTGAGCTGCTAAGCTAACTTAATGTGCTCAGAATGTGATATTTAAAAGACCTCTCCCACACGTGTCTGTGGCAAACATAATACTAGAGTGCCATTGAATGGCAAATATAATTGGGGAAGAAGGAACAGGATGAAGTGCTTTCTAAACGTTCAGATATGTTAAAGTGTTTATGGTCGAATATAAAGAAAAAGCATACCACTGAAAGCATCTTGGCAAGGTGAACTTGTGTTAAGTGCCTGCGTCTCCTGTTTCTTCAACAGATAAAATAAAAGGCTTAGCAAAAAATGCTGGCAAACCACGCTGTATTTAAATTATCAGAGTGAACTGGTAAACTGAGGTGAAGAGAAGATGCAGTGGAATATATGAGCAACCTAATGAAAAAAGTTCAAAGATGGCAAGAAACCTGTCTAGCTCAGTTCGGAGTGAAAATACATGGATGTAAGGTAGTAAAAGGGCTTGCAAAAGTACAGGGCCTGCTTACCTACAGAGAAACAGTTCTTCCTGAGGAGACAGAAGTGATTTTCAGTGGAAAGCCAAAGGCTCTGGGACTTGCTTTTCATGGCTGCATCTACACTAACTTCAGAGCACCGGCCCAAGCTCAAACTTGCCTTGTGTTTGGACAGAAGACTGTGCTTACGGCCTTGGGTGAGCTCCATCTCTGGGAGGAGGAAGAGAATCTGCGCTGGCTCAGCCCTTTAATATAACCCCAATGGTATCACATCCTGCACTGCAGATGAGCTTTTGCCTTCTCCCAAATCCTCCATTCCAGATCTCATAATTCTGCATTGCAATTTTCTCCCTCCCAAACGGGCTTAATGTCACATCCCACAAAGCCGTAGCTAGATGTGTGGTGTGCTGAGTCCAAGGCATTTATCACGTGGCAGTGCTCCAGCCTCCTCCTCCTCAGTGCAGGTCAGCAGCAGCATGGGCACGACATATGCCAGCCACTGGGGCTGCCTTTTGGAGAAAAAGGCAGCACTGGTTTAACCAGTCTGGCTTTAATTTCTTTCTCTTTTTCTCCTTAGATTTTTGGCATGCCACCATGGTTTGGCCAGGCAGGGATTGCAGCTAGCCTGCAAAGTGCTGAGGATGAGCCTCTTGCTCTTGGCCTTGTCTCTGCAGGGAGGATGCTGCACGAGGTATGGGCACAGCACTAGTCTCGCCAAAGCTTGCAGTACCAAAGGGGACCTCAAAGAGACTCTGCTAGAGAGCAACCTCCTCTGTGTGTGCTTCACTCTGTGCCTGATCTCTTGTCCTGTGACTAAATACGTGAGGCCTCATGTGCTGCAAGGAAAGAAGTCTGATGTCAGTCTGTGGTGGTGGTTTTGGTAGGGTGAGGATTGCTTCCCTTGCCTGGAGGAGCTGTTGCTGGAAAAGCTTTGTGAATTAACCCTGAGGGAGCACCACAGCCATTGAGGCTTTTACGAGAATGTGGAAGGACAAACAGTCACCAAAACAATTTTTAGCATAGCATTTTATACAGAGGCATTTTTGTCTGAGACAATCTGATATCTTTTAAGATGAATGTGGTGTAAATAACTAGATATGGCATCAGTGAATGTGAAGTGCATTGAAACATATGGTTAATAAAACCTGGAGAAAAGGTGAAGATCTATCAGTAAATTGTTCCCCATAATACTTGATTAATCTGAAGATGGTCAGATTTGCACCTTTCCTTGGTGCCAGGTCCACACCACTGACCACCACATAGAGCTGCTATGTATATACATAAAGTAAAAAGTCAGATTGGGTCAAAATTCTTCAACAGAACACTTCCCCCCCCCCATTATATAATGCCAATTTGTCCAACTCTGAAGCAATCAATTCAACTTATGGGGAAAGACAAAAGCAACACCCCCTTTAAGACATCCTGCAAGAGGAGGAGATACAAGACATTGCCATGCAAAATGTCCCAAACTGGGCCAGCTCCTTGCTTGGAGTCTACAGGGAGCAGTACACAGCTAAGTCCCTGCCGTTGTTTTCATCTGTCTCCAGGAAAGCGTCTGGCCGTTGCTGACAAGGGAGAGTTGCAAGTATCTGGGCTGACAGTTACTGCTGGAGAAAAGGGGAAAAATTACTTCCCCTCGCAGCAGCAGATGCTGCCCTATCTCCCTGGCCCTGCTGCAGGAGGGGCAAGCTCAGGAACCGCTCTGAGCCCTGGCTTTTACCAGGTAAACCAAGATCCTCTGACTTTCATCCGAATGTGCTGAAGAAGAGCCTTGGAATGCAAGCTAACAGACAGCAGTTATTTTGTCAAAATTTTCATGTGATTTCAACACAGACTACTTACAGAATTTCCCTTCTCTGAGAAAATCTCAACTTCTATAGAGAAATAGCTCTCGGTCTTGGTTCTGGTTTTTTGTTTGGTTTTTTTTTTCTTTTCAGAACTTCAGAAGTTCCCTCAAAAATTCCCTGAAGCCTTAATAATAAAGCTTCTCGGTCAGGATATCCTGCATGTCAGGATATAACGTACTGTACGAAATTGTCACATTTGATGTTCAGCATAGTTGAATTTACCATAGTGTTTTACATTCAATATATACCAATAATTCTAGCAAAATCACATACTGTTCAACTACAGATTTATCATGGGGTGCTTAACAATGCATTATTTATAAGCACCTCATGTAACATGTTTTTTTGAGAGCCTAAAGCATGTATGTGTATATATTTATACGTAAAATACCTGTGAACAATCACAAAACGTCACTTTCCGAGTGTAGGATTTTCAAGTGTAAATCTAGTGTATGTTTAGAAATAGGTGTTTTCCCGAAAATGCAGTGGAGTTCAAGAGAGAAAAGAGCTTTAATAATCTTCCCTGTTTGGATATACACGCAGTCATTTAAAGGGCATCTTGTATACTGTAGGGCTCCTTTCAGGAGAAATTTTAGAGATATCTATGTTCTGCCACAAAGCACTTCTTTTAGTGTGCATACTGATGTGGTATTTTAGATCTCACTGAAAACTTTTAAAGAATTTCCCTCATTTGCAGGTTTGAGAAGATTACTATGTGCCTCCTACTAGCAATCATCCACAGCACTTTTCCTAAAGTACTTTACTGAGTGGGCATGTACTTCCTTTTTGCTGATGGAAAAACAGACAGAAAAAGATGAAGTGCTCTGCCCGGGATAAACAGCCTAGTATTACTGTCTTTTCCAGGTTTCTTAAGGCTGCCCTCAGGACCATACTTTCTACTTGCTGGAGCAAGAAGGGGAGCCTGCTGGAAGAACACTGAACGGGGCTAGCTCTTCGGACCCTACCTCTGCCTAGTAGAGGTGAGCAGGCTGAGGAGTGTCACCAGCTCACAGATGCCTCTTTGGTCATTTTCCTGACCGATTTTTTCCGGCCATGGGAATAACCTCATGAGGCCAGACTTTCAGTTCTGTGTTTTGTCCTTTGAACCAAACTGGGTCGGGGTGGATCAGCTGCCACCATCTAATGTGCCCCATACCTCCCTTGGGACCTGTCTTCTTTGACATCTCATTGCATCATTCTTGTAAAGACACTTGTGCTTGTTTGCAGAGGAAGGGTACCTATTATACTTCCATGCATATGCATGCAGCGAGAGGGCTGGATTTTCAGCTGCTAGGTGGGATGCAGTTTGACATCTTTTAGTGGAAGAACAGTTTCCTGCTGGCTCTAGGGGGTTCACTGTTGTCTTTCATTCCAACTTGTACATCGGAGCATCTATCCCAAACTTACTTGGGTCCTTACAGAGAGATGGGTGACCCAGGACTTTCTTCAGCAGCAGCTGTGCTGGATCCTTTTCTCTGAGATATCTTGTGAGGAAGGGCCAGCATCTGATGCTTCCTTCCTGATGACTCGGGCAACAACAACCTGAACTTTTCCAACAACGAGTAGCAGAAGAAACCAGAGGCTGTGCATTGCAAAGGCCAGTGAGATGGACCGTCAGCGAGGCAGCTGAACAAAACAAGTAGAGGTCCAGACATAGTTTCAGAGGTCACTTGATCTCAGGTTTCTGACTGGTCAAACTTGATACACTAAGCTTATGGCACCTGTAGGTTCACATTCATATTGGTGCGTTCAGGCTAATGGTAATTCTACTATTTAGCAAGTGAGATCCCTAAGTCTAAAACTCAGAGGGAGAAGACAAACGCAGCCTCTAACAAAATCAAATCATTACTTGTGTAACTAGGGAAGCAGTAGAATACAACGTTTCTCCCTGAAGATGATCTTTGAGCATCTGATTTTTCCATAAATCTCTGTCATGAATAAGTCTCCCACCCAAACTGCCAAGTTACAGAAAAGCCATGCAAAGGCAGGTTGTCCACTTACTTTTGCTCTCTGTGTAGTGAATACTTCTATTGCTTCCAGACATGAAGGAGGACAGCTTACTCACAGCAGAGAATCCACCACCGTTGTAAGTCAAACATTTTTAAGATGTAATTTAAGTGAACTCAAGAGGAAAAATAACCCAAAAATGGTGCCTGTGGCTAAAAGCTCAGGCAGAAGAGGCCTCAGGTCTGTAAACAGCTTTGCAAAGAGCTACTCTGCACCTTCCTGTCTTGCTTTGTCCCCTGTGAAATGGTGATGAAAGTACTCATCTGTCCTATGAAAATCCTGCATAATTAATCACAGTTGGAAAGCAGGCCCTATGAAAAACTGGAAGAGTCTGGAAACGGTGGTTATGTTCTCTTAAGGCAGGCCCTGCTCTTACACAAGAGGGACGTAGAGCAGCCAAAGCGCTCGCAGCTGAGCGCAAGGGGTGCCAGGGGAGCGCAGGCACAGGAGGAGGGCGCGCGGTGAGGTGATGCAAGAAATATTTAATGGGCTTTATTTGCTAAAGACATCACGTGTTGGCTCCAAACCCTGACGGAAAACCCGAGCTGTGATGAAAAGTTGCTCTTTTTCCTTTTGTTAGGCAGCCCGGATAAAACCGAACTATTAAAATGACCCTCTCCTCGCATCTCGCTCTTTTTGGGGGGAGACACGGTGGGACGGGGACACACAGATGGGACACGCAGCCCTTGGCGGGGACGCACAAACAGACAGGACAGACAGCCCCGGGGCGGGCAGGGTGACCCCGCCTGGAGCGGACACGCCCGCCCAAGCGGAGAAGGCTGCACACGCACAGCTGATGCGGGAACCCCGCGGCCGGCGAGGCACAAACCCGCAGCCCAGTGCCAAAAAAGGGGCGCCGAGAGCGAGCGTCGACGCGCCTCCTCGCTCGTATTTCCTCCCCCGCCCACTGGCAGCGGCGGAGGGGCTCCCCGCGCCGCCCGGCGTGCAAAGTTAGCGGCGGGATGCGAGTAGCGCCGGGGAGGAACCTCCGGGATCTCCGCGTCAGCCCCGGCTCTGTGAGTGCGCGTGTGTGTGTGTGAGTGTGTCCGGCCGTGCCGGTGCCCCGGGGGCCGGGCCGTGGCAGGGGGGAGCGCGACGAGCGGGCGGCGGCGGGGACGGAGGTGACTCCTGCCTGGACACGGACACGCGCGCGCAGGGGCACACGCGGACACGCACAGAGATAGACACGCACACATGGACACATGCACATAGATGGACGCGCACAGGGACACGGACACATGGATACACGCACACGTGGACATGCACATAGATAAACATGCACACAGACAGACATGCACACATGCACGCACAGGGACACGGATACATGGATACACGCACATGTGGACACAAATATGCACACACGCATGGACACATGCACGGACACGCACAGGGGCACAGACACGGACATGCACAGAGACACATGCACACACACATAGGCACACTCAGACACGCATACATGGAAATAGAGGGACACACAGACACAGACACGTGCACAGAGACATGCAGATGGACATATGCACACATGGACACATGCACACATGGACACGCACACAGACACAAACACATGGACACACGGACATGCACACAGACATGCAGATGCACACATGGGCACGCACACAGATAGACACGCAGATGGATACATGCACACACAGGGACGCACACAGATAGGCACATGGACACAGGCACTGCACGCATGGACACGCACATAGATAGGCACATGGACACACGCACTGCACGCATGGACACGCACATAGATAGACACACAGGCACATGCACACGCACATAGACACACACAGAGACATCCTCGCACACGTGGACACACGCGGGGCCGGGGGGCGGCCGGGGACTCCCGGCGGGGCGGTGGCGGGGAAGCCGCCCCTCCCCCCCCCCCGGGGACGCGAGGAAACCCCCTCGGTGACCCCTCCCCCCTGCCCCCCCCGCCCCGGGGCCGGGGAAAGGGGGCGGGGCCGGGAGACCCGGTGACGTCACTGCTCCGGCCCCGCTTCCTGCAATAGAAAGTGAGAGAAGGTAAAACACCCCCCCGCCCCTCCTCCTCCTCCCCCCGCCCCTCCCCCCGCCAGTGACCGGGGCGCCGGGGGAAGAAGGGGGGGTGATGGGGGGAGGGGGGGGCCCGGCGGATGCGCTGAGCCCACCCCTCTCGCCTGTTAGGGGATGCTCCCTCCCCATGTATTGTGTGTGCTTCCCCCCCCCATGGATCGAATGGGGGGGTGGTGTTGGATTGGGGTCGTTCTGCTCCAGCGTGGGACATGGAGGGGAGGAGCTGGGGGGGCTGCGGAGCGAAGGGGGGCGGCGCCTTGGCCGGCCCCGGGGGGACGGTGCATGGAGGAGGAGGAGGAGGAGGAGGGGGTGGGTGCCGGGCTCTGTGTGTGTGTGTGCGCGGCGGCAGCGCTGGGTCATGTTTGTGTTTGAGGTTGTCAAGTGAAGGAGGCTGCCGGCTTCCCCCCACCCCCTCCCCCCCCCGCGCCTTCCTCCTCCTCCTCCTCCTCCCTCTCCTCCCGCCGCCGCCGCCGCCGCGCAGGGGTCGCCGCGCTCCCCGCCGCCGCCATCAGCCGCCGCGCCGGCCCCTCCGCCAGGTTTGCAGCCGGGGACGGGGAGAGCTCGGGAGGCGCCGCGGGGAAGCGGGGTGCGGGGCGGGACGGGCGCTCCCCGCCGCCCCCCTCGGCGCGGAGCTGCGGCAGCCACAACACAATGTGTGTCCCCCGCCGGCGGGGGGGCGGGCACGGGCAGCACCGCGGGCCCCGGGCCCCCCTTACACCCCTTCCTAGCGTACCCTCCTTCCACCCCCTATGCCCTGCATCCTCCTTTCCGTCCCCCTGTCGTGTACCCATCCTCCCTTCCACCCCCTATACACCCCCATCCTCCTATCGTCCCCCCCATCCTCCCTTCCACCCCCCTATGCTCCCTCCATCCTCCTATCCGTCCCCCTATGCTCCCCCAACCTCTTTTACACCCCCTATCGTCCCCCCATCCTTCCTTCCACTCCCTGTCGTCCCCCCATCCTCCCTTCCACCCCTATCGTCCCTCCATCCTCCCTTCCACCGCCCTGTTTCCCCCATTCTCCCTTCCATTCCTCTTATGCTCCCCCATCCTCCTTTCCTTCCCCTATGCTCCCTCATCCTCCCTTCTTCCCCCCGTCGTCCCTCCTGCCTCCCCCTCCTTTTCCCCCCTGCCTCCCCTTTTCCCCCGCCTCCCCCCCTCTTCTCCCTCCTCTGTCCCTTTGCACCCTACCTTCCCTTTTCCATCTCCCATCCACCCCTTCTATCCGTCCTATACATCCACCCTATTCTCCCCTCCTTCCACCCCTCTATCCCTCCTTTTCCACCCCCTTCCATCCGTCCTATGCTGCCACCCTGTTCTCCCCCCTTCCACCCCCCCATCCTTTCCCCCCTTCCACCCCCCCGTCTCTTCCATCCCCCGTCCTCCCTCTCCCTCCCCCCCGTCCTCCCTCTCCGGGACTCCTCTCCCACGGGGGTACCGGCTGCCCCCCCAGCCCCGGGTTCGTGCCCCACACTTCGCAGCCAGGGTTTCGGGGGGAGGAGGGGGTGCTGCCACCCAGCCCCGGCTCCCCCCGTCCAGGCAGGGTGCGGGGCTGCGGCCGCCCCCCTTCCCCCCGGCATGTGTGCAGCGCTTTGTTCGGTGCGGCGTTGCAGAGGGGTTTTCCCAGGCTCCTCCCTCTTTATTCATTCATGGTTTTTTTTTCTCTCTCTCTCTCCCTCTCTCTCTCTCTTCCCCTTGCCTTTGCAACCCTGCTCGCACATACCGACGGGGCCCCGAGGCTGGATGCCTTCCCTCTCCTCTCCCTAATGTGCATTTTTTTGGGGGGGGGAAGGGGAATGTGACCGCTGCGTTTGTAAAGGCCCGTTTCTCCTTCTCCCCCCCCCCCCCCCCCTTTTTTTTTCCTTTTTTTTTTTGTTCAAATTAAGTAGGGAATGACTCTTCGGTGAGTCCTGCATGGTGTGGCTTTCGCACGGCCATCTCTTCCCCCGAAAGCATGAGTCCTGCTGGCTGGCGAGCTGGTGAAATTGGTGGCTTTAAAGCGTAAATAAGATGTCATTTGTGCCGCAGGGGCACATCAGGAGGTGCTTACGATTTATTGGGGGGGGGGGGATTTCAAACTCCTGCTCCAAATAACTTGAGTAAAGAAGTGACGGCGTTTATGATAATCTTTTAAAATCCTCAGCCCAGCGGCACCCACAGTAAAGAGGGTTTAGGGGGGGTGCTTGTTGCTTCAAGATATCCATTCATTTCGCTGCGTTTCCATTCACTTCTCTGCATTTCTACTTAGTGTCCAAGACAAGAAGAATGGGTCTGTTAGCATAAGGTTTTATTTCATTCCTAAATCTTTTCTGTTATCTTTGCAGATAAAGTGGTTTGAGCGAACAACTTGACAGGCTGCTTGCTCTGTTTTGGACTCTTCCTTTAATATGCAGTAGTGCCATAGGGAAGAACCATTAGCCAGGATGAAATTTGCCAGCCTTCCTTTGTGGCAGTTGCAAGTCAGTTTCTTCTCCTGTTTAGGTCCTTTTATGCAGCAACAGACAAAAGAAACATTAAAAATTAATGACTGTATTCCTCAACAGCCTGTAGACTGAAGGGGTGGTTGCAAGTAGTCTGTTTTAAGTGGGTTTGAATTCCATTTTTACAAAAACATGCTTGTCTTAAATGAAAAAAAAAAAAACCAAAAAACTCAACAACCTTCCCCAAAACTAATACTTGTAGCAAATTCTAAAAATTTTTCATACTTCCTCCTTTGAGTAGCTATCCTTAATCAGCTTGTCCATATTGGGAGCAATATGGACATATTGGGAGTTTTATATACATTCTTACAATTTCTTCCTAGTGTTAACTAAAAAAAAAAAAATCTTAACATGAGCTGGTATTACTATTGAAAAAAATTAGTTAATGTTTTATTTTGTTTAGCTAGAAGAACGAATTACACTGGTCATTTTCTTTATCTAAGTTCTTTTGCATAAGTAGTTTGCTATAGTTCTGTGGAAGATTTCTCATCCTATAGGGTTTCACAGATAAAGCAAAACGCTTCTTGAACTGGAAGTAAATTGTAAGAATATTTGAAAAGTAAGAAAATTGTGTTAGTCTTGAAAAAGATGTAGGTTTAGGGTTGCAAATGTAGTTTTGTGCCATTTCAGCAGCAAATTTGTGCATTAGGCTGTTAAAAGGATTCCCTGATCTATGGGACTTGTTGGTACTGGGGCTTTGCTGGCTGCAGCCTCCCTGAAAATGTAGGGGCTGCTGCACCCATCCAGGACTACTCCAGGAAAGAAACTTGCAGTGCGACAGCTTGCAGATGGCCTGAGAGCTGGTGTGATTCTCATACGCTGATATTTCAGCAGAAATCCTGTGGGGAGTTCTTCTGGACTTGCACGCTCCATGTATGGAAATTGGAGGTGGCTGATGCTACAAACAGGGTGGATTATTACTGATACAGTATGTGTTCTCCCTCAACTCTACACACCCCCCAAGATGAAGATCTGTATCTTAAAGCCTGATGTCAAATTTTTGGTAGCTTTCTGGATTTATTTGTGTGGGACACGAGTTGTTGGAAGATGTTTTCTGGCTAGAAAACAGCTGACAAATGTGGAAAAGTGTCTCATTTTTCTGAAGCTTCCTGAGTAATCCCGAAAGGAGTTTCTCCATCATGTAGTTTTCTTAACATACTGGATCATTTCACTCCATAAAAGGATAGGTACAGAAGTATTTCTTGCTCACTGCTAATTTCCATAGCTGTTTGAGGGTGAAAGGGAGCAGATAGGTATTTTTGTTTTCCTTATTAGTGCATACATCTTGTAACTTCTCTTTCTCTTTTTTGTTTTTCTTTTGGTTTTAGCATACGGATTAACTGACCCCTTTGACAAGTTTATGGAGCTGCCATCTCTCTGCTTGCTGTACTTACCATTTCTGAGAGGAGAAAGTGGCGTATGAGACTAGAGGAAAATGCCTCGGACAAAGCAGATACATCCCAGAAATCTGAGAGGTAGGTAGCTCTCAGCTGAGAAAGAAAAGCTCTTGGGAAACTCGATTGCAGTTTCAATTATGAGGTTAAAGGGGTATGTATTTAAGAAGTCTGTTTTGATCCAAAAATAGTTTGCAGGCAAGTTTTAGGAGTCATCCACAAGCGAGCTCTGATTTTGAGAGAAATAAGTGGAATCTGTTCTTATTCCTGCAGTTTGTGTGCTTACTGCGGTCTTGATATCCTCCAGCTTACAGCAATAGCTGGCATGAACTTGGAAAACGCAAAGGAAGACATAGTTTCCTTACCAGAGAATTTACGGTTGAAATATAAGGGAGGTGGGAAATGACATGTGTAACACAGAAGTAGCATAAGATATGACAACTGGTAGTTGTCATATCTTAATAATAATCAGTCTGTCTGACTTTTGAGGGGGATCACACTCTCTTCCTATGCATGCCGAGCTTCTCACTATTTATCGTTTGTTACCCATGCTGCCTTGGGCGTTGCTAGGTTTGACCTTGGTCTCCTTGCCATCCAGCCTTCACACAGCCAAAGGGTAGCTCATTGGCTATGGAAAGAGCAAGCAGGTTAGTGACTTGCTCCACAGACTGGCAAGCTTACATGTCCAGGCATTTCCTTGAACAGAATCCCAGTGCACTTAACCGAGCCCAGGACTGGCAGGTGAATGTGAAGAATCTGATCCAATGTTTATTTGTTACTGTCGTGGTAGAAGTGGCCTTAGAGGAATTAAATGGGGGGGGAAAATACAGGTCAGTTGATAGGCAGGTGTATACGTCGAGGGAGAACATGCTTCTATCCCCACCTTTGTGTGTGGCTTTGGGAGAACATGCTTACATGCTTCCACCTGCACCCTCACATGTAGCTGTCATCAGCTTTTTTAATGTGAATTTTAAAGTTGCAGTATGGAAGCATCCCTTCAGAGAATAAAAGCGATTACAAAACCACAAACATCAACATGAAGTTTTAGGGACAGGAACAACATTTGATTCCAGTTTTAACTTTTTATGCCAAAACCCAACAAACATCCGCATGTGTTTCAGTTAGTTTACAGTTGAGAGGTTCCTAAGTGCTAGTGTATACGGCTGTATCCAAGCCCTCGTGTTTGCAGACTGCATCACTGCTACCACTAACTGTCACTTCTGGAGAAGACATTTTTGCAGTGTTTTTATGCGGGAAGTGATGATCAGCATTGTTCAGTGCAATGGATAAACCTCACAGATCAGGAATTTCACATGTAGGTGATGAGGTTTCCCTTTCTCACTGAATGTGAAGCAATAAATTAGAGCCCAATTTTTAATCTGCTGCTTACCAAGTTGCTGACATAACTGAGCTTATGTTTACTGATCAAATACGAGAGTGATCTAATTTTAGTAGTCTGTCTGATATCTGCTCTTTTATTGTTTGAAACTTAAGAGGAGTTAAGTCTATTGTAAAGTCTATTGTATTCACTTAAGTAAATGCATTTAAAATAAATAATCTAATTAAACTCTTAATTGTGTAAGAAATTAATTGCTGCTGGTTTTTTTTTGCCTTGCATAATTTCCCCAGTCATTTAGCTTTTAACGCCCTCTGTAATAGCAGTTTTCATCAGTTACTATTTTTCCACAACTAATAGAGTTCTTGAATGAATTAAGATGGGTTAAATATGGAGAAGGGAAATAGAGGTATACAGTGAGCCTGTAATTTGAAATGATGTTGGAACGGTTAAATGATTGTTAGAGCCACACAGGTGCTGCAAACTTCAACATGTAGTGAGCATATATTGCTGCTATCATGGGTTATTAGAGGTGAAGCGGTTTGAAAAATCAGTTTACTTCTCATTAGTTATGCCCTATTTCCATTTTTAGTCTAGATATTGAGGAAAACTAGATTTCTGTTTCTTTCACCAGTCTCTGAGAATATTACAGAATATATTTGCTTAAATCCTCATATTTTGCTGGAACTCGAGGAACCTGAAAGATTTCACAGGTCTGTTTTCCGAACACTTATTTTTATGTGCGCAAAGTTAGACTGGTCTTAAGATGACGGTCTTAACCATTAAAACTTAAAAATGTGTTGCACCTGTGGTTTAATCTGTAGTAGTTAGGACCAATGATAACTAAATCTGCAAAAGAAGTAAATGTCTGTGGTCAAAGATGAAACTTGTTCAACTCTTTATGTTGTATAGTTTTTGGAAGACAAAGATGTAAGATTAAGTAATGTGTATTTTTAAGTTAAAGGTTATTTTTAAGTTGTTTAGTCCTGGTTGTCACCTTTTGAACTATGTACAAAGAACGCTCCATGGCCTTACCTGGCTTTTACCTCCCTTGTCCCAGTTCCTCTCATTGCCCCATAGCAATCAAATGGCCAAAAGCTTTAACTGGACTTGTCCAGGGCCCATCAATGTTTAACTTTTTTGAGAGATCACTGTTGAATAACCCTTGACACTTTATCCTGTTTTGCATCAGGTAAGTTATTTGAGTTGCACTTGCAGTCCAAGTCAGCCTTGAGAATAAACAACCAAGTCCAAGAACCTAAAGTATTTTCCCCTAAAAAAAAAATCCAACACATTCCCCCTGTCCTTACTTCCCCAAAAAACCACACAGGAAAAAAAAACCCACCATAAACACCACCCCCACATTCCCATTAGTTAATTTGAGGTTTTCTGGAGCATAGGAATAAGTTTTGAAGGTTTTAATATTGCCTCTGTTTACCGTAAGCAACCTTATTGTCTGGGGAAAATTAAGTAGTAGTGTTTAATACAGAGAGCCAAATTTAAGATTCTGGCAGGAAACCTTAAGGCTCTTCTTTCTGTGACATGGCTTTATTTTACTCATTTTGCATACTTCTGAGAAAGTGGACAGCCTTTGGTACATTAGCAGTGGCCCTGAAGTATCGGGATCAGTGAAGATAAAATTTGGTTTTTGTGTGCTGAGATTCTCTCTCCTCTTTCTTGGCTTTCACTGTCTGCCAATATAGTGCTGTACTAACCTGATTTTTATGGCAGGAAAAGTTAACTGTATTGAGAGGACAGTATATGGGAGGCATTATTTTCCAAATTATAAAAAACCCCATTAAATTAGTTGGCCATTTGTTTTTGTGACTGTGTGTTAGCAACATGATTTTAATGTCCAACTCCTGCTGAACAAGTGTGTTGTATTTGAAGGGTACCAATAAGGCATCTGCTGTGCTGCACTCCTTTATGTTGTTTTGTCACATCAGCCTTCCCTGCTTCTCACTGCTAATACACCCTTATGTGAAAAATGTTACCATCCCCAGTGGATGACTGTGGTAAGAGGAGTTGTATACAGTGTCAGACTTAGCCTTCTGACTAACTTAATGGTCACAGTCATCCATGACCATCCTCTTTCACAGATGTTCCTGATGTTGTCTTAGTCTCTTAATTATTAAAGCTGTGGATTGCTAATCAAAAGGATCATTGCTTTTCCTCCAGAAAATAAGTGTGCTGAGAAAGAGGAACATATTGTCTCGTTCAGACACACAGGTCGTCTTTTCTTAATTTACTCTATTTGTCGTGTGAAGTTTTAGCTCACTAAAACAAGTGAAAAGACTACTTCGTATGTGATTACACCCTATATTTACGTGGCCCCTTGGTACACAGGTGTAACAAAACATTTCACAGAAGCTGTAATGTATTCCCAGAAGTACAGTTACGTTAGAGAATCATGCTTTTAGCAGGGCCGAGTGGGCCTGGTTTGTTGTCAGATGGTTGTGAGGATATAGAAGGAAAAACAACTCATGTTTTTGTTTTGCTTAGAAGTACTCAGTTGCAGAGTTTAAAAATGAAAACTCATTTATTATGTGTACAGTGTTTAGCACAGTGCTATGATTCACCAGTACAAAACTGTAACAAATATTTTGAACTTCGTCTCTTTCTAGATAAGCTTTCTGTTATTTTTAAGAATGCAAGTTATTGCTGTTTCTGTTTTTCCTTCTCAATCAAATACTTCTGTTTTAAACAAATGGTAGATGTGCCCTGAAGTTCAACAGCTGTCTCCAAATCTTCTAGCACTTCACGTTTGGTAAGAAAATGCAAGTATAATATGAATAGTCTTGCTCAATAGCTTGATAGCTTTGTAGTAGTCTGAAGAGCGTGTGTAAGTTTGCTGGGAATCTCAATGCATTTTAGGTCTTACAATGTCCAGAAGAGCTAGACATCTACTGTGTCTTCAGTGTGATTTAGTAAAGGCTCTTCAAGTTGGTTTAAAGTAGTAATGTACTTCAGTATGGAAATGGGCCAGTCTACACTGAAAGCTAACAGGTTGATATTTCTTATTAGTGTTTGGTTGTGTAGTCTATAAAACTTGAGAATCGATTGGTGTGCTGTGCTTTAGTTCATGATTTGCATCAAATGAGTTACAAAAAGCCCACTGAGATTTCTCAAGGTTCACTTCTGTAACTTGTACTTGTTTGATTCAAAAGAAATGTGTGAGCATATTTGACTTTTGCATCTTGGTATTGTTTCTGACACAAAAATGATGCTCTGCTTTAGAGTTCTTCTGAGGGACTGTTGATGCAATGTTGGTACATCAGAAGTCATAGTGGTCTGTGCTCTGTAGTGTATCAGTGGACATGCGTAAAGGTGTTGCATATGTATCTTGTTCAGATTTGTGGAGCATGTGTGAAACAGGTGAAACAAATGTCAGAACTTTGGGTGGCTTTGAAACATAAATACCCTTTGATTTTGCAGTTGTTCTTGTTTCTGTATATTAGATTGTTTCATAAATATTCTTGTGCAAACTATATTTGAAACCAAAACCTCCCTCATATTTGTTGAGAGATGCGTGGCTCTTGGTGTATCATAGAATTGTAGAATGGTTTAGGTTGGTAGGGACCTTAAAGATCATCCAGTTCCAGCCCCCCTGCCATGGACAGGGACACCTTCCCCTAGACCAGGGTGCTTCAAGCCTAATGTAGCCTGGCCTTGAACACCTCCAGGGATGGGGCACCGACAGCTTCTCTGGACAACCTGTTCCAGTGCCTCACCACCCTCACAGTTTCTCCCTAATATCTAATCTAAATTTCCCTCTTTCAGCTTTAAACCATTACTCATCATCCTGTCACTACATTCCCTGATAAAGAGCCCCTCCCCATCTTTCCTGTAAGCCTGGACATCTGCTATAAGGTCTCTGCACTGCCTTCTCTTAAGGCTGGACAAGCCCAACTCTCTCAGCCTGTCCTCTTATGGGCAATGCTCCAGCCCTCTGGTCGTCTTTGTGGCCTCCTCTGGACTCTCTCTAATAGACCCATGTCCTTCCTGTGCTGAGGACTCCAGAACTGAATGCGGTACTCCAGGTGTGTTCTCATGAGAACGGAGTGGAGAGGCAGAATCACCTTCCTCAACCTGCTGGTTACACTTCTGATGCAGAACGGGACACAGTTGGCTTTCTGGGCTGCAAGTGCACACTTACGGCTCATGTTGAGTTGCTTATCCACAAATACACCCAAGTCCTTCTCTTCAGGGTGGCTCTCAATCCATTCTCTGCCCAGCCTGTAATTGCCCCGACTCAGGTGCAGGTGCTCCAGGACTGGAGCACCAGAATATCCACCTGTAATGTGGTAAATTGACCAGATCTATTGTAGATGGTAGAAGTAGTCTCTGCATGCCTCATATTTCTCATCTGGGATGTGGAATGATAATGTTTCTTTTTCTGGTGTTGTTGTTTGTTTGTTTTCCTTGTTTAGAGTGTAAGATCTTTAGACTGTTTCTTACCATGTGTATGGATCAACATTTTGCATGTTCGATATTATCTTGGCTAAAGACATTAAATTCTATTGTATGTGAATAATGTCTATATTTACACGTGAAAACTGGAATACTCTGCAATGTAGAAAAGGATGGATTTAAAGCTATTTGCCACCCTTTCCCGTCTGCTGTCTTGTTCCAGTCTCCCTGTTTATGTCCATAAATTTGGTTAAGTAAGGGTTTTCAACAGGTTCTAGTCCTGTTCAGTGCACAGCATATTGGGGCTTATGTCATTGGCCACAGGTGATGGTCAAAAGCTTGCCAAGGGTAGATTGAAAGAGGGGAAAGAATAGGATGAATAGGGCTGTTCAGTTTTGCCTTGAAACAACTGCATTTGATTCCTTTCTCTGCCATCGAGTATCTTGTGTGAGACTGAGTGATTCTATTACACCAAACCCTTGCAGCCAGTCACTAATCACATTTTGGTTTTGCATTTTGCCTGAGCTGAGACTCTTGGGCACATATTCTGGGTTTTAGCAACTGCAGTCAGTCCACAGTGGCTACAAAACACTGCGAAAGTGCTAAGTACCTTTAAAGAAAAAATAAAGCAGGGTCTGGGTGACTCAAATGGAAGACTCAAGATTAGCCAACAATTTTGGCAAATCTTTTAATCTCTCAATGCCTCTGTTTTCTGCCTGCCATTCAGAGGTACCAGTATCACATCAGTTGTTGAGGGTTGAGGAGACAAAGTTGTTTGTGTTGTGAAGCAGATACTCTGTGGCTGAATAATGGAAAAGATGATGAAGAAACTGGTAGTCAGCAGAGCCAAGCAGTGAGCACAGCCGATTTTTGTGCATTGGTTTAGTTTGCATAAACACTTGGCATTTTCCAACTTCTTACTGCTTTACTTCACAATCTTAACATTTAAAAGGTATTCTTAAAGGTTACTTCCTAGCTTTTAAAATAGCAAACTAAAAAACCAAGAAATTCCACTGCATTGAACCACAACGCTTCTCATATGAGTCACCATGTGCTGGGACCTCAAACTGCAATGCAGGCCTTTACTGTGTGAGCTGTGCGGCATGATGACGTACCCAGCATGGACCAGGTGCTGGGGACTGGAGAAAGAAATCACTCCTATTGGTGAACGTTCTTCATCATGTTGCAGAGTTTCAAGCTGGTGCTGAGAAAGCCCCCGCAGCCAGGAGGGAATGCTTACTGCAAGGAAAGTCTCTCTAGAGAGGAGCATCTTTAATGTCATCATTTCCCAGTTGGTTTCAAGAGTGGTTTAAGCCATTGCTGCTGGAGGAGGAAGGGAAGAGGTCCTGCCTTTCCCCAACTCAACGTTTGTTCCCTGTGTTGTGTTGCTCTCTTCGGTCATGTGTTTGCTGGTCCTGCAGTGGAAGAAGTAGTGGTACCCAGAGTGAGTTGCAGTAGCGTCATGGGCAAGTGGGTAATTTTTGCACTGAGTTGGTTGGTCCGCTGCTGCTGCTGGTGTTGGCAGCCTGGGAGGGACAGTGCAGAGGCAGGGCTATCTTGAAATTCTTGCTTAAACTCATCTTGAAACTGTGCTGGAAATCTCTGTTTGCCATGTGTAAGTGGCAGCCTTTTTGAGCTTCTTAAATTTTGCCGAAGACAGGTGTGGATTTTTATAAGCATAACAAAAGGTGTGTTCCTTATTCCTGATTTCTTAGCTTTTCTCTCCAGCAGCCTCTTCTATTAACAGAGTTCTAAACTGGGAAGTGATGGAGGTTCTTAATGTATAACTAATAATTTTAGTGTACTGGTCGACTAGTAGGAAACTGAACTGATCTCAGTTGACACCTTAATTAAAAATAAAATAAACCACTCCCTCTAAAATTTGGCACATAACTATTTCAGAATGAAAAAAATTTGGGTAAGATTTAAGCAATTAAGAAAGCAATCCAGGAAACCAAACTTGATTGTAGCTGTCATGGTCAGCTTTGAGTATATATTCATAGATTTCTGCATGTGCACACCAAATACGAAGAAAAGAAAATAGAGATAACGCAAAGAGAGTCTGCTGGATACAGACAGTGGCAAAAATGGATCTTTTCAGAAGGAGTTAAAGAAGAGGGATAAAAGAATGGTATTCCCGCTAACAGGATTGCAAAGAGATACCTGCAAGAATGTTGATGAAAAAGGGTGGAGGAAGGAGATTAATACTGTTGGCTTGATAGTAGAAAGCAACATGTTGCGTTTTTTATGGAATACAAGGTCATTATAATTGCAATTAGAAACAGTCTCGTGATGGAAGAAATTGGTAAAGGATAAGGCTAAGAAAAATAGAATTAGTATGAGAATATAAAAGCAGCAATGAACTGGGGTTTGAAGCTGTACATAAGCCAGTTAGATTTCCTTCAGAATACACTGAAGTGGAAACAGTGCAGATCTGTAATTCTGCCTCACCCTAACATCCTGTGTCGCCTTTACTGCTAATTGGGCATGGAGTAAGAAATGCTACAGAATCTGACATTTGCTGTAGCATGAACTCCAGTGAGTTAGAAGGTCATAAAAAAATTGTAACTGAAAAAAAGAGAAACAAAAAGTAAGATTTCAGCAGTTGCTTTCTCAAATATTTCTGTTAAAGCAGGCAGCTGGCTGTGGGATGAAACTGAGTCTAGTCTTTTGAGCCCAGGAACAATGACATTTTGTAAGAATCCAGCTTTCTTATGAGCATTGAGAAGACTATGACTTTTGTTTATTTGTTTTGTTTTTTTGTTTTGTTTTAAGTCTTTGTATCTCAGAATAGATTTTGGTTTGCTGTGAGAGTATTTATAAGGTATATAAGGTAACTTTTTGGGGGGGAGGAAGGAATGTTTGTGTGTTGAACTTACTTAGAAACAAACGCACAAAAAAGCCCAGACAGCCACTTCTAATATGTAACCATTAGAAATTAACATGTCCAGCAAAATCCTGGACAGGCTAGAGAAAGTTGGTTAAGAGGCCTTCCTTGCAGGTTGATGATCATCTATGTCTTAAATGGCTGTTATGAAAAAGGCCAAGGCTTATTGTCTTATGTTTTTCTTAATCGACTTTTTAGTGCTTTAAAACTGTACAAGTTTAACTGTTGACACTCCTGCTGGTATTCTCAAATGCTGAAGGCATCAGTTCACTAGACTTTGCTGCTGAAGGCTGTGTTACTGCATGGTCTTACATCTAGCCCGATAAAAACTTTCCAAGAGCATTGTTACGATTTCAAAATATCTTGCTGCGATGAATTCTCTTTAATAAAAAATATACCAAAGGAATTTGAAGAATAGTACTGTTACCTTCAAACTTGAATTGTGCCTGCCTTAAGGTGCTTGAAAGCGTTTGTGTGATAAACACTCACTTGCTGCTTCAGGAAAGGATTCTTGGGCTGTGGGAAAAATTCCCAGTCCTGGGCAGGATGGACAGGTAGAGAGGACCTTGCTCCAGGAGGTCAGTAACAACACACAGGTTGTCTCAGTAACAACACACAATTGTCTGTATATTAGGGGATAGTGTCTGTGTCTGTTTAACCTAACACTTTGAAAAATCACAGAAGAAGTGAAAAATACTTTTTTTCCAACCATAAGGAATCATTATGACCAAAACAGTAGCCCTGTAGCCCACCTCCATATACTGGGAAAGCTTAGAAAAAGGCTCTAGTTTGGTCTTTACGTTGGTTTGGTTTTTAATCCTGAAATTATTCCCTTCCATGGCTTGTATTTTGAGTTGCTTTTTACGATCAGACCATTTACTTTCACATTGCAAACTGCTGAAAATATTTATGCTGGAAAACATAAAGGAGACTTCCTAGAGCTACACATATTCAAAGAGCTAGTTATACCAGTATGTGTTTCCTAGACTTGTTCGTTCTTTGGTATGTTGGACTTGTGTAGTAAGCATTTTAGTTCAGCAATGTCTTATGAGATTATGGAGAGAGAAACTCAGGCTTTTACTCAGTTGGCAAAGTAAGGTTTTCCTAACTATGTTAAACCAGATGAATAAACTGGACTTTAAATTTCTAAATTAGATGAGTTGGTCAAAGTGCAGTATTTTTTTCCCTCCACTTGTTTAAATGTATCAGAATATTTACCTTAAGAAGAAGGAGGAGGAGGGGAAAACCCTAGGACAGATGTTTGGAGGCTTTGGTGACGCATTTGGGGAAGTGGGGAAGCTCTAGTTCAGTAGTCAAGGCAGTACTGTTTGTTTTTATACAGAAGCTTTTTAAATGCCCTTAATGCTTCTCAGAATGAGGCTGCTCAGAGAAGATGCTGACTTGGCGATTCCCAAATGACCTTTGGTGATAGATGGAATAAGAAATATCTGTCACAGGTTGTGAAAAGTGGAAGGGGGATTTTCATAAAGCAAAGTTGAAAAAGTCTTTGTGTATAATTGAATCTGGTTAATGCAGTAAACTGGATTTAACATCTTTGGTTACCAGCAGAAGCCGTGAATAGAGTTTTGATGTTCATATGTTAAATACCCCACAAACTTTTTTTCCCCCTGAATTTCCGTGTGTTTTAAAGATAAGTTTCCAACAAGTCCCCTTCATAAATCCCAGGGCAGACTTCCCAAGCTGAAATGGCAAAAAAGGTTGGAACGAGCTGCGGGGAGGAAAAGCAGTGGTTTAGCAGGAGCCTATGGTGTGGCGTCGCTACAAAACAACTCTGTGTGTGTGCCTAGTTACCTATGAAATATGCGGCTTACGCCCTGCCAGGGGTGGTAGTCATGGAATATCCAGAGCACACCGCATGATTTCCTCTGATTTTTGGCCTAATTTTGTGGGGAGGAAGTAGGGTAAGTTAATGTTGAATGGTGTTGTTTTTAACTACCAAGTTCTGTTAAGTCAGATAGGAGATTGCACACTTGTTCTTACTGTAAAGGTTGCAGTGCAGACACGATACAGAGCCAGGAAAAAGAAAGAAAGGTTTAGAAATGGCACTTAAAGTGTAATTTCTCTGGTAGTTTTTTTGTTCCACTACCTATAAGGAATCTCTAGCTGCTGTGCTTTTGAAGAGGAGTGCATGCTTCTTAGACAGTAGATGTAGAGATTTTGCCTTTCTCCCTGCTTCAGGATTTCTTACTGAAAGAAATACTTCTGTCCCAGATCTCTGAAGGAAGCACAATGGTGCATGCATTAATTGTGTTTAAAATGTTCCACTCTATAGTTTTTATGAACAAAATACCTACTATGCCAAAATGTTGCTGTAGTTCTCAGTTGTCAAGAGGTATGTACTAACAGTTTAATGCCTTGAATCTCAAAAGACAATTGCCTTCTTCAGTATCAGGGCAATGCTTTTGTGGCTAAGAGGCAGATTAGGAACTGTGAAAATGCTAAACTTTGTTACAGGCATGATTTAATCGTTTTCAAACAAATCTTTATGTAGGCTACAAAGCAGACTTGATGAATTTGTCTCAAATATCGCATGCATTTGTTAAGGGGATGAGATGGTACCCTTTTTTGTGATAACAATTTATTGAACATTTAATTATATTTTCCATTGGTGCTTTTTCTTTCTTTTAAAGAAAATGTATTTCCATAGCAATAAAATCTTACATTTATTTTAGAATGCTGTGTAGGTATGTTATGCCCAAGTATATCTGTCTGTTAGCATGTTTCCAAATAGTGATTTCTTTATGGATTTTTTTACCCTTTTTTATTTATTTATTATTTTTTTAAAAAAATTCTAGACTATAACCTGAAACAGTGGTGTAACTTCTGGAGATACCAGAGGAAGTGCTCTTGTGCTCTTCTGGTACGGCATGATTTTACCTTTGTCAGACTTCTGAAATGCAGTTTATGTTCACGTACATGAAATCACTGCTGCAGTGGTAGAAAGCAAGCCAGTTTTTTGTTGTTGTGCTGCTAAATTCAGATCTGCTTCCCTGTTGAAACGGCCAGAATTCCCTCTCTTAGGCTTATTAATTAGGCTAGTCATTAGGTTTGCTCAGAAGGCCTGCAGTTCTAACTGTTTATGGCTTTCTGAAGCTTTTAGTTGTCTTGGTAGGTCATCTGCACGTGCAACAGTACTGTCAGGGCAAACTCTGAAGTTCCGTGGTGGAGCAGGTTGGGATCCCCTGCTTGGGGCCTTTGCCAGAGGGATTCCGGATCCTAGAGTAAGGCAGATCGGGGCACATCCCAGAGCTTGTGGGAAGTTTTCACAGGCATCTAGGCAGGATATGGTCTTGGCACAGAACAGGTTTTAATAATTAATGTTTTTCCAGTATCTTATGGCTGGCTTTTATCATGCCTTTTCAAAAACAAATGAATAGCACATTTATCTTTAAGACTATCATTTTAACATTTTTTCTTCACAATGTTGTTTTGGGTTTTTTTTTGCAAGTGTTGTTTCTCTGAGTTTTTTTGTTGGGGTTTTTTTGGGCTTTTTTTTTTGTTTTTTTTTTTCTTCCTCTGTGTTTTCTTTCTGCTCTCATTCTTTGTCTCCAGAGGGACTTCCAGTTCTCACTGTCTATGGATATTGCTTCTCTACCATTCTGCCTGCTAATGCAAATATATGCAACAGTCTAGTGAGCATCTAGGAAGCAGGCAAATTCACAGTGTTGTCTTATTCCTTTCTGATTTTTCCTCCTGTTCTTGAGCTTCACAAACCTTTGATATTGATAACATCCTGCATGCTTTTGGTTTGCTCCCTAAACAAAGTTGTAGGTCTAAAGACATTTCTACTGAAGTGACCTGGCATTTACATGATGAGGCCTTAAAAATACATTTAACTAAAGTATGTTCTTGGAGAATCACATCTTTACAGTACTTGGAGAAAGCAGAACAAGAAATTGGGTCTGGAGAAGAATGCTGTATTAAGAATCAAGGTTCAGAGGTTTGATGAATCTGTAATCGTAATACGCTCGGGAAGCAATGCCAAGTAATGGATTTTTCAGTATATCTGAAAATTGACCCCATTATTTTAGGCAGTATTTCTACAAACAGTGTCTCTGAGATGAAAGAGCAGGTAGGTATGTGGTTGCATTTTTTATAGGTCTGTATAAGCACATTTAGGACTGTTAGGAAGTGCAAAAAAAAAGAAAAAAATTCCAGTATTTTTCTTCTTTCTTTCCTATTTTTTTCTTCTTTGTTTTGGAGAGTGAGGGTAGAAGTTTTTGATTTTCCCATTCTGTAGGGGCTTCGCATTGTAGCAGATTTTCTTTTGAATGTTCATCCTCCATGCTCTAGTAAAACGCTGAGCAGATTTGCACAGTAGAACTATCCCATTTAACATCTGGGACTGTCAAAGGGAACTTCAGTAGAGAGAGTGTGCGATGAGCAGGCTGGTGTGCCCCATGTGCCTTGCAGCCTTCTTTCCTGTGTCTGCAGCATCAAGGGTAAAAGATAGATTGAACCTGTTGAGATATTTTCTTGTGGACCTTAGTGTATTGCTTGTAGTGAGGTTTTAAAAGCATATAAATGCATCTTGTGAATTGATTTTCAATTTGGTTGGGAAATCACAATTTGTATAGCATGTCCAGCGACAGTCCTAACTCACCGATGTTTGGCTTCTGTAGTTGGATGTATTAATTACAAAAGGCTGTTTAGAAATACTGACAAACAAGGAGGAATCTGAATGTTAATGTCTAGTTGGTGGAAAATAATGGCCTGGAAAGGATGTAGTGGTCAGTGTTTTCCAAAGCTGAAATTTTCTGGTTAGCCACGTATTTCTGCAAGGGCGTTCAGAAATTTGAAATACTTTAAAATCTACTGATGCAATGAAAAGAGTCAGAGGAGACAAGGCCTGATTTTAAGCTAATAGAAAGGGCTCATGTAGACACATGATTATGTACTGGTTACCTGCAATTTATTTTCAATATCACATTTCTAGTAAACACTGACATAAAACATGTCTCTTGAGCCAATGTTATAACTAATCAGCTTTTTTCTTCAAGCTTTAAAAACACAGTTTTGGCAAAAGTAACTAAGATGGTGTTTTACAGAAGAACTCCCAGTAAATGGAAAGAAAACTGGTATCAGTTTTGATTAATGGATGTGCATTTTGTTATTTAAATGTTTACATCCTGCTTAGTGTGTATGCTGCTTTTAAATATGCAGTTTTACTTTAGCAAAATTTGAGGCATGGAGAAATGGAGATAATCTTTCAGACGTGAAAGGCTGGGGATGGGAGGTGAAAAACACGCAGGAAATGCGCCCACCTCCCTCAGCCTTATAATACCTACAAGACTGATATTTTCACTTGGCTGTAGGATTATGGGGTGTCTTAATTAGATTTGGGTAAAGGAAAAGGAGTGGATATTTTGTTTGAGATTTTTTGCTAATTCTACTTAGTCTATAACAGGCAAATTTTAACTGAGGTATTAAGGCTTTTGTTCATGAACTAAATGTCTCCTGCTCATTTTGTTAAAGACAAAGGAAGTTGAGCAGGTACAAATTTTGAGATTTCTCTGGATTATTATAAGAATTGCCAATTTGTGATAGCATGTGATCATTTAAATAGGCATTTCCAGTGTGATATTTGCTTCACATGTGCAGATTAGTTGCTACTTCTTATGCTGTTCGTAATGTTTGGGATTTATTTTTCCATGTAAAAGCGCCGATTCTGATACAGTTGTTCACTCACTTCTGTGAAGTTGAGACTTCTGGCCAGAAGAGCTTGTACATCTTTCTGGGTTGCAGATCCTGGCTTTGTGAAAAACTGACTGATTCAACAGAAAGGTTGGCCTGCCACGTAAGCACACCATAAAAAACGAGCATCTGACAGCTCTGTGGCTTAAAGTGGATCTGACACAGCCATATGGAAAATTCATGCAACTGGGATACTGTATCAAAACAATTTCTGTGGAGAAGCAAAATCCTTTCCCTCCCTTCCTCCCTCTTTTACTTTCCTATGAGTCTCTCTTTTTACACTGTTTGCTTTTTACCTTTTGCTTTTTAAATGACTCCTCTTTCAAACTCAACATCTCACACAAGGGTTGAACAGTTCCTCAAAGAATTTTTAGGTAGAACGATTTAACTTTGAAGGGGAGTGTTCACATGGAAGTAAAATCAGGAAGATGGGATGCTCTTTTGAAGTTCCTCTCCCAAATTATTGTGACTGTCCAAAAGGAGAGGCAAAGTTCTGTGCTCATAAAACGGAAAGTGAATTCCTGCAAAGAATAATCTGACACTCTTTCTTCCAAAGGAAACCATTATTTTTCTGTGCTTTTTGGTTACACAAACCTTTTCTACTTGGTTTATTTTTGTTGCATTAGTTCTGACATGCTTTGCAAGGTTTTGAATTAGTCTTCTACCTGGGCTTGTAGAGCAAAGACTTCAGTTTACACAGATGGACTTGTGCTGGTTTTGGTTAGCTGGCAGAGATTTTGAGAACTGTGAGTCTAGAGAAAGTAAACATAGGTGAGCAACAAATAAAATATTCACCTTGCTCTCATAACAAGCAAGTCTACAACTGATCTTGCCAACTTTCTTTTCTTTCTTCCTCTCCTTTTTTTTGTACAACTGTTGGATGTAAGCAGGATCAAACCCAAGTAATTCACAATTGTCAGTTTTTCTGCATAGGTAATACTCAAAATACTCAGTACTCAGTGGTTTTTTTTTGTTGCATTGGTGTTAAAGTGGCATCCAGTGCAGCCCACTTTCTTCTCTCTCTGCTAGAAGAAAAATGAAGAAAATAATTGCTGGAGCTGACGTAGGCCATTCATCTTGTCCTTCTTCTCTGTCCTCTTTGAAGTGGTCTGAAATCAAAACAATTAAACAGTAACATTTTTTACTGACTGACATGGGGGCTTCCATGTTTTTTGATGCACTTCTTTCAACAGACATTTCAAAGTAAGGTATTGCTGTCACAGCTACCACAGTCAAGAAGAGGAAGCACAGGAGGATTAAGAGACAGATTAACAAAGGTGTGTAGACACTTGGTCTCTACTAAAGCCTGAGGAGCTATTGCACCAAAAGCCATTACTGGATCAAGCCCTGGAATGGTCATTTAAGGTCATGCTGGGGGATGAAGCCAGATCTTTCCTGGCTGTCCTGAGTAGCAGTGGTGACCTGGTGTTTTTCAGCAGAACTCTTTCCTAAAATTTTGGAGGTCTGTTGCTCTGTTCACAAGATTCCTCATCCACCCCATCGTGTATTTGTGTGTAGTGTTTTGGAGTGTAGATTAATGAGATATAGATGTGTTTGTCCAGGGTCCTCTTGCCTTGCTGTGCCCACGGGACACGACTCTGACAGCATGACCAGTTCCAGGAGCTGCCTAGTCTGATCTTCCTTCGCTCTTAAGAGATTCATCTGAGGGAAGCTCTCTGCGGTGAATGAATTATTGAAATGAAGCACCCGAAGATACAGTTAGACTTTTGTTCATCCTGAGAAGTAATTAACAGCTCGGTGTCTGACCGCTGAGAATTATTTCCCTTCAGTAGTGGCCAAATCCTTCTCTGTGTCCCTGCAACTACATTTCTATGTCTTCAGTGCAGCCGAGCTCTTTCAGTGAATGTGACGGCGTGATAGACATACCTCTGAAGGTCCAGATTCATGTGTATGGCAAGCTTGTGTGGTGGACTACAGCTCACACTCAATTTCTGAAGCAATAGCCTTGCAGGTTCAGGGCAGCCTGGCCCCAGTTAACGTACAGGCGGTGGATTTCTGATCTGGTTGCAACCTCCGTGAAGCAGCTGACTTTGTGTCTGGGGACCTGCACTAGCCTAGGAACCACAAAACATGAATCACGGGGATTAGAACCTCTTGGCAAGATAAAGGGAATAGACTTCTGATGCTCTAAAGGTCAGAAAAGTTATTCTCCGTTGCTGTTGCCATCTTTGTGCCTAGGAGTGCTGAGGGACTTGGCTTGATGCTGCGTGGTGGAAATTGAAGTGGGTTTATCCTTTATGTGTGCCTGTGTGAGAAAAGTGTATTTGGTAAACAAATTTTGAAATACCTGCTTTGCTCCTTCTGCTTCATATGTAAATCCCACCGTGGGAACCACATATATGCTTATGTAGCATTTTTAAGTTGTAGAAGGCTAATGATGATGCAGCGTGGGTGCGTGAAGCCAGGCTGTAGTTTTTTGAGTTTTATCGCTAACCCAGGTGTATGCAGACCGTCCAGGAGTCTGCTGCCAGGTCGGAGGAGAGAGCTGTTACTCTCCCACTGCCTTGCTCCTTTGCTGCCCTGGTAACGCTCTGCCCGAGAAACACATTGGTTTGATTATTTTGGTGCACTTCCAAGCTATACTAAATAATTGATACATAATCGTTAACAGCACGCAAACTTCTAAGTAAAAAGTCCACTGGAAAAAGAAGCGGAGGTTTTTCTCTGGAGACAATCCAGTTGCCCCACCCATTTTCTCTTTTCAGAAACTGGAGCTCAGGAATTACTGCAGTAGTGCACAATGGTGGCTTGGTCCCATTCCTTTTAACTGGGCTCCTCTGGCAGTGAGGAAAGACAGAAGTGCTCTGAAACTCAGTATATACAAAATCCTCCTTACAGTCACGGAAATGTATTAGTTTGCAGATAAGTGGATAAATATATTCCCCAAGGAAAACTTTGTTCATACCTGTCTGTAGCTGACACTAATGTTGCAGCATGCAGCTGAGAGGAAGAGGTGCGGAGGTAAATATTCCATCCGACTCATCTTTGCTTCTTCCTGATTTTCCCTTTTCATTTGTACTTAATGACCATGGAAATATTTTTTCCTTAGAGATAATTCTATTTGCCTTTTTTTTTTTTTTTTTTGAAATCAAGGAAAAATAAATGCAGAGTATACAATCTATATGCTGAGTATCTTGTGCTAAAAACTAGATCAAAAGGACTTATTAGTGTAACTAAGATAAAAACCGGAAATTAGAAAAGTGAATTTGTGTCTTTTCATTCAATATTGATTCATTTTATGTGTACTTTTGTCCTGTGCTGAGTTGAGGCTTTTATTTTACAGAAAGAGAAGCATATACTCATGTCAAGAGCATAATTCCTAGTTATTTTCAGCAGGTGCTTTAACACGTTTGTAAATTCCAGCTTACAGCTGAACAATTCACCCTCTACCCCCTGTATATAAATTCATAGTGGAGGGCACAATGAGAGGTTTGAGTGTATAAATGATAGGGTTTTTTTCAGTGTGGAATTCCCATCATGAGGCCAGGCCTAAAAATGCCGTATGTTTCCACAAACAACTCCTGTGCACTGTGTGTTGAGTAATACAGCTACAACCAGGGAGGGAGCTTCTGCTGACAATTTCCCAAATGAATGCAGGACTCTGAGCTGAGCCCATTTATATGTAGTTTTTATTATCGGTCATACGCTCTTACCAGAAATACAGATGTGCTTGAATCACGCAGTGATTAATGACACAGAATTACTGTGGCTGCAGGATGAAAATTTCTTTGTGTACTATAGAGGATACAGTAACTTCCAGTTAATGACTTAATATTTTACAGAATGCAAATGAGCAAGTTAAGGCATGTAAACAAAAGTTGCCAGACTTCTTTTCAAGGTGTGAATTACATGCCATTGGAATCCATGACTTGATTTCAAGAAATAGTTTTGTATCTGTGCTGTTCTTTTTCCAATGGAGTGTTTCAATAAATAAACATTTTTTTTTTAAAAACTCAAAATATTCTCAGTAAATAAAAGGGAAATTCAAAAGGGGAAAGCCAAAGGGAATAGAGGAACTTTACAGGGCAAGCAATGATCCTACTAAAATAGTAGAATATATATTGTATAAGGGAACCTGAAGTGCTTCATTTTAGGAATGTTTCAACATAATAGAAATGCAAGTGGCTGCTAATTCGGAATATGAAGTGCAGCATAAAATTAGTAAGCTTGTGAGTTTAGATATTGTCAGCGCTCATATCCAGTAGCCATGTAGGCGTGTGTGTGCGGCATCAAAAATGTTAATTTTTCTTTTTCCTGCTGCTGCCCTACTGTGCTTTCCATGCGAAAAATCCAGGTCCAGTGATTGTGGAGTCTTGTGTCGAAGGGTGTTCTCTCCAAATTAAATCCCTGCAGCAGCAGGTGAGTGGTGTAGGGAACCTGTTTGTCACGGCTGTGTCCATCAGCAACAAGTCTTCTAGCTCTTTGGAGTGGCAGAGGCACGTCCTTGTGGAGCTGCAGAATTGCTGTCTCCATTTTTGACACTGTTAAGACCACCGCTAAAAGTGCCTGAGTGACCCCTGCTGACCCATCAGCGATGCCCACGGACGCTCAAGTCAGTAATTGCAACTTGGAGCTCGCTTGGGTCTGCTGTTTCCACTCTCACAAATCCAGTTTAAAACTGGCATCAGGCAATACTTACGCCAGCAGCTGTTATAGCCCAGCACATGCCTATGAGTAGCTGTATTTTTCGCTCTGTGTATTTACAGTCTAAGCTGTAAATAATGCTTGAAGTCTTCTGAGCTTGTTTCCAGCTGGTCTTTGGTGGAGTATTTAGATTGTTGTCATAGACTGGGACGGCCTGCATGTTTCTTCTGTGTGGTGGAGCTTTCATGTGCCAGTCTTGTTCACCTCAGCTTCTGCAGAAATCCACTTGCAAGAACAGGTTGGTGTTAGCACCAAATTCTCTGCTTCCTTTGAGGACAAAAAAAGGAAAACTTTTTTGTTTGTTTGTTCTCCCCCTAAACCATATATGTGCTTGGTCCTGGCAGATAGTTGTCCTATCTGCCCACATTTCCTGTTAGTGACTGGACTAATTTCTGTTTCGGCTTGCGTGAGAATATGTCCTGAATTTACAGAGATTTGTTTCAGAGTCCCATTAAGCTGTGAACTCTTGATGGTTTTTCTTTTATTCCTGGTAGTAGTACAACATTCACTGTTTCTCTTATTTCACATCTAATTTCTCTATTCGAACTGTAATGTAATCACCTCCGTGAAATGTCAGGTTACCATTCATAACAGACATTTTTGGGTTTTAGGGGGTTGCTTTTTTAACCAGTAGCTGATCTAGTCTAGGAATGAGTGGTGGTATTGAGCCAGAGGCACTGCTGGTGATGCTGGGGATGGTCAGGTACCTTTTAACCTTTCATCATTGTCATAGTTACTATTAACCTGTTTTATCCTGATAAGACTTACTGAAATTGAAAATATTCAGATGTTTGTGCATACTAGCATTATATTTTTTTCTAAAGGTAATAAGGATGCTGAGAGGAATTTCTTTGTTCCTAAGGCAAGCATAGCATTGTTACAGAAGTGTTTTCTCCTAGAGCGTTAGAATCAAATCTCCTTTATGTTATTTCTGTGTGCATACATATCTTTCTACATTTGTAATATTCTTTAGAATTCCCATAGTTCTGCAAACAGTTTTATTATTAGATATGTGCTTTCTGAAATCTCCACTTAGGTTATCTTTGATATCATGATGATATTAAAGTCACAGCTAGCAGCCAGACAGCCCAGGTCGCATATGTGTGGGGAAAAGCAGAGGCAGACAGTGAACAGGGGCAGAACAAGGGTTTATGGAGGAATCAAGACTGTATAATTTGTTTACCTGTATGAGAAATGTCTACATCTATTTATGAACAAAACTTTCTTAGATCTTTCTCCAGACCTGGTTTTCATATTTGCCTGAAATAAAAATAGTGGAGAGACCAGAGACCACGGAGAAGATTCTTATAGAAGTGTAGAATTTGTGGTTCTGGAGAAGATTATTTTTTAAATTATTGATATACTTCTACTGCAGCTCTAAAAATAAATAAAAGGTAAGAAAAAGGATAAATGGTTGATGCAAATACCACCCAAGAAAATTGGATCCAGATGGAGGAAGTGGGATCTATATTTTTGAGATGGAAAAGGTCTCCCATATTTATCCCTATTTTGTTTTATTTTCAGCACAGTGTGTGAAACTATGCTATGTTTATGTGTTGGAACTGAGAGTAGGGAGGTAGTAATGAATCTGTTGTCAGTGTATTGTGCTTTCTTCAATTTACAGCATCGTCACTGTGCTGTGCTGCCATGAAGGATAGAATATAGCCTTTGTCCCCATTCAACATTAGCAGAACCAAGAATGATGCATGCCGTTGGCAAAGACTTCAACTACAGAGTCCCCATTCATTGCTGCCGAGTAGTTTGTTTTAGCTGTGTTACATAAGCCGTTTGTGGTATAACTCAGGACATTGCACAGAATAATATTGGGCATGGAATCCAGCTGTTGTATTAGATGTTGAGAAGGGAGAAAAGATACCTTATTGCGATCAGATGCTGGGTTAGGCCTTCAGAAGCTGACTGATTTGAAGTATTACAATCCATGAAGCAGTAAATGAACAACTGCAACAGATGTCCTGTTTGCATATAAGTATTCAGTTTTATTACCTATGAACCTAGTGCCAACTAATGCCTTTTGTGAGTTATGCACCGATGAAGCTACTGCATGAGTTACTAAACTCATGATGCAATGGTCACGTTTTAGTGGGATTGTAGGAATAAAAGCAGATAAGAATTTTTTTTTGCATTTGAACTATGAAAAGTTCCTGCCATTAGGTATTGTGTTTCCTGAAAGTAAATCCACTTGCCTTTTGTAATTAACATTCTACCAGAGAGAATGCAAAATATTGTTAAGTAGAAAGTTTGGTTTTGCTTACAATGGCGAGAAGGAAAAAGAGCAGCTGAAATACATCAGAAGTTGTGGAGACTGAAAATATTGCCTTGCCATCCTCAATGTTGTCTGACAAAGAAGTAAAATGTTGTATAAAACTGTCTTTAGTTAAACTGATGGGTCTCTGCTCTTTGTTTGGAGAACTTTAAAAAAATAAATGAAAGCGGGCATTTCCCAAAGTCATGGATTGCCTTTGTTTTGTCTGCCCTTTGACAGGGAGGCGCTGGATACTGCCTGCTTGGCAAAACATCTTGCCTTTTCTTGGCATTTGATACCAGTAGCCCTTACTGTGACCTTGCAAAGCAACTAGAGATGATGGACAAACTACAAGCAAAAACCAAGTAGCGATTTAAGTTCTTGATTACTGAATTAGCACAAAAAACGTAAAGTATAACAACAAAGTGCAGACTCGGATACTGTTGTCATATATTCTGTTCAACCTGTTTCTCTAGAATTTTGCCCAAGGTAGTTTATAGCTACAGAAATGTAAAGATCCAGCTCTGCATAGGTGCTCTTTGCCTTTATAATGCTCCCTAGAATTAAAGGAAGAAAATTTCAGATCCAGTTTCAGTTGGTTTTTTTGAACCTTCTTTTTTCTATTTTCTTGTCTAGTTATGTGTCAGCCAAGATGCTGGTCATATCGTATTCTTTAAACTTACCTGGGAGCAAATCTTGGCCATGATGAGGAGCCTTAAAATTCATGCGTTTCACCTCTTAGTAATACAGTTACATCATGTACTGGAAGAGTTCCACTGAAACCTGTAGCACCTTGTCTTCTAGAGCTGTAACACTTTATTGCAATTATGTATGATGTTAACATGCACTGGTAGTTTTTAGTTAGAGACCAAACTTAATGTATTAAATTGACGCACTTGGCATTGTGGGCTGATATTTCTCAATTGTTTTCAACTACTAATCTGTTCTAAAGTTAGTCACCTTTTGGGGCTCTGGTCATCATGGTGGTGAATTACTGAGAACAATTTGAGAGTGCATTGTAACTGAAGAATTTGGTATCCATAAATATATATATGGGTGGGAGGTGCTGATAAAAACGATAGGTCATTTTTCATGGTTTTGGGGGCTGTTTTCAATTGGCTGTAAAATTGAAAATAGCCTGTTGAATCAGTTTGTTAGAAAGCAGCATTCAATCTTTATACGTCTAATCCAAGTTTTCTGTAGTTAGGCCAGGCAAAAAAGAAAATGGGGACTTTTTTCCATTTGGAAACTAATTTGAATTTAAGGAGGTATAAATGTAAAAATCAGGGTATATTCCAGCCCTATGGATGTACTTATTCTGGGACAAAAAAATATAGTGCTTTATGTCTGTTCAGCTTTACCGTTTTTTAAATTAGAATACTTAATCGAGACAGGCTACTAGCTGTGCATAGCTAGCTTTGAGTGTATGAAATTTCTGTGTCTTATTTGGGTTCCTAAGGAGGCATTAGCCAAGCATTATTTAAGTATCAGATTTCAGGCTGAATATTTTCAGTCTGCTTGTTTTGCAAGCAACTAAAATTACTGTAACTGAGAGAAAGGAAGAAAGTGTAGTTTGCGCTTTTGATAACAATATGTATGTAATCAACACCTCCTGGTTAATGAATTAGTTGACTGTTTCTTTCATACAGCCATAGGAGGGAAAACTGCTGGGATAATCAGCAAGTATTGGCAGACGGATTCAGTAACGTATGTATCAGTTAATATTTCCTTTAAGTAGCTTTCAAGTAGACTAGATCAAAATTTTGAATATGCCCCCTTATGTGTCTAATTATGTTCCAGAAGCTGAGACAAATTAAATATTATGAACTGTACCGTATTTAATTGCTTTCATAAACCTCAAGGAAGCACACTGAATGGTTTTATTCCCATTTACAATGCAATCACAGTCTGCAGAATGAACTCTTAATTTTGATTTTTAAAAAAATGAACATATTTGAAAGCTTTTTTTCCTCACAGTTCTTCTGGATTGCCAATATAAATATCTTTTTCTTATTAAATGGTGATAAGGAACTGTTCTTTCTACAGTACCTGTTGTGATTGCAACATAATGAGTTCTTTAGGCCTGACCATGTGCAGAAGCCCTGTTACAATTTAGAGTTCATTGCTTAGAGGCCGTATAGAATTGAGGTGTTAAGAGGTAAATGCATCAGCAGAGAATAAATTTATCTTTGGTATTGGCTACTAAACCTGTGCCCTCAACAGCATTACATTCCAGCACCCAGACTTGTCTTAAAACATTGTCTCTTGTCAACTGAACTGAAAACCAAGCCAAAGTGGGCATGGGGCCATTCCCTGAGCAACAAAGAGAGGATGATGCATGACTGGCCAACAAGTGATGGCCATACTTTCTGCATGACAGGATGGAGCAGTTTTGAGAGGAAAAGCAGTGTAGGAAAAGTTGTGGTTGAGGAGAGGTTGTGCTGGCTGACCTTGGTTCAATGCTTGGCTCCCCAGCCCCACGATGTTTTTCAACATGGGTCTGCCTGTGTGTGGTACCGTAATTTTGCTTGAGGAGCACATGCTCCCCAAATCCAGGGCAGGAAACACTGGTGAGGAGGGGAACCAGACAGCTCCTAGGATGGGCTGGACTTCAGCATTAGGGCAGAAGGAGCCCTGTGGAGGGCAACACTTGCAGGGTGATGTTTGTTGTGAGCTTCCTCTTGTTGTCCGCATTTAGATAAGATACTTCTGCTGATGAGAGGGTTTTTTGGGGGGAGGATGGTAGTTTGGATTTTGTGTTTTGTTTTTGTTTCGTTTTTTTACTGACCCAACAGTACTTTTTTTGTTTTAAAAAAATGCCGTAAGGTCAAACTGTGTTTCTTTCCTCTTGGCTATAACAAAATCAGAAAAAAAACCAGTAAGCCAGTCAGCTACCTTGTAGAGAGTGTGGTTTTCTCAATGAGAAAGCCTTATCCCTGACGTAATAGCTTTGTAGAGTTGATTTGCTGTACATGCAGGTGAGCTACAAATTCCTCACTCAGTCATGGCAGCTGGTACCCAAGGATGCAAGCGGGGATCAGAGGCTCCTCTGCCAACAGTTGGGATTGTGCCTGAGCTATGGTGCTCCATCAGGAAGCCGATACTTGGCCAAGCAGGGAGGCAAGGTTCATGAGGTGCAGGAGGCTTTTGGGAGGATCCAAGACCTCTGTTCTGCTTTGATGTATTGAAGGTAATTTAAATCGTTTCACCATGACCTCAGGGATTGCTGACCTGCTCTCTGTTGGGTGGTAGAGACTGGTTCTCGCTGTGTTTGGTGTGACCACTTTTCCTCCTCTAATTTTTTGGAACCTCAGTGATAACTCATTTACTATTTTCTTTTACCAGGCATACTGTCCTTTTGTAAGAGATTTGGTAGCAATGTACTTTTATCAAAAATCCAGTAAAAATAAGTTTCTAGAAGCACTCAGAATTGTGTGGATCTGTTTTGCAAACATCACTTTTCTACTACAATAATGCTACAGCTAGAGGAAATGATGCTATGTGTTTTTTATTTTAAAAAAATGGATAATTTAACCTACAAATAACTGTGGAAGTTCAAATCACCAATGAAAAAATAAAAAGGCCCACATAAACTGCTTAAAATTTTGAGTCTGATAGTGTCTATACTCATGTCCGAAGGTTGCCAAGTTCTAGATGCCATCTTTCCTGGGAACTAACCAATGCTCTCTGGCATGATTTTTACTTCCCCTTATATTTATATTTGAAAAATCATATATGTAATCTCTAAATGAACATAGTGGTTAACAAGCTATGGATTACAACCCACAAAACATATTTGCTGAAGTAAGTTTCATAATGCCTAGTGGAAAACAAATACCAATGCTACTAAAGCAGGAATATTGCTATACACACATATATTTCATATATGAGAAAACTTGAAGGAAAAATCCTCTTCTGAGTTTTTCTTGAGCATGCTTCTACCTGTTGTATCTAAGTTACTGGAGCTCTGGGGACAGAACTTGATTCTCTGGCACATATTTGCATTTTTCCTGGTAGGGCAGGACACCACTATATGGCAAGAGCAGTTAGTTACTGTTATTACATGAGCAGTAGTTTCATCCTTCATAGTTACATCCTCAGGAAGGACAGCCAGTAGTGTCCTCCTACAGCGCCACTGCTCAAAAGTAATTCTGTAGTCAGCAGCATCTCTGTTTTTCCTAAAATAAGAGGTCCCGCAAAATTGTATGAATTGCATTGTGCACAAGCGATGGAACATGATGCTTGAGCATCTTGGTGAAAGACTGCAGCATTTGGAGAAAAATCCTGCCTTACAACTAGTGGATCACCTGCAGCTGATGGATGGTCTCAGGACAGGTAGAGGGGGAGCGGACCCAGGCTGGGAAGGAGTGGGCTATGATATAGCAAATTTTCTGCTGGTCTTCAGCGGTAGATTGCCACAGGTGCATGCAGCCCTTGCGGCCCAACTTGAGTAGCACTGAATTTAGTAGCTAATTCAGCTAGTAACTGCTAGCTTGAACACAGCACAAAATTAGGGGTTTGATTACAAAACACTTATGCTTAGTAGTATTCTTAACCTCAGGTGCTCAGCCTTGAGCCAGAGCTCCTTGAAATTGGCTTAGACTTTTAGGGTTTGGGTTTTTTTACATTAAAAAGGAACTTGAAATGTATTTACTTGCTTTCTTTCATCTGGTACCTTCACATTTGTTTCTTCCACATGATTGCACTGCTGTGAGGGTGAGAAACCCGAGAAGAAAAACTGAGATTTTTGTAACCTTTTGCTTCCTCTATCAAATCCCTCAAGAAATTATCAAACACTGCCAAGGTTTATGATGTAATTAAAGACTTACTAACACCTTTTATAACTGCCTAGTGATCTAAGCAGAAAAAACTCAGTTGTAGCATGTTGTGTAACCAAGCACACTGGCTCACGTCTTCAAAAACAGAATTTAAAGTCTGTTTTTCCAAATTAGCTTTTATATAGCTGTGTAAGTATACTTAGTTATGGTAAGATCAGTGGAAGTAGTTAGATGGGCAGCACTACTTCTGATCTGAACTGCACCTTTGTTTTGTTTTATTTTCCTTAATTTTGGTCATTAGTTTTTCAATAGTTTGTTGATACTAGTGCACTTTGTATTTAGGTAATGGGAAGTAATTTCCATATTAGCTGCCCAGCTTCGATAAAGCAGCTGTTGCACAACATCCACCCTTATGCCAGGGTTCAGCCCATGAAGTTCTCTATTTTGTGTTTTAAGAAAACAGCTTCGTACATGCACCCGTGCCTAAATGGATATGTTTATTTTCTTTTATTCCCCTAAGAATATCTCTTAGTTACTGCTCTGGGAACTTGCTGTGGTTTTCTGATAACCTTTATACAAACCAGGAAGAAGTGTCCTTTCTCATTTCAAAATGAGTTGAGGCATGGCTGCTAGGTACTTTCCAAATGCGTGCAGCATGACGTCTCACACAGCTGCCCATACGAACCTCCCTCAGTACAGCTGTCAAGTACGTCTCATGAAGCCAGAGGCCGTATCTGCCATCCACTTGCATACAGTTTTGGGTATGCCAGAGAAAAAGAGGATTGCTCTGAGCAGTATAAATAAAAGTGTGACCACAGCTTAACTTTCTGTTTATTTTCCTTGGAGTTTGGAGCATGTGTGTATGGTATATATACACACATATAGAATCTTTCCATCAAACAAGGTCCAGTATTGCAACAATCCCGATGCACCTGCATGGCCCAACGAAAGGAAATAAATTTTTCAGTTCAGGCACTTTCAGTCCTGGCTGTACAACAAAAAAAGTGAGGTTCTGCTCAGGGTTCTGATAAATTGTTTGTCAGAAGCTGCTGTAGTTAAACTCAACAGTTGCTTTGCATGAGCTATGACTCCAAAACAAGTTGCTGAAACTTAGTTATGCATGTGCTGTGGACATGGCTTTGCTAAGGAAAGGGAATGTTAGTAATGTAATTGCTGATTTGTTCTGCTCTGCCTGAATTTTCTCAGGGAGCTTTGGTTCTTAAAACACTGTCACTTTCTGTGTTGCTGGTAAAAGCAAAAGCTAAAGGAACATGTATATGCAGTGGCCAAGATCTTCACCAGCACGGCAGTGTTGTTAATTTTCACAAGAAAATCTAGGAACAGTTTTAATGGGATCACTGATATCTCCCTGGCTTGGAGAACCTGCTTCAGCCCTGGACTCCTTGCAAGCCATGCGATGGAAGTCAGGAGAAGTGTGTCGGGGGCTCCGGCCTTAGGGTCACAATGGTTCATACATAATGGTCAGCATACACCAGGCAGGCTGCAGGCATCCAGATCACATCAGAATCTCTCCAACCCCAACAGCAGTTGCTCAATCTTTAGTCAGTCCTTCAGGCTTTCTTCTTTTTTTCTATCCTCTGTGTGTGAAATGTTTATTTAGTCAACCTTGATACCAGAAAAAAACTTGATCTTGCTCTTGATGTTTCATGTACTGTTATGGCTGATGAATCAAGGAAGGTTGGATGCCTTTGCTTTTAAATGTTTCAAGAAGGAAGGTACCAGTAGTGTCCCCATTTTACAGGAGCTTAATGTGCTCGTCCCACTGCTTTTCTTCCACTGCCTTCCACTCTGTGGTGTGGTATAGAAAAAATAGGAGAGGCAGTGGAGAAGAATAGCTAGTGGAGAACAGAAAAGACTGGAAAGAGAGGAGAAGAAGAAAGGAGAAAAGGACAGATAAAAAAAAAAATAATCCCACAAACAACACACCTGGGAAACTTAAAATAAAGTTGTGTGAGGACAAGGGAAAAAAATCGCTTCGTTCGATTGAACCCGAACTTGTAGTTGTAGCTAAATCACAGTGAATTGGGAGATACAACTCCTTTGTTTGGACAGCTGATGGGTCATTGCTTATGATCAGCCGAGGGAGATCCCTACTTTTTGAGGGATGGTATAAATAAGTAAAATATTTTTTACCCCAAGCTGCTAGTAATATGTAGACAAAATACACATAAGAGAGCGAAGAACTGTGTATTTTATTTAGAAGCAGGGTACAGGGAATCTGATGGCCACAAATAATATCATCATCTGCTGGTACAGTATACAGGAGTCAAAGTTAGTGGATGTTCCAGCAGATTTTTGTCCTTTCCTATTTATAGACCTCTCAGCATCTAACAGCAAACCACTACTTTTATTTTCTCTGTAGCCGATTGCATGGACTTTGGGTTTTTATGTGCAGTTCAGGTGACTTGCATTACTCCACATGGCTACGTCATGATTTATTGTTCTGCCTTAGACTTGCTGTTGAGGGTCAGATTGCATCTGACCTTTGTCCTGGATTACTGGGGACAGCACAGGTAAAGCTTCGCTTCACTTCTTTTTGTATTTAAAAAGAAGGGACTGCTCCTCTCATAGGCCTCAATGGGCACTTGGTGCTGGGAAAAGGGCAAGGTGTTTTGCCAGCATGCAGAGTCTCATGGCTGAACTGGGTTCCCAAGAAATGATCTAAACCACTTACCCTGAAACAGCATTGGCAAAGTCTCAGTAATTTCTGACAGCAGCTAGCATCTTCATATATAGATACATATTTTTATCCTACTAAAAAGATACAATGTATATCATATGTATATCGAGATGATGTATGTATATATCATATACATTCTATTCAAGTGCTTTTCTTTCTGACAAGTAGCTTTTCTCACCATCTTGGTAAAGTCTTTCTCCTTGTAATATGAACATAACTTCCTTTCCTCTTTGCATCATCCTTCTGAACAGCTGGAGACTGTTCCCCTGCCTCCCTTCAGTTTCCTTTTGTTTAGATTAGATAATCCATACTTTTTCTACTCTTCTCTGAATATCTTCTGACTTGTCCACATGTTTCATGGAGTGCAGCAGTGAAAAACCCAAAATGCTCCTAAGATCCAGGTAGTGGTGGGTACAGGAGAAGGCTTTCATTACAGACCTCCATTGCTGTCTGCCTGTTCCAGCACAATGTTTTGGGTTTTTTTTCAAGTGTGTGTTATTGTTGATACACATCTGGCTTATTGTATGCTGTAACCTCTAGCTGTCTTTCACAGAACTCCTGCTTAGCTGGGAGAGTGCAAGTTGGGTGGTCAGTGTAAGATGGAAATCTGGTTGTGAGGGTAGCATGGGATGGATAATGAAACAGGAGAAAGGATAACAATTGCTTAGAGGAAAATGACTAGATAAAAGAAACTATAAAAATATTTCACTAGGGAAAAAAACCCAAAGCTTGGAATATTTTTTCTAGTTACTATATCTGATACCAAAAGGATTTTGGCAATAGATGTGCTGAAGTTTAGTTTAGGTGCAAGGTTGTACCTAAACTGAGAGTAGGAGATAGTCAAAGGAATCTGGTTTTGTTGTGTATACAAGACAGTATGAGTAGCAGTATCATCATTGATGCGAGCATTTGTTTGCTTGCATTGGTGCCTGCCTTAATAGTGTCACTTTGCAGCTCATGCTGCTTTTCTGTGTGACCTCTTTGTGTAAAACAAATCAGTTCAAGTGATTTTTGTATAAAGCACTAGAGAAATTCAATTGAGTTTATTTTCTCATAACAACAGTAATTTTGTAAGTTTCAAGAAATGGTACCTTATACTTCTCAGTAGTCTTTTTATCCCACACTTGGAATGGAAGGATTACTTGTGCAGTATCCAGCATGGGTACCTACACAGAACAAGTCCTGTGATACTTTTGGTTGCTTAGGGTGTGCCATACATGCACAGCAAGATTGTCCTTTCTGCAAAGAGAGGAAATCCTCACTTATTCAAACAATTTGTCTTCCAGATTTGAGAAAAAACTGTGGGTCTTTGTAGCGGGCTAAAATCCTGCAAAATTTCACCACTGTATTTTTTCCAGTAATCCCAAGATTGATTATTCAGCTGCTTTTATTCAGTGTAGCACTTAATGTGAGTATTTGGAAAAGGGAAAAAAAAAAAGAAAGGCGGTTAAAGCATGGAACTTATTGTTTTTTTAGTTCTTTGAGGTACACTTCTGCATTCAAACTCCTTTCTGTGTTCACCTTGTTGATTTTGTGTGCCTGTAAAGGAGTCTGCTGTATGCGTGAGCACTCCCGGGAGGGATGTCAGCAATTTGTGCTCCTGAGTCAGCAGAAGTTGCTGGAAAAAGGACAGAAGTGTAGTAACTACTGCAGCGAATGCCATGGTTTGCGTTGTGCTGTCTGATCCTGATTATGGACCTTAAGCCCCTACTGACAGCCGCAATCCCCTTGTTTATGGATCTGTTCCTAAATGCTTTTGGAGAGTTACACAGCTATGACTGCACCCTGGTTGGTTTCAACATTTCCTTGTTAGTCTCAAGGGAACTCAAAACCGGCTACCCTACGCCGCTTCCATCATCAGCGGGAAAGGGGACAGTTTAACAGCGCTGTGCAAGGACTCCGGGGCTGGAATGGATTCGGGAGCAGGAGGAAAGGGTGCTCCACATTGGCAGGAAAGACCTGTTATCAAATATCAGCTGCATCAGTTTATCATTTCTGAACCAACTATTACTGAATTGGCCAAGGAGTGGGTTGAAATTGCACAGCAATCTGGGAGCTTTATTTCTGCTTTGGTCTTTCAGATTGGGTTATTTCAACCCAAAACTTCAAAAGCTGAAGACTAGATCTTTGAAGGGTAGACTTAAATTAGATATTAGGAAGAAATTTTTTATTGTGAGAGTGGTGAGGTACTGGCACAGGTTGCCCAGAGAAGTCATAGGTGCCTCATCCCTGGAGGTGTTCAAGGCCAGGTTGGGTGGAGCCTTGAGCAACCTGATCTAGTGGGAGGTGTCCCCCTGCCCATGGCAGGGAGTTTGGAAATGGATGATCTTTAATGCCCCTTCCAGCCCAAACCATTCTAATATGTTTCTATGAATAGAAACATTTTATGTCATTTAACATTTTTTTTTACTCATGCTATATCCTGGGTTATGGGATTTGGGTTGAGTGTTTTTGTTTTAAGAAACTAACCAACTGAATCCACAAAGTAATACAGTTAGTAACCCTACAGTGCTTCTACCCTTGAGCAAGTGTACCGCTAGGAAAGGATAGTCAGCTGTAGAATTGACCTGTGGTTTGTTTCTCAAGACCTGCACTTGGGTGACTACGTTATTTGTTGTTTAGTGTGTTCTGTGATCGGTGCTAAAACTTGAGTTGCACAGTTTGCAGATATGCTCAGTAACTGCTGTTTCTCTTTTATTTTGTTTTAAATAATTCAAAATGATGCTTATGCAAAGCTGTGGGTGCCCTGCTGCATAATTAATAGTACAACAAAACCACAGCAGCAATAAAATAATTAGTCAAAAAGGAGCTCTGCCTGTCTGCTACCAACAGGGAAAATTCTGTCCTACCTTTTTATTGCTCTGGAAATGTAGATCCAGGTCTCTGCACAAGCAGTGTAAAATAGATAGCTTTTGCTCAGGTCCATCTGTTGAAATTTAAAAGGGAGTAAAAAGAGCAGGAGCAAAGAGTTAACATGTTTCTGGAAAGCTGAAAGGAGGCCACTCCAAAAGGACCAGTGGATGTGAAGGGAAATAGAGTCTTTGCTTTTAGGAAGATGGCATCTGTGTCCTTTTGTTTTAATGAAGATACAAAAGGATTTAAGCTGTGGGTGGAGCAGAGTGCAGTAAGGCAGGTGTTGGAGTCACCCCAGTGAGTTGTACAGCCACCATGTTTTCCTGAACTGTTTGCACAAGAACCTGGTGTGAATTCCCAGTTGTAGCTGTTGTGAACTTTTTTGGAATCATACACTGAACACTTTTGATACAGAAGTTGGAAGTAACAGCGATCCCTTTGTGTGGCAGTCCCTTTTGAAGTGAAGACCCCTGTATCTGTAAGAAAACCTTATGCAGACTGATAAATTATGCTTTCAAGTCTATATTTTATATATAAATGTCTTATGAATCTTTTTAGCACAATATATGTTAACATGGATATTTACATATGAAATGGAAATAGGATTTTAAACTATTTAGTTGATTATGTAAGTATCCCTGTCCTTGTATGATTTTTATTTTCCCCCCTCCAAGTAATCAACAGAGAACTTCAAGGTTGAGGCATTTCATTCCCTTCTCACAGTAATTTCAGTCCTTGAGTGCTGATACTTAGCTAATTTGATACTGAAGCTTCTCAAAAAGCTTTTATATCCATATCCACTAGTCCTCATCTGTAGCGGGCAGCTCCATGGTGGTGTGACCTGGTGAGAAGCCCTTCCCTGAGCTGGTCCTAGAACATCAGTTATGGCAATGGTCACCTCTCCTGAACCCAGTTTAGCACCGCATATAGGTGAACCACCCAAACCATGCAACTGCAGCCACCACCGGCCCTTCACTGGCTGCATTATCTCATGTCATGCAATATTGTTGTTGGTTATGAAAGACATCATCTCATGTTGGCAGCCTACTGGCCTATCTTCTTCCAGCTGAGGCCTCAAAGGCTTATTCTACCAGTGCTCAAGAGATGTGCCTGCCTTAGCCGTGAGCTGATGCTGTCGGACAGGGCTGATGCAGCAGGCCACTACTGATCACATATTATGTGCCTGACTTATAAGCCCCATCAGTCCTAGTTCAGGAGAGCAATGTGTGTGGCTGTCACTGGACGATGCATTTGAAACCGTACCCTGGTGACAGTGAGAAGATATATTGTTTGTTGGTTGCCCACAGTTGAACCCATGACAGTGATACAGCAAGAACTTGTAATGAATCCTATGAGTCATGCCATTACTTTTTTGAATATCTATTTCCTTTAACTTTGTGCTCAGAGGGAGCCCAAATATAGCTGCGGGGACTTCTTCCTTCTTCACCTGCACATGGAAGACACCTCTGTGTGGTCTGGGCAGACAGAATACTTGTAGGAAAGAACCTTGATTTTGACCACCTAAGGAGCAAGCATCATAGAAACCCATCCTGGAGAACCAGCATTAGCATGGGGTGAGCAGCTGTTCTGTTGTCATTTTCCATAAAGTAACTGAAAAGTTGTGTCAGAGATACTTGTGGCTCTGATCATCTCTGCAGAATACACTGTGTGACAGACAGCCTTGCTCAGGGGTCTGTGTCTTAGGGATTGTGTTGAGTCATACAGTTGATTATTGAAATGTAAATAATAATTGACACATGTTAGAATTTGAATTTCATTAGGTGGAAGTTTTTAGACTTAGGCAAGTGGAAATTTTTTATATAACACTGCAACATGCCTACTAGCTTTGACAAAGAGGTTTTTTCCTCCTAATACAGCAACAGTAGAGAATAATAAGCAAGCAGGCAAGGTTATGCAACAGGGGGATATTGTAATCATCTTTGTTTTGGAGAAGACAGGCCAGTGTGAGGTACCTTTGAGAAACAATCGACTGATACCTTGCTTCAACAGATTGACATCACCTTGGAAAAGAAAATAAATGTTTGCTATTCCTGTCATAGACTTTCAATCACTACGACAGATGTTTCAAGCATGTTCTTCCTCTGTTAAGTTTCTTTATTAGTAAAAGTACTGCGGCCTAAATATAGTTTTAATTTGTTGAGATACCTTATTTGAATATGATTCAAAATTGAATTATACCTTGTGTAAAACAAAACCATTGGAAAGAATATTTAGGATTTCTTCAAATCCAGATAAGGATTTTTATTCAATCATATTTAAAGCGGTGCCAAAGAAATGGTATCTATTCCTAACATATAATTGCAATCTGCCTTAGGATGAACACTAGACAGTGTAGTGAACTCTTGTCCCCCCATTCATTATTTGGAATTACCTTAGATAAAACCAGAATAAATACTTTGCTAAATAGTTCTGTTTTCCTGTATCTGCAGTGTTGTTTCTTGTGACAACTGTGTATTACACATCAGAGGTACACAGATTTTGTTTTTCTTGATTTTTCAATTGAAACAGAGTTTAGCATTCAGCAACAGTTGAAGTGGCTGAGATTAGAGAGAAACAACACGCATATGTAATGTACCCATTTTTCCTTTGAGGAATTTGGAGGTGAAAAGACTATCACATTTATGACTCCCCTTCCCTCTGCCATTGGGTTCCAATTCAGAGCTCTCTGTCATTTCTCTCCTGCTCCGCTCACTCCTGGAGACCATTGGGAGAGCTAACATGATGATGCAGGCTGAGTTGTACTGAACCTTGATGGTAGATTGTTCCTCCTTTCAAAAACCCTTCCCTCCCTTCCCCCCTTTCCTATCTAGATGACTGCTTGCAGTTCATGAGACCCACTTTTGGAGAACACTAGGTTGGCAGCACAGCTGCCTGCCTGGAGTCAGGTCACGGTGGTATGACAGTAACTGCACTGGTGTCCCTTACGATTACAAGTGTGATTCTGAACAGTGACATTGATCGGGGAGCACTCTTGTTTGCGTACTGGCTGGCTGAAGGCTTTCAACTCCCTCTTTTTGACATCTGGCATCAGGACACGTATAGAGATGAAGTTGATAAATTGCAGTGACTGCAACGAGGTGCTCTTTGTTTCCAAAAATGATGAGTAGAGCAGTGCTAGGACACAGTTCAAGGTTTATTTCATCACTTGGACTTCGGCTCCAGTGGAAAAGATTGGAATTTCAACTTCAGAAAATGGAGATTGTCACTTTGTAATCTATTAGTTCATTTTTTAATAGTCTGTTAAAATACTCCCAAGAAGGAGGTAGGCAAATACGGGTGCTGTGATGTCCAGTCACTAGTGACTGAAAATAGTTAACATCCTTCATTTTGTGCCCTTTTTGGGGGAGGAAGGAGAAGTTCACGCAGCAATCGTATACCGCCAGGTCCCTGCTGTGAATCAAGTGGCAGTAGAAACAGTCTCTTGAAGGTCTCGCTTCTGCAGTAAAACTCCTTGGTAGTTGACTTGAGCATCCAATTTTGAGACTTCACAGGAGAGAGTAGTTCACATATGCTTTGTCTTGAAGCCATTTGGGTTCTGCTGTGGTCTCATAAGGAGAGATCACACATCTTCTACGTTTGTTTTACAAATTTAGAGTTAAGATCATTTGTACTATCTTTCTTTTTGTTTGTTTTCAAACTTCACAGTAGTGATGATTGTATTTAGCTACTTATTCCTTTCTTCATGCTACTTATGTTGATTTAGTGCCTTTAGGTATTTAAGCTGTGAGAACGGTGGGACAGACTGGACATCTAATTTCTCGTCTTTTGCAGCATTGTTCTTGTGATTAAACATAAGTCTTGTGGCATTCACTCCAGGAGGTGCTTTACGAAGTTCATGGATAATTTTACTATCCATGCACTTGTATTTTTTTTTTGCAGCATGATTGTAGCCTTCTCTCAATTGTTTTTATGAAATAAAAATATTTTAATAATGAAAGAAGTTAATTAGCTTACTTCTTGGGGTTTCTTTTCTGTTTAAAGAGCTGAGTGGAGCACATCAGGACACTTGTGGCATTGAGGTTTCAAGCTTCATCTCTTTTGTTCAACTTCCATGCCAAGCTATAGGAGCATGGTGAGACCTTTTATTTCCATGATAAAAGATGATGGTGCCTTTATCTCAAGATTTAGCAGGGCAAATTACTGTGAGTGAGGAGAAGAGGTAGTTTCTTGGAGTAAACAGTAAAGATGTTCCTGCCTGCCTTTGGATATGGCTTATAAGAATGGGAAGCACCTTGACCTTAACATAACCTTCTGGCAGAGTGCTTTGCCATCTGTCTTAAGACCTGCAATAGGAGATTTGACTGCCTCTTATAAGCTCTCCTACCAACATTGTCTCCCAAAAGGAAACAGAAGAGTTATGTTAAAATTATTTTCTTCAGAACTAGATGTTACAGAATTCAAACAAGAACCTGATTTTAGCACCTGTAGAAGTCTAAAACTAGCACAAACAGTTTTCCAAGGTTCATTTTTCTGTTTATATAAAGCAAGTAAATGAACCAATAGTTTAGTATGTGAGGCAAAATATTCTTAAATGACTGCAAGGAGAAAGGACTTTGGAAAGAGCCACAACGATGGATTCACTAGTTAGCGAGATTTCTTTCTCCAACGGGGGATACAGATTCTTTCTAGAAGATACCAGGGGAGGTGGTGTGCTGTGAAAGAGAAACTGAAGCAGTTGCAGGCATGATACCTCCCAGTTGGACATTAATGAACTATAACATTTATATGTAAGATTTGTAGCTTGATATGTATGCTTAGCTTGTCATATGTTTCTCGGGGCAGGGCAGGCAGTGTCATTTGTGCAATAGGCAAAGCCCTCTGCCTGTGGGTGCAACAGTGACCTTACATGAACTGATAAATAGCTGTCTTATCCACGACCTTTAATAGCTGGAATATGTTCACAATCTACAAGCATTTTAAGGCTTGCTTCAAGAGATCAGTGGATAAAGTGTATGTATGTATGCAGTACTCTGTGCGATCCTTTCCAGCTTATAGCAGCACATCAAGGGAATTCCAGAGTTCTAGGAGTAGTGTAGCAATCATTTTTCCATATGCTCACTTTTTTTCTCATGAAAGGTGCTCATTCATCGGGATGCATAGTGTTGTGCAGCCTGTTGATCTTAAAGGACAAAAACCACAGCAGAATGTAAAGTTGGATTTTATCCTCTTCGTGTAAAATAAGGCTTATTTTCTGTTTGCATTCTCTGGTTTAATTTGAAAGAAGAGAGAGGCGATATTAAAATATAATGAGGGCAGTTCATTTTGTTGGTTCACACGCTCGGATTGAGAAGGAAAAAAAACCCTATAATCAGCATAGTATTTAAGGGCTTCCGTGTAAGAACATTGTGCTTAACCTTCAGCAAATGCTTATGGGCTGCCCTGAATAGTAATGGGTTTAAGCACATGCTTAAGTGTTTTCCTGAAGGAAGACCCAGGTATCTTGGCGAGTGTTATATTACGGCTTCATTTACCTTTACCATAAATCCCAGCACCAGAGGCAAACTCTCCTTTCATCTCTTGGCAACTTTCCTTTCATATCTGGCTGTATAGACTTTTCCACCTCTGTTTGGCTCACGTTCTACAGCTCTTGCTGCAATCTGAGCAGCCTGGGCTGACCTTCAGTGCCGCTCCACAGGGGCTGGGGGGCCCTGCCTGAATGGATCCGATTGCACGATCAAAGTCCACACCTTCCCTTTCATCTCCCTAGTTTTGCTGTGGGTGAAGAAGTCACATGTGCAACAGGTTTTTTTTTCGGATTCACCCCCTTAACGGGAAGTAGGAATGGGAATTCCATGGCTTTGCTGGAAACGCTTTTCCATGGTGCGAAGATGGGGCTGGAGTACAGGTTAAATCTGCACCAGCCGTCTGTGGGAAATACAAAGAAAATAGACCTGTGAGTCCAGAGGAGGCCACAAAGATGATCAGAAGGCTGGAACACCTCTGCTGTAAGGACAGGCTGAGAGAGTTGGGGTTGTTCAGCCTGGAGAAGAGAAGGATCCAGGGGGCCCTTATAGCGATCCTTCCAGTACTTGAAGGGGATACAGGAAAAATGGGAAGGTGATGCTTTTTTACTGTGAAGGTGGTGAGGCATAGGTTGCCCAGAGAAGCCGTGGATGCCCCATCCATGAAGGTGTTCATGGCCAGTTGGATGAGGCTTTGAGCAACCTGGTCTAGTGGATTTTGTCCTTGCCCATCGCAGGAGGGTTGGAACTGGATGATCTTTAAGGTCGCGTTCAACCCAAACCATTCTATGATTCTACGGAAATTAAAAAAAAAAAAAGGGGAAAAAATCGGGGGGGGGGTGAAAGAAGAAAAAGGAGGGGGGGAATGGGAGAGGCAGGGGGAGAAGGTGGGAGGAAAATAAAAGAGAAGGAAACATCACTGAGCTAACAAAAAGCCAACCCCATCCCGCAGCCGCCGCTCCGGGGTGCGCGGGGGCCGGCGCCCCGTTCGGCATCGCCGGGCGCGCTCCTCTTGCGTAAGAGCCGGGCTGCCCTCCTCCCCGTGGCTGCCGTTGCCATGGCGAGATAGCGGGGGAGGATTCCTGGGATCTGTAAGTCAGGAAGAGAGAGAGAGAGATTACGTCTGAAAACCCGGCGCTCCGCTGCGCCCATAACGGGATGCGGCGGGGTCCCCCAGGGAAGGGATGACCCGGCGGGAGGCAGCAGTATCCCCCATCCCTTCTCCCTGCATCCCAACTGTTGTAGGGGTCGTTCTCAATAAAATAAAGCTGTGCAGGGAGGGGTGGCTCGCAGGGTAAGAGGATCAGGTGCGTCTGCACGGGAGCTTGAGGAAAATATGGCAAGGCTTGAGGTCGGTTTGAGGTTTCGGGCTGGTTTATGAATGTTCCTGGCGCCTGCCAAGAACTGGCTGTCGTGTGCGAGAAGGCAACTCTTGTAATTTTCACCTGCATATTCTATAATCGTGGTTAGTTGTTACTGTTCTAATCGCAAGCCATGCATATAAAGACATCATAGAATAGTTTGGGTTGGAAGGGACCTTAAAGATCGTACATCTTGAAAATCTACGAGCAGTATAAGCAAGCAGCGAGTTTAAATATTAGACCTGTGTTGTGATCTAGCCTAGATCAAGTCATTGATAGATATTCTTTAATATGAATGGAAGGAATGATGGAAGAAGACCCCAGAGTCTGCTTTGGTAAGTTTTCTTTCCATTATCTTTAATTATTAGTGTCTTACTTCATCTCTTCCTTAGTGTCAGAACAGGAGCGGTTGCCACAGATGGGGTCTGTGCTTTTGAGTGTTTTGCTACGCTTTGCCTTCTTGAATTCCTAGAAGCAGGTGATAATTTATTGAGTCCTGTCACTGCAGTCTCATCTCTTGTCACTGCAAGGATGTGCAGGTGAAAACTTTTATAAACTCTGATGTTTGGTTTTAACTTTGGAAAAGATGATGTATCGTCTAGAAGAAAGTATGAAAAACACCATGGTTCAAAATATGGTATTATAAACATGTTTCTTAAGAGAATAAACCCTACCTGGCTTAATAATAATATTCACTGGCAAAAAACCAAATGTGTGTGGGGAAAAAAATCGAAGTAAATTTAACATTCTTAAACTGTTTTACAGCAGTGGGGTGAGAAGTGTGTTAGGATGTAAGAGAGTACACTACTGGGAAATGAGCTTGCATTTACACCCACAGAGCGTTTACTGTACATTAGTTATAACCCTGTTGTTTTTGTTGTCTGCAATTAATTGAGTAATTTCTTCCATGACTGAAACTGCAGGTTAAGCATGTTTGCCTTGAAAGACAGTCTGCTGAATTGAGACGGCTTTTGCACTTACCATATTAACAAGCCTCTCGCAAAGCATATTTTGTGCACTATGGTTATGAATTCCTGAAAGGTATCAGTGGGGGTTAATTCACTGTTACATAAACAGTCAATAACAGCATTTCATTGTACTGCAGTTGCTCTAAAATAGTTATTAGATTCCAGGCTATTACCATGGAAAAAGGCTCTGTTTCGTATATGTGAACAAAGGCATTTTGCTTTTGAAAATACTATTTGTATGAAAAGGACAGAAACAGACTACAACAACTTTACAAGCTTTCAAGTAAGGACACTATTCCATAAATAGGCAAAGCCTAATCTTGGGCTATGGTATAGCTTTAGCATTGTGTTTTACAGCTGTGAAAAGATCCCTAACGCCAAGTTGCACTAGGAAGAGGGGAACCAAACAAAATCACAACCAAACCAGTTTTCTAGAACCCAATTATTTATTGTATGAAGACATTTCAAAAAAGTGTCATTGCTTTAATTAGCGAAGTGTAACTGTTATCTGTGTGTGTGTGCACAAATATTCTAAAAATGCCAAAGTCACAGCTGGCAAGACATAAAGCTGATTAATACGGTTGTACCGGAGTGTGTGTAAGTGCAGGGGCAGCAAAGGGAACTGGAAGATCGGATTTATTGCAGCAAGAGTATACAGTCGTTTAGCTCACTCCAGGCAGTCCAGGAAGGCGCTGAGAGTTTCTGAGCAACTGAATGCCCTGATTGAGAAGCAGGGATGCCTGCCTATCACTGCAGGGTGGCAAGTACATCTGCAGCCATTTCTGATGGCTCTGTGTTTCTGGGTTTGAAACTTCCCATCAGGAATTCATGAGATACTTTTGTTGTTGGAGTGTTGATTTAGCAAAACAGGCCTGATATCTGTTGAAGGAGCCTGCAAAATTGGTGCTGACTTCTTTGGATATGAGCAACTGTTGTTTGCTCAGAGAACTTGAAGTGTTTGGGTAGGAGAACTTTGCTTGCATTTAGACATCCTGGGTTGCCCACAGACTAGCTTACAGCTGTTGCTTTTGGGAACTGGAAATTTTGCTTCTGCTGCATTTCTATAAGTAAAGAGTACAACAAGGGGTTTGGGGTTTTTTTTGTGTAGTTCAGCTGTCTTTTGCATATGTCTGACGTTCATTAATATCAACAGCTACTTTCCAAGAGATAAAGTAACTTGTGTTTTGGTTTTTTGACTCTTGGTTTATTTTAAAATGCAGTATTGTTCTGCGTCACCAACAGTTATTTATTTAGGCATGCAAGGCAAACACATGACTTTGCATTAATGTCTCTTTCCCTCCTATCTCCCTTGACCCCAAAGTAATTCAGGCTGAAACTTGGCAAGTTAATTGCAGTTACCTTGGCAAAATTAAAAACAAATGAAGATGGATGAAACTTGACTTTAAAATTGTTTTGGTAGGCTGGCCATATGCAGCTGAATGCATTAATTGCTCCTGTTTTGGCAGCTACTCTTGACAGTGTAGGGTTTCAGTAAGTGCTTCCTCGTTGAAGGAAGTGAGTTATGCCCCGTTGTCTGCTTCGCTTCTGGAGCCTTTCCGAAGCTTGCTGCATTTATGAGTAGTCTTAATCAATGTTGTGTAGCTACGCCTTTCAGATATTTTAGCTTTCCTGACATGGAACTAGTGTCAACTTATCTCTGTATCTTTATTTCAGTTTATGTATACTTGTCACTGGGAATGAAGTGTTTGTTTAGTAGAGTCAATATAATTATAAAGGAATTAATGACATATTAAATTAAGAAGAATTCTTGCTCATTTGACTGTTATGTACCATGATTTGATTATAAATCCCAGTAGTGCCGATGGCCCTGGAGATGATAGACGGGAGTACACAGTATATAGTGGGAGATCAGCTGTTAATGTGGGTTCGTCCAGTCTTGGCTTGTATTGTGAAAAGACACTGAGAAGGTGCCTATAACTCAAATGTGAAATTTATTTAGAAGGAGACTCCAAAAGAAAATGCAAGCACAAATCTTCCTGTTTAATGTATTTGGAAATCTTTTTGTAGTGTTAAATCTGATGTTGTAATTTCATTTAACATATTTTACAGAAAACTATAATAAATCTTTGCAAGTTGACTTTTTATCCTGACAGTGGGTAGTACAGGGAGGTTGAGAAGCAGGGATAAGGCTTTTGGATCTTAAGAAGATCATTCTGCTAACCCAGCCCAAGGAGAAATGTCAGGTGGGAGGCTGGGCTGGTTTTAAAGTAACACATGAGTTTCTTTTGGTGTGGTCGAAGTGGCCATTAGAGACACCCTAAAAGTGTACCATGCTGCTTCAGTTTTTACCATTTAGTTTTTGTATGTTATAAAGTGAACGGTCAGAAACCAGTTGATTTTGAGCGCAGCAATATTTTGCTCTGGTTAAACATACATGCTTTATTATAAGTCTTTATTGTCATTGCAAGATAAACATCGGGTTTTTATTACTTCATAAATTTTATCTTTAAAGATCATTTTTCCAAAAGAGGTTGTTACCTCACCTAGGAATTATGAGTGTGATTGTCAGAAGTTGAGTTAGATGAATGCTGTTTCAATTGGCAAGAGTTTTACCATCAGTTTCTGTGGGAAAATTAATTAAACCCATCACGGTTATCACAGTACCTTTGAAAATCCTCAACTATATTGTGAAGATTTTTTGCTTTGTAATCAATTGCTGCAAGTTGGAAGAAGAGGCTACTTTCTAACTACCCTTATTTTGGGTTGTGCATGCGATAACACCTTTACACTGTTATTTAGGAGATGCATGCAGGAGTCAAGTGTTTTTGCAAGAGGATATTAGGCAGCTTTGTGTGAGACTGTTGTCTGAGACAATTTAATGGGGCCTGATTTTCAGAAAGCTCCTTGCTGAAAGCCAGGCTCTTTTATGAGAACTGTGGTTGGGGGCTTTAACTCATGAACTGCTTTTGAAGTCCATGGTCTAACTATTCAGTACATCCTGTCAGAATATATCCAGGCTGGGGGCATGATCTCAACAATGTAAGATCATGCCCTGAGCTTGGGTGTAGTAGTAATATGTGATGAAACAGCAACAAATCAAGCAGCCTTTAAATTTTTATGCACCATTGAAAAAGGCACCAGTAAATAAGATGTGCTCAGGAGAACATCTAAGGGGTTAATTCAAGTGTGTGTCTTATGTTAGTTGACAGTAAACTATCTAAATATCCCTGTAATACTTGATGTGTGCAGCAAATATATTCGTTTGGAACATAAATTATCTTTCCAATAAATCATTGGAGCATGGAAACATTTTTTTTTGTGGACGGGAGCTAAGGCATGCAAGAAGGTTATAGTAGGCACCAGTACCAAACTCACATATTTATTGACAAGTTCCATAACCCTAGAACCAATCTTTCCTCCTGCCCCCCATAATTGTTCCCAGTGGTGCTTCAACTCCACCTCCCCTGCATTATGCCTCATACTACCTTCTACCTTCCCATCATTGAGCCATGTGGTTGAAAACAAGCATTCCCTTACCTTTTTCCACTCACCATATAAGAGGGAATTTTATGCTGCTGGTTGGTGTCTTGCTACCTGTTTTTTCTCTATTTTTTCATTGCCCTGTGCCTGGATGCTTTCCAAGGCAGCCAGTCTTCACTTTCATCTACGCCCTGGGATTCCAGAGGAGCTAGGAAGAAGCAAACCTTTGTGTGAGATCTGGCTGGTTTACAAAGTCGCTTGCTACAGGGGAATGGAAGTCATAACAAGGGAGTTCCCACAGATAGGTGGATGTCGTGGGGTTGTGCCAGGAAGTTTTGGATTCCTAATAAAATTGTAAGATGTAATTCTGGTTCTTAAAATCCATGGGATCTTTATAGTTGGTCTAAGTGTGGTCTGAATTTCTCTGAAAAAGTATGTGGTTTTCTGGCTTAACCATTTCCTGATATTTAGGCTTTCCACTGCTCTAGAGATGTAAATTCAGAGGTTGAGATCTTTATCTGTTGTCCTCTATGGGTAGTGTATAGGTGGGGGAGTGAAATGCTCACCTGAATTTGGAGTATGGGGCTGGGAAAGGCATTTCAATTTCATCTCATTTATCCCAAGCAACAGAGAGAAATTAATCTGTGTGTACCTGCCTACTATTGTTAAGGGACAGATATAGATATAACAAAGACAACACACCAGCATTTCAAGATCCTTAATCAAGTTTGTAGCTCTACAATGGATATAGTGTTGTTTGTGGAAAAAAAAAGCAATGTATCCCTATTGAAATTACTTGAGTATTTTCAGAATGAAACCTCTGAACATTAGTAAATTTATTCATTGGTTTGAGTGAACAATAGCTATTAAATCCACACTTAATGAGCATGTGCCAACCCATTCCTTGTATGTCGGAGTATCCATAATTAAAGTTCATTGAAAGTAGATTTCTAGGTCATTGTTGACATTATTTTTAGACGTGTGCCTTTTTTTTCCTTTATAGCTTATATTTAACCTGAAAAAGCAACAAAACCTAAAATGTCAGAAAACTCAGAACTTGTCATATATCTGTAATTTTTTCTAACATGAAAATGTGTATTAAATCAGAGTTTCATTCTTCTAAATTTTAAGTACTTTGTTTTTAATTTGACTTTTCAAAGTCTGAGTGGCTTTTCTTAGTGTAAATTGATAAGAGATGTGGGGAAAAAAAAAAGCTTTGAATAAATCTTTTGGGGGTTTTGAGTTTATTTTAAGAAAAGGTGAAACTGACCATTCTACAAAATATTTCATAAAGTAAAACTTGCTGAAACTCATCCTTTCCGCAATGTCTTAGATTTTGGTAATGATTTTTCTGCCTGGAAAAGATTTTTGGCTCATTCCCCCTAGCAGCATCCTCTTGTTTAGGCACAGGAGCCTACGGTTTTCCTGGGGAAGGTAGGCCATTGTAAGCTATAGAAAATTAATCAACTGTGACAGCCAAACAGTGCTAGCTATGCCCTTTGGTAACATTAGAATGGGCCAGTAGCTCATTAAATAAGATTTAATTTAGGCTTTCAAAACACTGGAATATCTTAATGAGAGTCCCAGTATTGACACCAGTGATGATAAGGCTTTGTGTACCTTAAGCATTTCCTTGCCATAATGTGTTTCAATTTATTTTGCTCTGATTTTATGGATATACGTTACTTGATTTGGGGGTGATTGTGAGGATAAATGTGCCATATACTGCATTTTACTCTCCAGTACTAGCATATAATGTCAGCCTGATTTTTTTAAAACCTAGTTTTTATGAGGAAAATTGTAAGGGACACTACATGGTTTGATATGCTTAATCCACTTCTTGTTACACAGTATTTGCTTAATTTAAGTAATGCTTAAAGCCCCTTTGATAATACAGCACAGAGATTCTTATTGGCTTGTACAAGGTATTCCCAGAATGTATTTACTGGTGTGGTTTACTGCAGCCTTCTGGTTTTCGTTGGCACTGTGCCTCAAGGTAGTTTTACTGTTGTGCTGTTTGGTTTCAAGTTTTAGTTCTTACATGTAAGTTAGACAGGATATATTTATAAAGCAAAATTTTGTAAAATTAATATGGTTGGCCATCTCAAACCTGAACCAAAAATGAAATATTACAATTAAAATTTTGTTTTGCTTTGCCTGAGTTCTGTTGAATTGTATGAGAATGGAGGTATCATTTCCCGTTGCATATCAGCAATCATCAACAGTCTGATCAGTTCTTTACGTTTTTTATCTCTCTTATAGATTTTATGTTAATAATGTTTAGGAGGAGTGTAGCATGGTTGTTTTTAAGGTATCTTTCTTGGTTGCATAGACCAAAACATGAATAGTTCTATGGAGGTTGCATTTTCACATCCTGACAACTTCATATTTGTTCTTGTTCCTATTCAAATGTTTAATTTCCCTCAGACAACTTAACCTTTTTCCACCACTTGAAATAATGACGAAGACAAATAATATTTGTCACCATCTCTTCAACCTGATGGTTTTGCTGCTCCTTCAGTATCTCGGTGGTCTGGAAAAGCGTTTTCTGCCTCTTCCTCAAGTAAAGGGGATGGCCAGAAGTGGGAATGCCTCTGTCTCTGCCCCAGCCCTGGTGGTGATGTGCAGCTGCCAGGTTATCACCACCAGAGAGACCTTGGAGGGCCACGACAAGGGCCTGCCTTACCCACCGTTGCAAAACTCCAGTGGGCTGAGGGAGCATGGCCAAGAGCAGTCTGCAGGGCAGTTATGTATGGCATCTTCCTTTCTCCCGACATGACACTGTGTTGTGCCAGACCCATCAGCTATAGTGAGGTGTAACGTAGCAATGGAGTGAGGAGATTTTACAGTACCTCCAAACGAAGTATGCTTGTGAAGTTCCAGCACTTTGCTTTTGGATAAAATGGTTAAAAAGTAGTGTTTTGGGTGAAAGATTGAACAGTACCTGAAGAGCCCAAGTGACTTTGTCAGGATTTTTAGGACCTCAAACAGAGGTATGAATTTTGGGAATCTGGAATGCTTGTGAAATAGAAACAGTATATTTTTAATAGTTTATTTAAGTCAAGCTTCTCGGGAGAAGGGGACTAACTTTTTTTTAAGTTATCTGTGTCTAGCACACTCCTTAGTCAACAAGGTCCTGATCCTTCACTAGCAGACTGTGATAAGAACACCGGTGATTTCCCCCTGTTGCCTTCAGACTTGTCTGATAATAATCCTGTGTCGGAGTCAAGGTGGTTGGGATTCCTTTGTGCTTTTAACTACTCGAGTTACCAGTTAAAAAGACCCATTTCTACTTAAAAGTGATCAAAGATCGCTGTCACTCTCTGCCTGGCACGGGTCTGATGATGATGGATGTGATTGGTACCTTCACAGCATGTTCTTGCCTTGTCTTTTCCTGAATGTGTGCCCAAAGGGAAGGTTTCCACGGTTTTCAAATGGCCTTTAGCTGAAGGTCTGTTCAGGAGAGACAAGTTTAAGGAAAATGTAGCAAGTACAAATCCTTGTAATAAGTTTCTTATGGTCTGTGTATGCGCTGCCTGACAGATCTGTATTTGGCTTCACTAATGCCCATTCAAATGCAGGTTCAGTTTTCTTGGTTGCAGTTGAATATGTCTCCGTTGGAGGTATCTCCCTGCACAATCTCACATCCCCTTTCATGGGCAAATACTCCCTTAACTGCTTGTATCCTGCTCTTTGCCACTGTCTTTCTCTTGTAAAGTGAGTTTAAGTGTTTAATTTGGGAAGAAGACACTCAAATATTAGGTGCTGTAAAGTGCAGAAAGGGCGTTTGTTTCTGCTGATGGGGTTTGCTGGCATAGGTATCTGTCTCTCAGGGCTTTCAGAGGAACGCTCAGCAGAAATCTGATGACCTGCTGTAGGAGCAAAAAGGTGCACGGGTGAAAATGGAGGAGTTCTTGTGAATGTCAAGGTCTCATGCAGGTCTGGAGCTGAGCCTGTGTTCCTGTACGTAGAGAGAGAGAGATGCACTGCCAAGAAATTAATTTCTACTTTATTGGGATACTGAGGGTCTCAGTGCACCACATTCAGAATGCTTCTGTGGCTTCCCTTACAGAACGAAGTTTGGGGAAAAAAATGTTCCAGCTGGAAAGAAACTGATTTTTCTTTAATAAAAAAAAAAGTCTTGGAGTGCCTTGGGTGTGTTGGGTAATTGTGTACTCAAGAAATGAAGTTACATAATGAAGACACTCCTGTAACGCTAGCCTGACAAGAAGACAGACGCTGTAGAATATCCACTCATCGCTGAAGAACTCCGATAGGTGTAAAACGAAAGAAGCTTTATCCTTAGCGCTGTTGTTTATTCACGAAGAGAAGTTGTCTTTGGCATGTCTGTTTGGCAAGCAGAGTCATCCTAGTTTTTATTCTGCGGAGCTGCTTTTTCTTGTCAGTGTTGTGTTTAGAAGTTTCCTTTTCCAACGTTGAAGGGGAAAGGTATTTTCCATAGTTCATCAGAAGGCTTCGCTGCCGCTGGTTGGACGAGTCCAGGTAAGCTCCTTCTGGAGGCAGGGTGCGAGTGTGAAGCTAATTCCTGAGCAATAGCTCTGGTGGCAGGAGTTGTTCCATTCCATCCCACCCCAGCACTGTCTGGTGGGAGAGAGGAAAGACATGGAGGGATGTAGAGGCAGCACACAGCAAAGCAGAGTGTATAGGACAGCAGTTTGGGTTTCCCAGTTCAGTAATCCCATACAAATCCTAAACAGTAGGCAATGATGTCCAGACCTACATTTCATGCTTACTAGTTGAAGTTTAGGGGAGTTCTAAAAGAAAGAAGCTTTCTGGGATAAACCAGGATATACTATATTTACTAAGTATGTACATTTTTAGTTCGTGTGGTTTATGCAGTGTATGAACAGGCCTTACTATTGACTTGGGGTACATATGCCAATTTTAAATGCAAGTGAAACTTTATTTCACGTGAATATTTCAAATGTAATTTGATTTTTACTGTGAAAAACATTTCCTGAGTTAAGTTTGGGATGTGCAGCACAACAGGAAAGATATTTAATACTTCGCTTAATTTAGAAAAATGACCTTTCAGAGAGAAACATTGCACTTGTCAGAAATATACTGACGGATTAATTTATTATGATGCCAATGTGTTAGTTGACTTTTGAAAGCAACCTTATAGATAATTGGGTTTATTTTTATCTTAGATCTGTCTGATTGTAGTGCCTCTCACAAATCAAGTCACTACTGGCTTTTATGGTTATAATTAGATAGCAAAATTTGGAAGCAGAAAAAGAAAACTCACAAAACAGAAATAAGGAGCTGTCTAACCTGTGTGGATACTTGGAATTTTAAACAATATTGAAGTTGTAAGATTAGCTCCACTTTCCACTCTCTTCCTCTAACACCCCCTTTCCCCATCACCTTTGCAATACTACCTGAAAATACCATACTTTTTATTCTGATTTTAAGTGGCCCTAATAGAAACCATGTTTCCATGTGATAGAAATGTTGTCTTGCATTAGAAAATGCTAACTTTGTTTCCACAGTGACTTTCAATTTGTAAAAATCTGCAAGGAATTTGAAAGCAACTTTACTACTTCCTGTAGGTTTCTGACTGCTTAAATTGATTTATGTTTAGAAGCTAATCTTGCTCACTTTGACAAAGCTGGCAACTTCAATGGGTTTATTTGTGCAGATAGAGTGAGAAATATTTAGCTTTTTATATACATACTTTAGCTTTCTGGTTTCTGAGAACTATTTTCTTACAGTTAATTATGCATCCTTAAAAATGTGTACATTCATACGCATATGTAAAGGGAAAGATGGCAGTTTAGTTTGCAAACTCTTGAGCTTCATTTTGACTGTCAATGTTTTTAATTTTTGTCTGAGTCAGAACGCTCTCCAAATTGTTAAGATAGACTCAGATCACGAGAGCTACAAGTCAGGTCACATATTTTGTCACACGTAGCATCGTATACTGTATATATATATATGGCTATGACCGGAACATCATCCAATATATTACTTTACAAAATATTACCGGGTTCATTCTAAGTGATCTTTTGAGTGTTGTCCGCTTTGACAAGATGTCAAAACAGGAGGTTTGTGTTCTTGTGAACAATCGGCTGCTGTCAGAATCAGGAGATGGCTCTGCCTGGATGGACTTGGAAACTGGGGTGTGGAAGCTAAAATATTGAGGAAAAAAAATCCCTTTCCATACTTCAATTCTAATAATTAAGATGGTTTTAGATGGAGTGATGTCAACTTAAAAGGGAACAGCTTAGGAGTTTAAAAGTCTGTGTTGTTTAGAAAAAATACTGAAGGGTCAGTGGTCAGACATGCTTGTGTAGGGCAGAAGTGTCTGTATCAGCAAACAGAGGAGTCTGAGTTCACCAGTCTACAAGGTTTCAATTTTAGTGAAATGCAATAATAAAGCCTAAGTGCATGATAAAACCACACAAGTTTACCTTTATCATTAAATTTTAGCAGTATTTTATTGTTCTTGTGTTAGAAATGTTATATTAATGATTTGAGTTGACTGTTGAATTTGCAGAAAATATTGTTATCTTCAAGTCGCTGTTGAAAACAGAAAAGTCTGTATTGTTATCTCAATTGCTATTTTCCTGGAGTTGGTGGGCAGCGAGTTACTGTCATATTTTGGTGGTTACAGTCAGGTCACTCTGAACTAGACTCAACTGAGCATTTTTGGTAATATTGCAAATAAACTCCAGCTTTGCACCAGCAAACTTACTGTAAATCTGTGGTGATCTCTTTTTGGGTGGTAGTTTCTTAGAATAGCTTTAGTTATTGTTGGAATAATGGCAAGTTTAAAGAGTATTGCATGCATGTAATGGTATTTCATCTCAATCAAAACAAAGGATGTCAGTTTCTAAAGCAAGCAGAATTATTTTTAACTCTTTCCTCATGTCTTTAAAATAAACTCAGAGTGATTCATCAGTATCCTGCCTAGAAGTGGCCCCTGAAAAGTGTTTCAGAGGGAGAATAACAAGTGGTTCAGTTTGCAGTTTTGCAAGAACTGGCTGTTGACTATGGTGTTTTGCTTTGTGGGTTTTTTTAACCTTTCATGCAGTTAATTACACTGGGTGGTGGTGTGAAAAATCATATTTGATCTCCATCATGAACGTTATCTGTTTGCCCTTAGCAGGGTGTGTTGTTCTTAATAATGTTGAGTGTTGAGATTCCTCGGTGCATAACTTCAGTATTTCATGACAAAACCCCAAGAGCTAATGCCTAATTACGTTTAAAAGGGTTTCTCTTAATCTTTTCAAATAGAATTGACCGATGAATTCATTTGCAGTGGGAAGGCTAAATCTCAAGCACTTATATTTGAAAGATCTGCCTGAAAGCAGGGAGGAAATTTGAGCAGAGGTAAATTGGTAAAACAACTGCTGGTCCTAAGACCTACCATCTTGATATTAGAAATAAGATTTATGAGGTTTCTCTTTGGTCTTCTTTTTCCGGTATTGCTCATTTTGACCTCGCCTTTAACATTTATTATTTTATACACCTGCATTACGTCAAATATTTTCCATCTCTCTGCAAATTAAACCACTTTAAACTTCTAGACTCTTCTCATACGGAGTCTTCTGCAGACTCCTAAATATTTTATTTTTATTGCCCTTTGAACATCTTCTAGTTTTGAAATAGTTGTATTATTATTGCCTACATTTTTTCCTAAAGCAACCCAGCATTTTATCTGGAAATACTTCCCCCTCCCACAAAGAACTAGAAAGATAATTTATGTGGTTATTTTCAGAGAGTCATTGAGACCTGTGGGTCAGTTCCTCAGTGCCGCATACCTACAGGTCATAAATGGAATGTATGAGTAGTGTAAACAGATACAGGGATTTGACCTGGTTATTTCATTCTGCACTTCAGTGCTTTTTGATCATGGCTTTTTCCCTTAGCGTGCTTCCTGTAACATGGCCTTCCAGGTAAAATCACTGCTCACAGTCCACAGTTTAGGCTGCTAATGTACTGGTTGGGTTGCATTGCTCTTGCTGTCTGATGAGGAAGTGACTCCTAAGGTGTCGTACAATAGTCTGTATTTAAATCACGGATCATGCCAGGAACTTAAACTACATGCATGCTATACTTGGTAATAGTTTGAAAATGGATCTGCTTTTCCATATTTCAATCCCTGTTTTACAAGGATTTTCTAATGAGCACCATTGGGTTTGTCCTGCTTTTGTGCTGAATTTAGAGTCACAATTTCACAATCTTTTGTTTGCTGTAGCATGAGAGGTAATGAAATTGCAGCCAGCAAAATCTTCAAAATTATCTACTAGGAGTGTGAAAGTGTAAATTTTATCCAGTTGATAATTGGTAATTAAGGTCAGATGCTGTTACTGAATCCTTCCTTGAGTTGTTAATGAATACTTGTTGAGTATTCAATTTGAATAAAACTCAGTTTCTGAAAGTTCTTAAAAATAAAACCGTCACAGTTAATACAGTTTAAAGTAGTGACTAAATGAGATAAACCAAATGAGAGCCAAGGTATTTAAAGACTCGAACCATAAGTTTCACATGAGGGAGAGGGTGTTGTTGGCTTTTGGGTTGGGGTGGCTTTAGGGTTTTGGTCTGTTTTTTAAAGTATTATATGCTTAAGATTTATCCTCAAGTATGAAGCCAAAAGACAAATACCTGAATACCTGTAAGAAATTGGTTAATTTTGTGTCAGGATTAACCTGAGGCTGTTTGGGTTGTAATTAGGAATTGTAACTGCAGAAAATGAGCAGGTGGACAGAAAAACTGCCAAAGACATGAAAGCATCAGGTCATCTGCTGTATGAGTATATATTTTAATTAAATTCAGTCACCAATGAAATATTGTCCAAGGTTTATTCACAAGGGAAAAGAAATGGTAAATCATGTGTTTAGTATTTTCATAGTTGCCATGATTTCTTCTAAGTAGAGTTCTCAGACTATGAATTGATCTATCTTCTCAGGAAGGAGAAAGAAAGTGGTTTCAATACATCATTTCTACAGTATAGACACTGTGTATTTGCTTTGTATTGTAGTTAATTTTGTTCTTTTTTTTCCATGGAATATCTTTTCTCCTGCTTTTATTCTCCTGTCTCCTTCTCCCTCACCCACTTCAATGTGAAGCAAAGTATTTGCCTCTATTTTTGAGAATCACTAAGAAAGAGAAGTGCTGTCTGAGCTCTGTGCAGAACCAAGAATCTCCCTGGAGCTGAAGGTATCAGAAGCCGTTGACCTACTGCGGTTCACACAGGGAAACACCAGATGTGTGCATTTGGTGGGTGCCCACTTTGTCCCACTATTCACATCCTTAAATAATAGCACTGGTGTCAGCAGAGGGGAAAAGGAAGGTCTTGATGATGCGATTCTTGGTATAGGAGGAGTTGGGAAGAGAGTAGAACTGAGAGAGTTTTAAGGAACTCTAGAGTCCAGCCTTGCTCCTGATTCTTCTGTGCTGGAAAATCTGTGCTGGAAATTCCAGCTGTTTTGCGTGACGGTTTATAACAATGGACAAGTTGAGTTTGGAGAAGATAGAAGCATGAGGGAGAAGAATTAAGTATTTGGAGAAAAATAAAGCATTCGGGAAGCAGCAGTCCTTCCTTGAAAGGTGATCACTAATGATTTGTCAAGAAATTCCAAGGAAGGAGCACCCAGACTGCAGGGGCAGAAGGTGCCCACACGAGATCTGCCACTGGCTGCCTTCCTAGTCGCCAGGTGTGTGCCCTCGTATATCACTGCGGGCCTGACTCAGCTGTTGTGCATCAATGAAAAGCAACGCATCGCTGTCTCCCATCACAGGTTGTCATCAGGAGAAAGTATCAGGCTAACAGCTGTGGACTTCTTTTTTTTTTTTTTTCCCCTCTCTCCCAGCATCTTTTCACTTTCCTCATGTAATGCCCCCTTCAGTAGGGTTGTTTAAAACTGTTCTGGTATTTAGTAGGACTCCCATAAGCTTCAGTGAGAAGCTGGCTTGAGGCTTTTCATTCAATGCAACTCCAGGTGCAGGTCTGGGAGACTCGGTAGTTTTACTCTCTGGTGTGAAACTCCTCAGAGAAGGCAAATGAAAGAACAGGAGAGGTGATCCAGTTGGCCTCATTCTCTACTCCTTCCCTCCTTTGTGCATGCAAAATTTCCGATGTTACTTTCCTTTCTATTAACCATGCACAATTTTTGTCTCTCTTACTTTCTCTGGCTGGAAACGTGGAACTTTGAAATTTATTTTAGCTGAGCTGTTTAAAAACCCAAGAAAAATACTTCTGTAAATAAGCAAGATATTTAATAACAAAGTGAACAGATTAGAGAATATATAGGGGAAATACCACTGAAAATCTTAATAGTTCGAAAAATTTGAGGTTGTTTCTTAAGTCATTAATTTTAATACTACCAAGAAAATGCCCAAACAGGCATGTTAAAAACAAAACCAAAAAGCAGTTCCAGGACATTAGACCAGGTTTGCATTTTCATTCTTTTAGTTAAGAAGCAGGTTCTAATAATTTCTTCTCCCACTCACCATATTTTCCAAGAAGTCATTGTTCCAAAAAAAAAAGCAACCACCAAACCAAAAAAAATATCTTACTGTAAATGAGTTTATAAAGTTGGATGCGTGTCTTTCTGGTGTGGTTGTGTAAAATCTTTTTGTTGAAGGCCAAAGCTGATATATTTGAGGACTTTGCAGTCCCTGGATGCTCACTTTGGCACATTGCTGTTGAAGTGAGCTCCCTTCAGCCTTAATTGTTCCCTTCCAAATGCAGTATGGGATGGTGTGTGCGGCAGCTTGCTGTGGCTTTCTCCCACACGTTCCTCACCGCCCCCTCATCTTCAATCAGACGACGCAAAATTCAGTGTGAATTCTAAATAAAAAAGGAAAAAAACACCCGGGTGATATTCAGATTGCAGAGTGCCGTCATTTTGTAGGTGTATAAGAAGCAGCTAGTTAATTATGTTTCTAAGCTTGCAAGTAGATAAAGAAAACTCTTACTACTGAACCTAGAAAAAAGAGGGGGAAGAGGGCTAGGTTTTTGTTTGGGTGTAGTTTTTACTTGTTTTTATAGAAATGATAATGTTTTTCTGTTCCACAGCAAGAGGAACTGTATTTCTTGTGGGATGAGGTGAACGTGTGTGGATCTTTAAAATTTTTGCTTCTTTTTTCAAAACATTTTTTAGCATATAATAATACATTTAACTCTATGCTACCATGTTTGTTTCCTATTCTTTCTTTACTAAACAAAGCCTTCTCAGCTTCTTGTAATAACTAGGGGATTTTGTGTAAAAATTAATGAACTGAGTTTTCAGTGTCAGCATTCCAGGATTTTTTTTCAAGAGTTTATTAGTTGTCTAAGGGTCGCTTAGAGATAATCAAAACCAAAATGCCAGTAAGATACTTCAGCCTACTTCCTTTCATTTCTTTGGGAGAAATTTATTAGATTTCTTGGAGAAGGAGAGAGAGAGCGAGCATTTAATTTTTTTTTTCTCAGATTTGATACTGATTACCATCCAGGGCACACAGCAAATAATAACAACCCCCATCCCCACAAAGAAAGGAAAAGAAATGAGTTATGGTCAGGACTGTGCTTTGGAGGAGTCATTGAAGATTTCACTGGTTTATTCCCTCTCTCTGTAAATTCCGCCCCCCTGGGGTTCTATTGCAACACATTTTTGTTTGTGAACTGTGCTTATAAATCATGCTGTGTTCGTTGTCTCTGCTCCATTTAAGATCCAAGCAGTTTTGCCTTTTTGCAGTGGTCAGGAACAGGGCAGTGCTGACCTTTACAGGTGGGCTGGGGTGGGTAAGGATACCTGAAACTGGGACTCGGAACAGGGAGCCAGCAGCAGCGGTGTCTCCAGGGCCAGCCTCTGCTCCTGGGGAAGGCAGAGCCCAACGGGAAGAGAGAGACAAGATGCAAGCTGGCTGCACAGCAGACAGGTTTTAACAAGTGCCTTGGGACCAGCACAACCCTGCTCCAAGTGGAAATCCTTTTTTTTAAAGAACTTGGGGAAGAAAAGCTGGAAAGCCTGAAAATGGCTCATGCAGTTAGCAGGTAACCGGGTAGGTGCAAACACAGCCTTAGCAAGCTGGTGTGTGGTTCTGACCAGAAAGTAATCTTGTTATAATAATGTGGATGTTTGTCACTTGGCCCCCTGCAATGGAAGACTTCAAAAAATAGCAGTTGTTTCATACAGCTTTGTCTTGTAAGGCTTACCTGCCATTCAGCCCCTAAATCAGAGTTGAGCTTGTTTAGCAGAGAGAGACATTATAGTAGGCTTCCAGCACTGAAAGGGGACTACAGGAAAGCTGGGGATGGGCTTTTGTCAGGGAATGCAGTGACAGGACAAGGGATAACGTTTTTACGCTGAAAGAGAAGAGATTTACATGAGATATTAGGAAAAAATTTTTTAATGTGAGGGTAGTGAGACACGAACAGGTTGCTCAGAGAAGTCCTGGGTGCTCCATTCCTGGAGGTGTTCAAGGCCAGGTTGAATGAGGCTCTGAGCAACCTGGTCTAGTGGAAAGTGTCCCTGCCCCTGGCAGGGGGTTGGAACTAGATGGATTATTTAAGGTGATCATCCTAAAGCTTCCCTGTTTTGTTTAGAAGCCACATAAGTCTGTGCATGGTTTCTGGAGACATAGTTCGTCCTTGCTTCCGCTGTCTTTAATGGGAATGGCTCATGGAGAACACCAAGTGTGGAATACTCAACACCTAGTTTTTGTCTCAAGTCTTGGGGGAGGATGGGAGCCAGTAGAGGAGAAGCATAGAATAAATCACTGAAATGAAGTATTGGCTGAATATTTATATTTTCTGCCCCCAGTTTGTGTTTGCCCTGAGTAGAGATCATGAGCTGCCTAGGGCTTTTTTTGTTTGTAAGCTGCTTAGAGTGGCTAAGCCTGTGTTCATGGCTGGAGCATGCCATTAACAGGAAAATGTCATATCCTTGTGCCTTTGCTTAAGTTTTGTCTCAGGTACACCTAGTCCTGCATCAGCTTGTATTAGCTAGTTTTTCAAAGGTGTTTGTATTTTCATCCATCCAATTTCTGTTGTTTTTCACATTAAAGCTGCTGCTAGTAACATTTAATTCGGCATGTTAAAAAATGAGGGCAAAAATAGAAGATTACTATGGAAAAATAAGCTTGCAAAGTCCACAGAGCAAGGTTTAGCATAACAAGTTAGTTGTGGATTTTTAGTGTTTTGGTTTTTCAGTACTAAGGCCCACCGATGCCATTATGACTGTTCATACGTTGAACTGTATTCACATGCTTTAAGACCTGTCAAGTTCCTGGAAAAACAAGCAATCAAAAATGAGATACATCAGTGAAATTAATGAAAAGCTTTAAGTTTGCATTTAATGTGGTTTTTTGCCTATAGAGGGACTTCAAATTTGAAGTTGATTTTGCAGCCTTGTTGTTCACAGTGGATTTACCAAAAAGCATAGAATTTTAAAGTAGAGAATCTTTTTTGAGAAACAGATACTGGCTTGTTGTGCTCAGAAAACAATGTAGAAAGCAGGGAGGAAGAGGATGGAGCAGATGCAGCTGACCATTGTTCTGGAAGAAGTCCTAGCCTGTGTTAAGCGACAGTGCCATTATAAGGACAACACCTAAAGATGCTCCAGCACTGACGGGAGCCAAAGAGGAAGGATTGGGCAGGATGGCTGGAGGTGGTGGCCCAGATGGCTTCTTTGACCTGAATGGTAAAGGGACTATGGTGTTTGAGGAGGCTGGGTTTTAAGGATAGTTTGGAAATAAGAACACAATTTTAAAGAAGAAAGAGTATTGAGTGAACTCCCCTGACACACACCAGAAGAAAAACCTCTTGTATGTGTAAATTTATTGAAAGGCTGATATTTACACATTTTGCAGTCAGTACTCGTTCCTTAGCAGACAAACACTGCTTGCCATTTTACAGTTAATAAAAATGTGCCTCTGCCGATCCCTGTTCTTTTGAGTGATCCAGCAAAGAGAATGCATAGTGAAGTGACAGCATTGCTGATTTGATGGAGTTATCCACTGAGGTAAAAAAGAAGACACAAATGCAAATGCAAAGGATTTCAAAATGACATTAGGTTGCTGTGCAACCATATTATAAAATGACAAATGAAATTCAGTGCGGATAAATGCGAAGTGATGTCCACAGGAAAAATATTCTAATTTTTCATTTAAATTGAGTTGCTTGTTAACACTCAGTCGTGAGATCTGGGGGTCGTATATTTCTGTGGAGAAGTCAACTGTATACTCACTAGCTGTCAAAAAGCAAATAAAGCATTAGGAATGTTTATGGCAGCAGCAGATAAAAACATATCTGTCACAGTACCCATCTGTGTTGTGCCTCATCTTGAATGGTGCGATCAATTCTGATGTCTTCCTCCTAATTCTCTTTCCCTTCTTCACTTCCACATCCAAAGAGGATAAAATAGTACTGCAAAAGTTGCAGAGGTCATAAGTCTGTTAAACAGCTTTTGTATAAAGAATGCCTAGATGAGGCCCTGCAGTTTGAAGACAAGAGATGCGTAAAGCTCACATGGATTCAAAGCACACTTGGAGAAACTAATGTGGGAATAACCAGTGAGACCTGTGAGGTTCTAATACAGCTTACCAGGCTTGCTTCAGAGCTGCGTGTTTTTTAGAGTCAGGGATTTACCACATGTCACATTCTTGCTTTTCGCTTGACTTCTGCTCTTGGCTGATGCTGGAGGCAAGATGCCAGGCTGGATTTTTGGCTTGACTTGTAGGCTTTTTCTTTGCTTACTTTTTTGTTAGCATCATCAAAAACATGTTTTTTCTTTTTAGTCTTTATTGTCCATCTTAATATCAGGTGATTATAATAACTTCAGTATCAGAAGTCCTACTAAATATCTAATCACTGAAACCATTTCTGTCAAGATGTCAGGATCTCAGCAGGGATATTTTTTGAGGCATGCTAAGCTTAAGAAAACTGACTTGTTTTTAAACAGGGCTGCTGGTACTTTAGGTTCCTCAGTGCTGAATGTGTCTACTTAAATGATTTCTGCCTTGTAAACTTGGTAGTGTTTGAGGAACTCCAGAAATAGAAGAAATTAGAGAGCAGTTTGACCCCTCTGAGAACTTGAAAGCTTCCGCGCTGTTGTCTCAGATGATGAAATACCAGCTCTTGACGTTGTTCTACTTGTTGAACCAGTTATGTTTCTTTATGTGTTGGGCAAGCCCTCCCTCATCAGCCTTGCAGTTGAGGATGAGGGCTTTTAAAGTACCAGAAAGATGGCTGGAAAACTTTAATCCTGTTTGGCTGTGGAGCGTCTGGCTTGACTATTTGCTTCTTTTATATAGGACTTGTATTGGAGAAAATACAGAAATTAAAGAATTTTTGAGGGCCCCACATGTTCCTATTTTTATGTATTTTTCTGTTGAGAAAAGTTTTCTTTTAATAAAAAATTCTTACAAGTGTTTCACTGGCATTTATTTAGTGTCAGGCTTTAAAAAAAAGAATATGTGAAAACCACGCCATTTGGGGACATAAGACCAAAGGCTGGTAAGCCTGCCAGGGGGAGGGAGCCTGTCTTAGCACAGAAGGTATGAAGGTGCTCATAGCAGCAACTTGAAGAAAGTTATGAGCTATAGCAATGTGTGGTCAGCTTTTATATTTTGTTTTACCTTTTAGCTCTGATACTGGATTGGGTATAGAAAAAAACAAAAACAAAAACAAAGCTGAAATTAAGCCTGGAACAGTGAATGCCCTAGAGGCTTTTAAATAATTATTAGACAAGTTTTAGTGTTAGTGATCACCCTGTCCTAGGTACAGGGCTAGCATTTGGCAGGCTAGAATTTGGCAGCCAGGCAGAACAATGCTCTAGCCATCAGCATAGCAATGGTGTAATTATTGCACTAGATGGCTGATCAGGAGCTAGCAAATACGAAAATGGAACTGCAGTCAGTACCTGTGTTTGTGCTTTGATACAGGAGTGAGACGAAGTGAAAATGAATTCTCTCTGGTGGCACAGCTCTGAGAAGTACACAAAGGAATTAGGATCACATGGCTTTGTTGGGCAAGTGGAAAAGGAACTAGCTATGGAAAGTGCCATACTTGCACTGTGGCTTAGACAGGGTGAAAAGATGCCTAGCAGGAGATACGTCTGAAGATACTTCACCTGCGTTTCTGAATTTTTCTGCTTGGCAGCTACTGTGCCTGTCCTCACAGGTGCCTTGCTGTGGCTATATCCTTCTGCATCTAAAGCTGTAAGGCAACAGGCATATAAAACTCCTTTTCCCCCCACCTCCTCCTGTGTTTAGGTTTTAATGAGTTTAAAAGCCTCATCATGAAATTCAAGTCATGTCAACAAAAAAAAAGTTGAAAATTCCCCAGCTGTAAATTGATGACATGGGGACGAAGTTTGGGTTTGTATGCAAAGTGCTTATGTAATTTATGCACCTTGTCAGCCTCATCAGGAGCCCTTACCATGCTTCAGTAAACGTGTGATGGCAAGGATAAAGCTATTATATATTTTTTTATATACAGGCTCTCTATTGACTGTCTTGCTGTATATACAGTATTGCTGTTCAATGCCAGTACTAATTTTATCTGCAGATTACAGATTGTATTTTCAAATATGCAAGCCTCTTTTTTTCTTAAAATGAAGAATTGTAGGAGGATTTTTATCTTCTATTTTCAATGATGTTATGTAAAGTATCTGTCATGGGGTTTTCATTTTTAAATGCAAATAATTATATATGGCAGGGAGTATGATGGGCATTCAAAGTTGACATTAAAATGAAATGCATAGTTTTCCTGAAAAACTGACCAAACGTGTCATTAATCAAGGTTATAGTAACTAGTAGAACATTTTAAGATGTTTTAATATAGAAGTGGTTGATAATTTTTAAAACCACAACTGCTCCTGCATAATCCTACTAGTTGGTAAGAATTCTCAATTAACATTTCTAATTTTTAATAGATATTTTCTTCCCACCCCCCCCACCCCTTACAGCTGTACGAGCAATCTTTGAACCTAGTAACATCCACCAAACTGAGATTTAATCTGTTTTTAACTTGCATTTATGATAGGCTCGAGACATCCGTGCTATCAGCTATCAGGCTCAATGTTTGGCAGCCCACTAAGCTGTGATGCTGTGATTCTCTAAGCCCCAGACTGGAAAGAAGAAACCACAAAACAAACGGTATGCCAAAAGGTGTCAAGTTCCCACACTGTAAAATTGAAAAGCACGACACAAGGACTGCTTTTGCCTCATCTGATCTCTTCCTTTTCATCTTGAGCATTCTTCATTAGATTAGTATAGGGAAATATATGGGGATGTAAGAGTGGTTTCTGTTTAAAGCAAGTTGGAATTTGAGTGAGAAGAGTGCTTCATCCCATGAGTTTTGTGAAAGGCCTTTTTGGGGCTGTTTGCTGACTCTGTAGGTTTTCACTTTGGCAGGAGGGCAGTGGTGGGAGCTCAACAGTGGATGCACTGGGCCATCAAAAGGTGTCAACTGGCTATGCCAGTCGTCTACTGTCGGTGCCAGACCCTGCACCTCCTGGCTGCTGAGTCCCCTCCTGCTACAGCCCTTCCTCCTTCCTGAGCCCAGGTCACAATCAGGACCTTCTCCTGGGCTCTGCCACCTGGTTTTTGGGTTTGGAGCATCTCCCACTGTGCATGGAAGCATTCATCATGGGTCTGCTGAGCCTTCACTCTTCCCAAGGACAGACAGGAGGAGGCATCCCACCGGCTGCCCCACCAGCTGCAACAAGGTCACGGTGAACCTAATGGACTCCTTGCACAGACACAAGATTCTTGCCTTTTTTATTCCCCCCCCACCCCCCCTTTTTTTAAAATTAGCTAGTCGAGTGAAGTCTTGGGATTCCTCTTGGTTGACTGAAACACATTAGGACTACATCATTCTTCTTTTAGCAGGTTGTAAAGAGCCTTTCCTCCTGCTAGTGAAAGGGAAAAGCCAAGCATCTCAGTCTCCTTGCAGTGGGGCAGGGATGCTTCTGCATCCTCCCTGGCCTGAAGCAGGTACCCTCTGCTGCAGGCAGAGTGCCTTGGGATTAAATGCTGCCTGTGTTGCAGAGGAAACCTGCTACAAGGGGAAGCACTCCGAGCTTTGATCAGTTTCATGCGGGGCAGTGGCTGCCCTTCCTGCCCTGCCACTCCCTGCGATACTTGAAGCAGCAGGTTTCCCTCCGACGGTGGTGTGAAATGGTACCAGTGGGCTGTGGGGGTGGACTTTGGGACCCTCCATGTCCAAGCCGAGCTGTTCTTCAGATGCTATGCTGATCTGCATCACCTGTCTAGTGCTCAGGACATTTTTTCCTTATTAATTAATTAATTACTATGTGATCGTCTTCTGATCCTTTCAGAAACACTTCTCATTCAAAGCACTTTGTTTCTAATGTGTTAGCCCTGGTGGGTTTCGATAGTCAGAACGTGGAGATTTCCACACAGGATTTCAGCCTCGTTTCACTTGCTCTCTGAGGTTGTTAAGTAAAATGGAAAAATGCAGTGGTTTGAACTTCCATCAGTGTTTTTCTCGAGCTGTGCCTCTGGACCCAGGAAAATAAAACGCACCTATGGTTTTGTTTTCAGTAATAGTACCTAATGCATATAGACCTATTACGTTAATGCACTTCAGCTGAAGAATATTTCGTCACTGCATTTTTTTGCTGGTGATCTAGATGATCAGCGCAAGAATAAATAATTGAAGTGGAGTCTTTCTTCGTGTCCACTGAAAAAAACATGGAAAGCGACTTTTTTAAAGTTATTTTTCAAATGTCTTCTGATGCATTAAGAGAAAGTGCATTTTTTGAGAAAGCTAGAAGAAAAACTGTTGCCATCTGAAGCTGTTTTGCTGAGGGTATTTTTAGGATGACTCAGACGTGAGGCCTGAAGGAAGTTCTTGCCTTTAACTGAAGAGGGGAAAAAAGTGCTGACATTTTCCTTCCAGCTGTTTTGGTTAAATATTTGAATATAAAAACCTAGCCTTTCAGGCAAGATACAAATCTTTATTTTTTAAAGTTGTGATAAGGTAGCCTTCTCTTAGTGTCCAGTATGGTATAAATGTACTAATTTTCCATTTTTTCTTAGAGAAACATGGTCTTCGAGATTAAAAACAAAGTCCTTTTTTGTTTTAGAGCAGAAGTTTTAAGTCTTCATCAAGAAGCAAAAAAAACCCCAATAACCAGCCAATTTTCTTTGTAGACACCTGCAAATCTGTGCAATGAAAAATATTCACATTTGGGCATTTTGCTTAAGTTTAATGAACATATCCCACCCACCTCCCCTATGTAAACTTTTTGGGTGGCTCAGTCCTCCTTAGTGATTGCTTTTGCCTTCCTCTGTGTGCTGTCAGTGTATGGAGCAGCTTGTTCGACAGGACAAAATCATTACACTGGCGTGAGGACTGTCTTCTGTGAACAAAACCATGGAATTTTCTTATGTGCTTTTTTTTTTCAAAGAAGAAAAAACAAAACCAAACCAGAAGCACACCTACAAATAGAAGATTTCTTTTGCCTCAGCTGAAATTGCTGTCAGAAGTTACTGGTTTCATATTTTGCAAACTCCATGCTTTTCAATATTTCTGCTTTCTTTGCTGAAATTCCTAAACCTTTATTTTTCTTCTTTAACTGACCGTATAAATAAGGCCTTCAAAGTTTTTCTTGAAAAATCCTAATGCATTTCCAATACACATAAACATGTTCAAGTTTGTATACGTTGATATGCTGATGTCTTAAAAAAAAGTAAAGCTCTTCATAAATTGTATCCTATTTGTGGTGTAATTAAAATCTGTGAGGTTATAGCTCTCAGTGAAGATCAAAAATAGAGAATGTAAAAGCTGGTGAAAAATCTGGTTTATCTTTTCATTTAAGAAAGCGCCACAGCACTACCGTATCTAATTCAGACTGTTGCTATCCATTTAATGATCTGTCACAGCAGGAGGTGTGTAAAACAAGAAGCATATTCTAATGCATTCCAATCTCCTTCCTCGTGTTCCTAAAAAGCACATTATATATTTAAAACCCCAAGGAATTTGATGATATTTCCACTCAGTGGATAACCTGCTGGGAGAGCTGTATTGGACAATAATGTGTGAAGGTTTAATACCAGAGAAAGAAAAGCCTGTGTATGTGTGTGTGTCACAGTCTGATCTTCTGCCTGCGCTGTGGCAGTTTAGGATAACTGAGTTCTTTCTTTCAGCCTGAGAGGCAGTGGTTTGTCAGGTATTTACCCATACAGGATCTGTACTGGTAAAATGTAGCAGACTGGAAAGCAGCTGCCAGAAATTTTGTAAAAAGGCATTATATGTGCCATGGTGCGGTAATGAGATCAGGTAGCTGTGTAATATGGGTTGCTATGAAGACATAGTCTTTGATAAAACCTTCAGCAGGTAGACCCATATTAATACCCATACCTCATCCACAGCGAAAATCTGTGGTTTTGGTTTCCAGAACCAAAATTCAGGGTTTTTTACCTCCATAGGTATGAAGGCATATGTGCAACAAATATGATTCGTTGAGGAAACATTTCAGGAGGTGCAGGAAGGGTAGGCAGCTTTCTGACTGTGCACCAAGCGCGTGTTTACCTAGTTATTGTTTCTGTTATCTATAGTTCTTTGTTTGGGCTTATAGTCTTACAAAGAAGTGGTCGGGAACTTCTAATATGAACTCATTTTTATTGTTTTTTAAATAAAAGATAAGGAACTCAGCTAACGTGATCAAAGTGTTTAATCTTTGTGGCAGTCTAGTGTAGCATGCTTCCAGAATACTTGAGTAATTTTTCTTTATAAAATAGGATGATTGTGAATTTAAATGTATACACTTATTGTAGCATTTGTGTGAAATAAACTGCAGTTGTCTGTGTACTTATGGATAAGCTTCATTTGCTGCGGCTCTGGGAGTACATCTGGTTAGGATCCTGGTGAGGTTTTTTGGTGCTTTTTATGGGACAGTGCGCAGGAGAGAAATTGCTGAGCCTTAGTGAGAAGGGAACCTGGTACTAGTTTTGAGAGGCAGAAATGCAGAACTGGAGTTATCTGAACAAAACGGGGTCTTAAATCCTGTGAAGAGGGTTTGTTTCAGTTGTATTTTTTTTTATTTTTCTGAGAAAATAATTGGAAAACAATTTAAGACTTCAGTTGTGAAAAAATGGTTCCATTGTAGTTGAGTGGTTCAGCTCATAAATATTAGAGAAGTCATTTAAACCCATCAATTTAGAAGTCTGTTGAAGAAAGGACCATTTTCTAGAAAACTTGTGTTTCATAGGATCGGTGAGTAAAAGTCAGATTAAGTAACTGCCTCCATGCTCATGACAGTGAGGACTTTGCAGAGCTGTCATCCTCCTTCTACGTATCACAGACAAGATGTCTGGCATTTCTTGAGTTGTACCAAGTAGAGTTGGAGAGGTTTAGGGTGAATCCAGTTATATTCTATTATTTCAATTTAATTTTATAAGAATTGTCCCTTCTCTCTGTGTGCCCTCCTCCTGCCCCGAAAAGGAGGGGGTGGGGGGGAACCCACTGTCACAGGTGTTGGGGAAAATGATCAGTTATATCTGAAAGGCATGTTCGAATCTCAGGTCTTGGTTGGGCCATAATGTGATAGGGAGCTCAGCCTCTCGTGGTGCTGCTGTTTCTTACCAAAACAATGTCTTTTCCTGCAACTACTCAGAGCACTGTTTGTTACCAAAAAGAAATTGGTCTCTGGTTTTTATTTATTCCAGTTGCCCCTTTTCTTCCTACTTGCTCTACGCATGCAAGCGCACACACTTGCAGGAGGAGGTCCCTCTTTCCCATGAGTTCTTCAGTGCAAGAGCAGCAGAAACACAATTCCCTTCCTGACACTGATGTATTTGGGGGTAGTGATCTGCAAAAAAACCAGCACGAGAATAAGACTTGAGGCCTCCCTTTATTCCTGCTGTGTCTGAATTCTGGGTAGTTCGACAGAAGAATAAGCACAGGGCTACTGCTCACCCTCTTCTACTCCCATGTGACAGTATTGGCTGCGCTTTGCATAGCAAATCCTGTTTGCTGTTTGTATCACCGTGTTTAACACCTCATTGTCTTGTTCTAACAGCGTTTTTCGAACATGTATTAAAATACTCTGTAATACACCATAATACCTATTCCAGAGAGTCCCTTGACTGCATAAATTATTATAGATGGTACAGAACTGTGGTCGGATTAGCTGTTGACTGCAGATCCAATGCCAATGCTTTTCATTCTGCAGTTCCATGTAATTTAACATGTCAATAGCCTCGCTGGTAAAAAATGATAAAGTTTTATATGGCTGTGTTACTCATAATGTACTGCATATAAATGTGTGAATCGTATTGCTTCTAAATTTAAATAGATAACTCAAAACAGATTTCACTAAATGACTTTCTAAAATTGTGCTTTTTTGTATACATATTTTAATAATGACTTCTCTTTTCTTGCAGATAAAATTGAAGAAGCACAAAAACAACTTAATGGAACAGAAGACCAACAGAGAGGTAATAAACAAAGCCAAAAATGAAATAAGAAGAAAAAAACATTGCAATTCTAGAGGCTGATCCAAAGCCTTCTTGCATGAGTGGAAAGACTCCACTGGGCTGGGTGCTGGGCATCTGCAGATCAGTTGCTGTCATCTGTAACGCCCCAATTTTGCTGAGACACAAATGCTTTGTTTTAACCACTCGAGTAGCTGTTGACCTTGATGAGACTACTGAAGCCGTAGCATTAGGGATGCACACAAGTTACTAACTACAACCTGTACCAACTGTTTGGTTAGTTACATGATTTACCTAATGATTAATAACCATATTTGGCTTCTGACAAGCAATATGTGGTTATTTCTAACAGATACTGAAGAGGGATTGATTGTCACAGGTTGTTTTAAGAAACAGATGACCTGTGACAGATTAAGTCTGTGTGTTAGAGCTTAGAAAGCTGGTGGAAAGTCATTCCATTTCAAGGCTGGCTGACTGCAGCAGTACCTGTTAGGTAGCACTCATCTGCACACCCGCACAGGAGCCTGAAGAGACATTGGTGAGGGGTGCTCGAACAGTACCTTGCTGGGCTATTCCCAGGCCCATCATGGGAAAACCATCAATCTCCACAAGACCAAGGGAGCACATGGGCAGGCAGAAACCCAAATTAAGGACCCAGAGGAAGGGAGACCTTCTCGGGTCCATCCCAGGGCTGTCACAGCCGGGCTTCAGCCCCAGCGTCAAGGTGTAAAACCCATCACCATAAGCCGTGGGCAGCAGCTCTCCAGATTTCTTTCTTGATTAAGAGTATTTCTAGTTGGGGATATGGGACGTGCTGGAGAATGCAGGGGGAAAGCTTTTACAGATTGCACAGGACTTACGGGATCCCTAGGGAAGGAACCAAAGGTGGGAAAAGGAAGGGATTTGGGTGATTTAAGGATATGCAAATGTAGAAAGCAGAGGGGATAACACAGTAGAAGTGTCTGTTTGCAAGGTAGCAGGGGCTGGCCAAGATGGTTTTATGGCCATGCCCTGCTCCTGACCACCACAGTCTGTCCTGTTTGCTCATTAATGTCACTTTCAGTTGTTTTCCAGTGAGGAGCTCTTTACTCTCCATGTATATGGAGAGGTCTGTGGTACAGCAGCTGGAGTGAGTGTGTGATAATTAGCAAGGAACAAGGTGGACAAGAAGATGAGTCACTGAAGTGGGCTGAGGCCAGGATGGGTTTGGAGGTCTATAGGGGTCAGCTCTGGGTGTGAGAGCGGCTGCTGGTGTTTAGGGGCAAGAGCACAGGAGGACAGCTAGAGGCACAAGGGGAGTCCTGGACAGCTCTGTATGTGCGTGTGTGCCACAGTCTGTACCAGCAGCTGGAGAGGGGGCTCTGTGTGTCCAGGTGGTAGCAACTGGGGTCCAGGTGCAGCTACTAAGCAGACTGAGTGAACCCAGCTATTGGAGAGGTCCACCTTGGACTCGTAGATGTATTCCAGCTAATGGATCTCAGTCCTGTGCAGGATGCAGGATGAGGCTTTCAGTGTTGGTGTGAATACTCCGAGTGTCTGACTGGGATCAGTATGTCTAGCCATATGTATGTGTATACATGTATGTATGTGGTGTACATGTGTGCTCTGTGCACGTGCCTGTTGGAAAAACATGTTCAGCCTTGCTACTGGTTTGACCTGGGGTTGTGGAATGGCAGCAGGCTCACCTCTCTCAGGCTGCTGGATTTGGCGTGAGATGTTTTCCTCTAACAACCATGTATCAGTGCTTTCCGGGTGGGCATTCCCATCTCTTGTGGTAGCAAGCTGTCCTCCTGGCCTGTGGCATGTCTGCCAATGCTGTTGCAAATTGTTGATGCTCTGTCTTGGAATCTAAGTTTATCATCATTCGAAAAAATGAACTTCAAAACTTTTTGAAGATTAGAGAACATAGGAAAGACCTGACTGGATCTCAGCAGAGTCCATCTGGCCTAGCATTCTGTCTTTAAGAGAGGCGGTAGAACGTAAGTTTTAATGAACAGCACGTAAGCCTGGCCACTTTCTGCAGTCCGTTCCCCTCATGCTGTCCACAGACATTTTATTAGGGGTGTCTGCCTCATCCTTTTACTAGCTAGACATTTATGGAGCTGTTATCTTCAAGTTTTTTTGATTGAATGTTATCTGCATCCAGCATTCTCTGGCAGCAAACTGCAAAATTTCACTACCAATTATATAATAAAGTCGGTTATTTTATATTTTTTCTCAGTTTGCAATTTTTTTTTTCAATTTTCAACAAGTGTCCCCCCTTCAAGCGTTGTGCGATTTGTTAAATAGCAGTTTTACATTCACCTTATCCACTGCCTTTGTGATTTTATAAGCCTTGTCCATATCTCACGCAACTTTCTTTTCTCCGAACTTATGAGCGGTTTAGTTTTTCAAGGGAAGGTTTAATACAAGTTGTCTCATATGGGCACCAGGACTGTGATCTTGCTCTAGTGATTTGTAAAAGGTGAAAGAAGTGGCTAGAAGGTAATAGTAATCCTTCAGGCATTTACAGAGACTTTTCTACAAACTAGATCTTCTACTAAGTAGATTTGGCATTCTGTTCAGTGGATCATTGGGTCAAATATTATAGTCATCCAAATATAAAAATTTAGCAGGTAAAGTATTGCTGTCTGCTTGTTGCTGTTGGTCTTGCAGTAGTAATATTGCTCTGGACTATTTGTTGTGATTGACATGTTGAAACTAAAGATTAGCTAACATCTGTTTTTAGGCATTTGGTCTCACATGTGGCTCAGTAACACCTTTGCACAAAGGAAGACAACTTCTGTAGTGTAAACCTAATGTCCTTTGAAAAGGATGAGGTTGCTAAGATTTGCATGGTGGTAGCACTTGGCTTTCAGTGAAATGTAAATTCATATGGCTGGCAATTAAAAAATATTTTTTCATATAGAAAACTGATACAGAAATAACTGAAATAATATGGCTACTCTTTTCCAATAAAAAAATGTCATCTGTCTTTTTTTTGAGTTTCTTAAATGTCTGAAACAGATTTCTTGGTAACACTAAATAAACAAAATTATTTGTTTGAAGCTTTGGAGTCTGAAGGCCACTGAAAAAAAAGAAAATATATGTTTTGAGCTAAACAAGCAAACAAAATTGTGCACATATTCACATAAGTTATTTTAAATCACAATCCAGTTTATACAGATTCATGTGAGGTATGGTTATATATTTTTTCTTCTCTGTACATTTGTTTTGTCTTTCAGTTCATCTAGATCACTTTAGATTTGTTTATTTCCTGTCTGAAATGTAGTCTTGTGGAATTTCATCACAAGTTAGCTACTGCTTTGTTAGTAGTGGAGCTGTCGGTGGCACAGCATTTTTGCAAGGAGAAATTTTTCATGAGTTTAATCATGCTGGGTTTTTGCTGACTAGTGTTGTGCATAACTTTATATATGTGTGGGATAGAAGTTATATATAATTGACTACAAGAAGATATATATTTAACACCTCGTTTTGCCGTTAGCTGTAGAAATCCAATTAAGTGCAAATTGGAATAGGACTCTATTTAAGCACAGAGGAGACAGTAAATGAGCAGAATTAGTTTTCAAGTTTATGGACTTTGGTTATTTGGTACAAAGTTGGAGCTGGAAGACCCGCTATTTTTTTTTTTTTTGATTGATTGTCCGCAATTGCATTCAGATTATGGATGTTCACATGACATGCCACTTGAGACCAGGGGGGCCATGCTCATGTTCCTGCTCAGTGAGTATGTAAGATGGATAATTCCTGTGTCATTCCATTTTCTCTCAACTACCTGGTTGCTGCTATGGATTTTCAGTAGAAGAAGCTCTGCTTCTCTTTAGCTTTGATGATACTTCCCAAGGCTGTTTTATACCCTGGGTGTACCCCTGCTTTGGGGTTGAATTTCTGACACATGTACATGGTTTTGTTACTGTGACAGAGAAGTTCTTGATCCCAGTTAGTGCTTCACATAGTGTTCTTTAAAAGCTAGAAGGGATGGTGAGCTTGAACTACAGATTTTTTTTCCTTGAGAAAGCAGTGAAATCTTTCTCTGATGTGGTACCCAGTGGGTATCATGGGCTGGAAAGCGGTCAGCCAAATCCAGCTGCTTTGTCTTTGATCTACTGCTGGCCATCCTCCTAAGAAAGCCATCCCAAGAAAGTCTCTCTTCTCCTTTCCAGACTGATAAAGTCAAATCCTCTTAGATCTTTGTGATTACCGTAGAGGCTTCTGATTTGCTCATCCCCGGGACCAATTCAGCTATTGGAGGCCAATAGAAAGTACTGTAAGCTTTTGTTTTCTTCTTTATCCATTGCAGCAGTTCTCTGCCTATCACAGCAGTCTGGTTTCTAGGTCCATCAGCTTCACCAACGCTGTTACCACATTCTGTAAGACTAGTGAACTAATTTGGTTATCTTTGTGCTTGGTACCAGCAATGCTAAGACTGCCACCTAAATCTCTATGTTTGCTCTGCAACTTTTCACAGAACTGAAGTTTGTGACTCAAATCGAGCAACACCAAGATTTGCTGTAAAGTGGATGGCAGATCCCCAAAAGAACCATCATATGGCCTGATGTATATTCTGCATTGCCCACCCATCCAGGGTCTCTCTGGCTCATAGGAGTACTATTCTGGGCTCAACTGCATAATTTTGGAGAACTGCTTCTTGCCATGTCACAGCTAAAACAGTCAATGATAAATGTCTAGATCAGATTGATGATGGATTTCCTCATTCCACTGCTCAGTTATGGTGATTGCTATGTCCTCAAGAGCATAAGGTTCTCCAGGATGGTCTGAGGACCTGCATGTGCTCCTCAGCCTCATTGCTGTTTAGACTTGCAGACTGCCATAGTTGTTTGTAAGATACGAATTCATCCCTCTGAATAAGCTGCTGTTCTTGTTTGAATTTCTACCGGCATTTTTAACTTTCTGCTCTGTTGTGGTTTAACCCCAGCTGGCAACCGAGCACCACACAGCTGCTCACTCACTCCCCCCCTGGTGAGATAGGGGAGGGAATCAGAAGGGTAAAAGTAAGAAAACTTGTGGGTTGAGATAAAGACAGCTTAACAGGTAAAGCAAAAGACATGCACTTACCTCTTCCAGAAGTCCATAGAGTTGTAACAGGTCTGCCTTGATGATAGATTTCCCTTCCCAAGGTACTGCAAGTTTCTCCCTAAGACAGTATCAGCATTTCACCCAGATCACTTATCTTTCAGGATCTCATGGTTTTATATTAGTCATGCTCTTTTCATTTGCATCCTTACATACAGAAATGTTGTTGGCAGGTCTAAGAGTTTTGTCTGATTTGATCAGTAGTGGTTTAAGTGGTAGCAGGCTCTGTCAGTATTTGCTTAGAAACCACCAAGACAGAATTATTCAAAGCCGTGGTTTAGACTCTAGCAAAAGTCCAAGCGATGTCTGTGGTGCTGTTGAAAAGCACCTTCATTTCCAGCCTCTGGCATAGGGCTACCTAAAGTCTCCATCTGTGCTTTCAGTTGGTGCTGATTTGTCTCTGAAGCCATAAGATTGACAGGGCATTTGGTGGAGTGGCTGAATAGCTACTGTTTGCATGCAGGACTGACATTCTCCATTTGTTGGTGTAAGTCTGCATATAACAGTGTGGAACCTATTATGTGAATGTACATTTGAGCTGTTGTGGAAAGAAAGAATAAAGAAAGAGAGATAATGTTGCAGCAGCAAATATCCTCTTGAGATGCACAATCCACATGCACATATGTTCCCCTCCCACACTTGCAGTCCCTTCAGACTGGTGTGTTGGCATGGAGGAGAGGCAGCTGAAATAAAATGCCCTTTACCTTGTTCGCCCATCTGCTGTTTTTTTAACTGGAATGTTATTTTTCTAGTAAATTTAACGGCTCTGAGATTTAGATGGGGAAGTTTGTCATTATAAATGGAAACATGAGACACTAGTTCAGATATATAGGTTCTGCTGCAGATTCATGGTAGACATATTTTGTATCTTTGGAGTCCTTACAAACCCTCCCTGCCTTATTATCCTTCTTGTCAAATGAATGCATGATATCGACAAAATTATAAAGGAGGTTTCAAACATATTGTTATACCCACACTCTCTCTAGTTAATCAAACTGTTGCATATGTCATACCTTAAAGATTGATGCTCTTTTTATGTTGCCCTGTCCCAGCTTACAGATGACTTTCGTTGGCCCACCAACTGGCCTGAAAGGAGTGGCCAGGTCCCTTCCCTCCTCTTCCCTCCCCGCAGGCACTCCTGCTTCCAGTCCTACTTCCTCCCACTGCACCCCTCCCTACCAAAAAGCAGGTGGGAGCACTGTGCTGGTGGTCTGCCTTGTTCCTTAGGTCATCAGCTGTTGTCAATACTGTATTCTTTCATTCCAGTGTTGAAGGGAAATAGGAAATCGAATGAGAAGGGGAAAGAGCAAACAAAAATGTGGGAATGTGGTAGTAAACTATTTAAGCATTTTGATTTACTGGCTTAGAATGAGCTCATCCTCCACAGATGTTTCCCTGTAGGTTTGCAAGCGTGTCAGCTTTCTGGATTTTTTACTGCTGTGGCACCCATGTAGTATCATTAATCTGAAACATTTTGTCCCTTGTTTGTATTTGTAGTAACTGTACCATACTTTTTGGAGCAAGGCATGTAACCATGAACCAAAGTTTCATTTGATTCTTTTCATCTTTCCGTTCTTATCTTCGGCAAACATATGGGCTAGAAATAACAGTCACTCTAAATGGAAGTATATCATCTTCAAAATTTGTGAGTTACAGTAGTGTCCAGTTTGCTGCTTAGTGCTGGTAAGAGGATTAGCTTGCCTTTTTATTTTGCTCTTGGCATACATCAGGGCTGCCTACCTTTTACTTTCCAAATGTTAAAAACTACAAGGTAGCCATGATGTTTCATGCAATTCAGTTGTGCACTTTCTTGAATGTCTGATTTCATAAAGTGTTTATATCTGCATTAAAATATGTCAATACATGTGTCTGAGAGGTAATTTATTTAAATTGGTCTGTGTATGTCAAACTATAAGGCTTTAAATCAAGACAGAATTATCTTCCTAAAATATTTACCGCGGCTCAGACAGCTGTCATTGACTTAATGCAGGCACTGTTCATGTCTTGAGCTCCTGTCATGCAAGATCTCACATTTTCATGAAGTCCCATCTATTCTTACAGTCTCTGGTGTTTTCATATTGAGAGAGTATTGCGTGCTGCTAATAACAACAATGCTGACTTGAAAAAGGTCTTTTCTGTCTTCAGGCACAGTCAGTGCAAGAGTTTGTGCCCACAAAGGGCAGTGAGAAAACATTCCTGACTTCTGTGGGAGTAGGAGTAGTCTCTAATATCATTTAACTTTATTTTTCATTCCTTTTGTCTTCAATAGTTAAGTACATTTTAATGTCTTCATTTGGGGCAAACTGATAAAAATGGAGATGTTTACATGTTCTTTGCTCTGAGAAACAGTATTAGAAAATGTGTTTAACCTATGGAAGTTTTCTGGCTCCTGTAAACCTCATGGGTTGTAAGTCAATGTCTGTATCTGTTATTTCTGTTTTAGTTTTCTTCGGTTAATGCATTTAATTTAGACTATTAGCAGCTGAAATCTGCTGGGTAAATCCACTGCTGGTGCTAGACACAGCAAGAACTGGTATTGTTTTGACAGGCAGACAAACAGATTTGCAGTTTTAAATAGAACATTTCATCCATTGGAGCTGTTACAAGAACCTGATTAAAGCATTAATGGGACGTTAAAGTAATACTATTTTGACTTTTTCTGACAAGTATAGCAAAATTTTTGAGTGGCAGTTCAGAAAAAGAGATTCCAACCTGCAAATATCATTTTCAGAGGAGCATTATACAAATTAACTTTGTAAAAAAATTGTTTAAAAAGCAGCTTCTTGATAGTAAATGGAAAGTAGCTATTCCAGATCATGGTACAATGCGTTGTTAAGTCAGTGACTACATTTTCAGACGCAGTAAGATTTTCAGCTTGACCCTGCTTTAATGAGTAGAAGTATTTCTTGCAAGTTTCTAAAATCTGAGGCCAGAACAAGCTTATTTTTGTGGTGAGAGGGTGCTTAGCTGACGAACTAGCTAATTTGAGAGGCATACCTACGCGCATGTAGTAAATGCTATAGGTTGCTAATTTTAGCTGCTGTGAGCTGAGAGCTAGCCAGTTGTGGAAACGCAAGATTTTTCACTTGTTAGCTTCCTTGTGGTCTGCCTTGCATATGAATAATGAGTGTGTTTTTTAATACTTTACAGAGACCCATTTAGTTCCTTTTAGTTGTTTGTTTCCTTTGTCCTTCTTCTGAAGGGAAAATGTAATATATAAAGGGATGGTGAGTTAGTTACAGGATACTATTCTCCAGTAGTTATATGGTACTGACTGATCTGGACAGAGTCTTTCATAGGAATCTCCTAAAAAGTTGTGAGTACGTGTGTGAGAGGTTGAAAAGAGAGACTGTGCACATCTGTGGAAAAGGACAAGTGAGGTTGGGGAGGGGAAAGAGCTCTGAGTAGCTCGGAGGTCTCAACATTGAGGACCTCCCACTGATGCTGAAGCAAAGCTACTCAGGGAGAGATCACCCTTCCCACCTCTAGCACTCCAGATTTAGCTTCCACATTGAAGACATGTCTTATGTCTAGATTTCCATCAGGTCAGCTTCTGCTTTTGTCATGTTTGCAGCACCCTGAAAGAAAGACCTGCTGTGTAAGAATTTTCCTACATGCTTTGTCAAAGCTCCTATTCCTTTCTCTCTTTTTTTAAACAGTAAGGTAGTTAGGTCTGAGTTCTTTCCTGCTCTTCAGTTGCTACAGGCAGTGTGGAAATTGCTCCATTCGATCCCTGCTTTTTGAATGGAAGATTGTATTAAAGAAATGCAGGGAATATGACTAAGGAACTTGTTCTGTTTCAACATCATTATCTGCAAAGAAAGTTTAGTTAACATCTTGTTCCTTTCGTATCTGTTTTTTCCCCTCAGACTCATGTTTGGGGATTTTGTATGCAGTATCTCATCTGACCAGATAGCAGTTGCTTGTTGCTGATAACCCTTAAACTGGTTGCTGTTTCATGAGCCATTCTGTAATTCTGTTTTAGTGACCTTTCTTATTCTATGTGTTAGGGGTAGAAGTCATTCTAATGATTTACTATCGAAATTCTAACTTTCCGCTAGTAACTGATAATCCTTAACTTGCAAACAGATAATGTAGTCATGAAACTGTTCACAACATTGACTGACATTCTAGGAAGATTTCCAGATGTCCCTGAGGTATTTTAGTTAATTTCTGGCAACATACTTTCTCTAACTGGTTATATTTAAACAGCTTTATTCTTACATGGAGAACTGAGTGGAACTGGTTTCTGATTAGGCTTTGACTGGAAACGCATTAATTTGCCTTTGGGGAGGCAGCCTGTCTTTTTCGTGTCTTTGGAGTTCCTAGCAGGGAAGAACTTCTCAGGCTAGTGTTGCTGGTGATGTTAGCTATCATAATGTTGTCTCTCCACCTGCTCATAGTCAATGTGCTTAACATTAACAGCACATAATCTGTCTTGTGTTGCCTTTCTTCTGTCTTTCAATGAAGTGCTCCAGTCCTGTGAAGCTATACAATGGTTCAGCCTCTGCTAGTTTCTTACACACACAAGATGTGCTGAAATGTTGCATTTGATTCCAGTTTACGTACAGACGTTGGCATTTCTGTGCTGAGGCTCCAGAGTTACCTCAGTGGTCAGGGGGTTTATTGCTGTTTGATCTTCATTGTCTTCCTCATCAAGCGTGCTGGTTTCATGGCTAAAAGTCTGCTGGTTGTTACTTTCTTCACTGAAGCCAAGAAGCTAAATGTGCAAAATTGAGACCAAGCTCTTACAAAGATCTTTCTTGGTCTTGTTAGCATAGGGTAGTTATGTCCTTATACCACATCAGAAGTCTCGCTGTCAGAGTTTTCTTGATGTGAGTAGCCATGACTTTTAAAGATGCCATCAGAAAGACAGTCCCAGACTGCAACTTGTCATTTGCTCTTTACCTATCCTAGGGCCAAACAAGAGTTGGCAGGCTCTCCCATCTGGGATGAAACCATATCACAGGGGAGCTTCCCGGAGAGTCCAAGCTGTGTGCCTTGGGGCAAAGGTGTCTCACTTACCTTATGCTAAAGTTTTGTTGCACAATTTATAAAGCTAATCTGCTCTGCCCTCACTAATGATGCAGTGGTATTTAATCTAGTGCATGAGGAGTAGCCCAGAGTGCACCTTTCCCTGTGGCTGCACCTTTCAACCTATCATTAGCTTTATTTCACTTACCTGGCTGTATGTATCCTTGATTCCCAGGGAAGAAATTTTTATGTTTTGAATTAATGAGTGCAATATTCCTGTGTCTATTTACCCTAGCTTCAGTCAGTCCAGAAACTTATTCTGCCCTTTCAGCTTTAGTGGGGAGAGAGGTGCTGAGACATGAGCTCTAAGAAGTTTCTTCCTCAGTCCCACACCAGCTCTTGTCTCTCTCAGTCTATTTTGAAATATAGGCAGGCCTATTATTTTAGGAAACTGATACTCAAAGACAAGAAATACTTCTTCCGTCTCCCAGTGTTACCTTCAAAGTGACAGTTCACTCCTGGTAATATAGAAATGATGGAAACAGTAGATTGTATTGTGTAATTGTTACATCTTTTCACAAGTAACAAGTGATAGGAAGAAAAGAAATGGCCTCAAATTGTGCCAGAGGAGGTTTAGATTGGATATTAGGAAAAAATTCTTTACTGAAAGAGTGGTGAAGCATTGACACAGGCTGCCCAGGGAAGTGGTGGACTCACCATCCCTGGAGGTGTTCAAAAAATGTGTAGATGTGACCTTCAGGACGTGGTTTAGTAGGCATGATGGGGTTGGGCTGGCATTTGAACTTGATGATCTTAGAGGTCTTCTCCAACCTTAATGATTCTAGGATTCTATGATTTTGTACTAAACTTGATTAAACAGCATTTGCCTGTTCTTAACTATTGCTTACTTTTGGTAGTCAACAACATGAGTATTTCTCGGAATGTCTTAATTTGAAAACCTATCAATTGCATACGAATAGACTTAGACACGTGGCAATGACAGCTGCATCTGTAGTTATGCTAAAGCATCCGGTGGAACAAACTGAATGTTTTTAAATTTAATTGCTTGTCTTGAGGTGGTTGTTAGTTTTGCCATCAGTAAGGTGAAGCGTGCACAGAATTTACTGATGCGATGGTGGAAATTCAGAGTGGGAAAAAGAGTTAAGCAACCAGAAAAACTGAAAAGTATGATTCCTGGAGGATGCTATTCCCCATGTGGCCATAGAGTGTATCATCGGTATGTATTCTGATGCAAATGACTTACTAAGATGAAGAACTATAGAAGCATGTGAACAGTGTATTGGATATAAATGTGAGCAAAAGTACTTCACAGACTTTCAGCTTTATGTGTTCCAACCTCATAACAATGGAAGCTGATGAAGACTGTTAAAATGACTACGATGTAACAGCTTCTGTTATAAAGTGACCAGATTTGGGGACAAGGGGAGAGCAGTGAATGTAATTTTTTATCTTGACTTTAAGAAGGCTTTTGACACTGTCTCCTGCAATATTCTTGTATCCAAGTTGGGGTGCTAAAGTTTGGGTAGGTGGGCAGCCAGAGGGGGTAATAAGATAGATTTCGGGAGGTACAAATGTGTAATGCTGGCAAGAAGAGCCCCTGCAGTGGGGCTGTCTGGGAATCAACTTACCAGGGAGCAGCTCTGCAGAAAGGCCCTCGGGGATGCGGTGCACAGCAAGCTGGGCATGAGCCAGCAGCACACCTGGCAACAGGGGAGGCCACGGAATCCTGAGCTCTATGAATGAGAGCATGACTAAGAGATCAAGGGAAGGGATTATCTTCCCTTAGTCAGCAATCCTTATACCTTGTTTAGGTACTGTGTCCAGTTTTGGGCCTCCCAGTGCAAAGGGATCATCAAAAACCTGGAGTGTATTCAGTGTTGGAACACCACAACCATCAGGGCTAGAGATTTGTCCTGTGAGGAGAAGCTGAGGAGGAGCTGGGTTTGGAGGGCTGTGATGAAGATGGAGTCAGGTTCTTCACAGTGAAGCATAGTGGGAGGATGAGAGGCAACAGGAACAGGTCAAAACAAGAGAGGCATGGACTGTCTTGTTCTCCACGAAGACAGTCAAGCAGTGGAAGATGTTGCTCACAGAGGCTGTGTAGACTCTCATCTTGGAGGTTTCTGAGACCCTACTGGACCTGAAGACTCTGGTCTGATCCCATAGCTGGCCCTGATTTGAGCAAGAGGTTAGACTAGAGATTTGCTGAGATGCCTTTCCACCTGAATTATCTTGTGATTTTATGAAATATGAATTTTTAAATTTTGGAAACTTACTTAGTGGTACAGGTACTGAATATGATTTTTTTTGGTGTATATACCAGTATAGATTGTCTTGAAAATTACTTTTAATATATGAAGTTGAGATATGATTATTTTTATGGGCTTGCTAGGATGTGTTGTTAGAGAGCATTAAAATTGAATTTGACTGTACACAAATGTATGCTGTCATTGAGGTTAATGGCATTACTCTGTGAGTGCTGGTACCACATATTAACATGTTTTCTGGAGCTTGTGTTAGTAGGACTTTTGCTGTTTTTGTTAATAATGACAAATTATGCAAATATGATAGTCATTTTAGTACAAAAACCTGGTGTAAAGTGACTCTTAGAAAAGGATTGCTGACAGCCAATACCGTAATGTTGATGGGTCACATGTGAACTCAAACCTTAGTGTTATCTGTTAAAAACACCAAGAAGAATAATCATGTGTTTACACGCAGTATAAAATCATGAAAACATATTTAATTTATCCATGCCTTATGGAATGGTCCAGTATTTGTTGATATGAATGAAAGGACAGATGTTGGTGTAGATGAACATTTGAACCAATCCCTATCAGACTGCTTTAGCCTTTGAATGTCAAAGCTCCCTCACTCCTTTTTAATTAGTCAGTGTCAAATTGTGCTTTACATACAGATCAGGTGGGTTTTAAGGGTGTGTCCTGTATGTGTTTGGACTGGTGTAACAATAAAAGATATTCAGCATAGATGAATCCTACCAACAGAGGTTTTCAAATATTGCTTCTGACATGGAGTAACTCAAGTTTTTTGACTTGCCTCCTGACCTCTGAAACAGGTAGTGACCACTGTGTGGCCATCTCAAGAAGTCTGAAGTTACGCATCTGAAACAGGGCTGTTAAAATTGTTGGTGATTGACTTTAAAATCCTCTATTTGTGCTTAAAATGAAGCACAGTGCTTGAGTTAATCTGTTCAAATCTCTGTTGACTTCTGGACTGAGAACACCTTCATAGTTGTATGTGTGGTTTATGTAATCAAGGGGAGGTTGGTTTGTTTGTTTTTCTCCTTAGGCTGTACTTAGCACGTAGGAGGCAATATGAAGCTAAAGAGGAAATTTAATAAAAAAAAGAAGTTATTTCCTGCTATGTTTAGTGTAAGTTCTGGTGGCCATACATTTGCTGGCGAGACTTATTTCTTTATCTCATAATCATGCTCTTTAGTTATTTATGGAAACAGACCCAGTGAGTTGATTCATGAGTGGTCTCGATAGTTTCAGTGAAATGAAAATTAAATAACTATGACATGCAAAGAGTAAGAATATTTTGAATATTTAAAGCCACTTGGAAGCTTAGCTTTAGTTAGAATAAGATCCTTAGGAATGGACTCTTGCTTTTGAAAAGCCTTCCACTTTTTAATAGCTACTACTGTTAGGTGTCAGAGTGACCTTTTAGGTGTACATTTTAAGACATCAATTTGTATTTAAACACTTTCAGATTTGCAGTGGCCTGAGAGTGAAGTACAGATTTAACAGCTAAACTTTAGGAGCCTGAATTTGAAAATCTGGTCTCTATATGGAAACCTACAATGATTTTTAAAATTCTGCAATGTAAAGCGAACCTGTGAGATGAAAATCATGCCATTCATTGGACTAGTAGGGGCAGGTAATGATCACTTGCTCTGTTTCACAATGTAGCAATGAGAGAGAAGGAAGCTTGGTGTCTTGCTTGTTCCCTCTTATTCTCTTCCTTTTTAAGTACAAGCACGTAGCTCTGTTTGAAGGGAGAGAAAGAGAGTGGGTGTTATAATAACACATAGGCTTTGAGACAGGCAGTTCTGGAAGTTACTTAAACAAAACCATTGAGATCATTTTGTCAAGACATTGTCTACTTCACCAGTAAATGCTTCGGAAGGAAAATTCAGATCACTTATACCTCTTCTTTATTTGCTGCATGAGTTACTCTGCCAGATTGCTATCTACACCATCACACCTGGGTTCTTTTGCTCTATTTCCTGTGCATAGAGCGAAGTGCAGCAGAGAAATTATAGGTGAACAAAGTCATGTTTAGAAACATCAGTTTTCTGTGTATTTTGAATGCAGAAATCATACTGAAGGAAAAGAATTAAACAGAGAATCTTGATAGCAAAGCAGAACAAAGCCAACCAGGGAAAGCATGAAAGAGATGCTCTAGTGTCCCCGGGATATGAAAAATGAGGTGCTGAGCACAATAAATAGCATTGTTGCTTCTTCTCTTGGGCTGGGTAACTTAATCCTATTTGATGTAATACAGCTTATGAGGAAAATCCTTTTTAGACATCTGACTGAGGTAACAGCACCTCTCAACAACACCACTTCACCACCTGAGAAAAAGGAAAATTACCACCTGATGATGAGAAGGGCTTTGTGATTGCAGAGGGAGGTGGGCAGAGCACATGGGGTGACAAGGAGGGAAAGAAAAACAGATGAACTTTTTTTTTTTTTTTATAAAGATGTTATGTTCTGTCTGGTGTCATCCTGTTGGTGTGGGTACACCGTCCTGGCAAATTATCACACTCCTGAATGTTTGTAGCTCTGAAAGGCAAGAGTGTTTAGCATTCTGGGTCTGACGCTTTCCACCAGCTTTGTTATTGCCCCTGGAAATACTTATACAGTTGATCTTCATGAACAGGTAGCTGTAGGTTAACAAACGTGGAATGGGATATCTTCAACATAAACTGAGAATACAAAAATAAGATGTAAATTCAAAAGGAATGAAAAGCTAAAACTAAGTGAAATTTAATTGTCAGGGATTCCTTTTTCCCTGGGTAGGCTAGAAATTTGGTTGTGAGCAAACATGAAGTCAATATTTCCATTGTTAATGAGGATTTCTAAATTATCAAGGAGTAAAGTAGAGCATAGGACTTAAATTATTGTTAAGCCTCATAGAGCCATTGTTACAAAAGTACATTTTACAAGTTTTTATAGACAAGTACACTGAAGCAAACCTGTGATTCTGTCTCTGGAATCACAAAAGATGTAAAGTCAGAAATAAAAGTAAAAAACTAGTTCTTGTGATTTCTATAGACTGGAATTTTACTGGTATGGAAGCAGCACAATTAGTGGTTGTGAAGATTGAAGAAAATTTCTATTTCTGTATGCAGTGCGATGGATAAATGGATAACTTGCCTTTGTTTATTCTTTTTCCTTTCCTTTTCAATTTCTCAAACAACTTTTGTGGTTCGGCATGAGTTGAAGAACATTTTTTTAAAAATAAAGCAGTAAATATGTTATGGAAGATTCTGATTTTGGATTCATAGTTAATTCATACTTTTAATTATTTGATTGGTAGAGTACAGATACATTTTTTACTTTCTTTAAGGCTTTCTTAAGCCTTATTACATTTTTCATCTTCCAGTTTCCAGTTCACTGGCATTGTGCAGGTTGGGTCCGCTTATTCCTCTGCACTATATGGTTAAAAGCCAAAAATAGTAATTTTTTAATATTGTGACACATCAGGAAGCAGCACATCAATTGGTTGTTCAGTTACTGCAGTATAAAACACCGTAGTCTTTTTTTGTGTACGTTTGCCTGCTTGATTGTTCATAATTCCTGGCACTCTTATCTTTCTAGCTATGCGTAATCTGCTCAGCTCTTCCTGTAGCACTCACTACAAACACTGGCAACATGATCAGTGTGGAGACATGGTTGTGATAAAAGAACCAAATTACTTACGCTCAATTAACGTGGCCATGCTTCAGAGAGATCACCAAAACATGCTTAAAAGCACCTTTTTATATAATTACCTTGTTATTTTCACTTTGATTGGTGGAAAATTGTTTTTCATTGTTATCAAAGAAAAAACAGTTGCAGCAGGCTAGATTTTAAAGAAATCACCACTAATAAGCCACTCATTTAATTGTGAAGCAGTGGAAAGGACAAAACATGGTGATGGAAGACAGCTCGGCTTTGTATATGTTAAATCCAAACTAATATGAATAAGTTTTAGTGATAAGACAATAAATGCAAAGTTTGTTTAAAGGTTAAGTGAATGATTACTGCAGAAATTTCTTTGTGGATGCTCAAGAGGAGCATGAAGTCCCTACAACCCAGGTTCAGAGCCCGTAATTCTGGTGAGGGTTTTTAGTGTCTCTTTTGTGGGACTGCAGAATGTGATGAAACAGTGTCTTAGTCTTCACAGTTAAATTTCCTCTGGTCAAGCTGCGAGAGGAACAGATCAGGTTCTGCAGAACTTCCACCTTTGCAATAAATTATGTGTGATGTGCCATCTTTAATCATTTTATGCAAGGAAATCTCCTGAATATCCATTCACCCTCAGTAAATACATGTGTACATTAAATTGACATCAAATTGGAAATGGGATTTTGAAGTTCCAGTCTTAGTTCTCTCCTTGTGAAATTGACTTTGTCTTTTATACATAGTCTTAAGGCTTTTCTTTCTCTAAAAGTGTCCATAAACATCTGTTCCTGACTAACTCTGTGCAGGTAAACATACTACATAGAGCTACTCAGTACTGCTTCCCAGAATTTGTATGCAGCTGAACCTTTTCAAGGCCTTCAGCCCTCTAGTCACATCAGATTCATCCTTTGCTCTGAGTATTGGCAATCATGTGAATATGGTTTTGGCTAGCAGCCTAATAAATGAGTTGTAAAAGCTTAAGATAATGGATTTGCATCCATTTAGTACTTGGCTTCCTCTGCAGTAGCAGTGACAGTAGGTGAGGCACTGGCTAGTGGGTGTTAGGAAAGAAGTAAAACAAAAAATAATATTTAACTAACAGATTAGATATCACAGATATCACACTGTTGAGGTAAACAAAGGTTAGTAACATCAAGTATCTATAAAAAAGTAAGTTAGTAAGGATCTACACTGTATTTCAATCTATATGTGTTTTTTATTATATAGGAAACTGCACTGTGTAAAAATATAAGTACTTGCTACAAAATTATTCTACTGAATAATATTCCAATTCATTTGCTCTTCACTACATCCTTGAAACTCCGCATGCATACCTGCTTGAAATCAGCAACAAGTGTAGCTAGTAATGAAATAATTCAAATTTAGTTTTATTTTTTTCACGATGCACAAATAGAAAATCACTTCAGTGTGGCTGGTTTTATTCATCCACAGTAGTTGCTCGTCTGAAATGCTATTGAAGTTCAGTAATTGAAGCTCTGAAATACAGTATTTGACAGATGGCGTGGGTGGTTATGTCATTTCCATGATAAATCTACTTACCAATATAACCGTGAGGAATTTGTGTTCATTCCTTGACTACTGCAACATATAGATGGAAAAAGTGGCAAACAACATAAAAATGGGTTTGTGTCTTGGTTCTTCATTTTCTTCCTGTAATGATTTGAATTTTTAAACAAGTGCAAGAGGTTTCTTTTTACTTTATCTCAAAAGGAGTTGCTACAAATGCTAAAATATTCTTACCATAGCTTTGCTTTTCTTACATTTCCTTTGAAGCTTTTCCTATAGTGAATTATCTTTGTAGTGTTTTAGAGCATCAGTTATAAAGCATTGCTCTTTTTAGATGAAAATTGAATAGATCTTCCCTAAAATACTTCAACTGTTGAAAAATATTGGAGGCTGGAGAAGTGGACAGTCATGTTGCCCCAGGGCTTACTGTTGAAAATTTGAGATGATAAAATGATATAAATAAAAATGCACTGCATTATCCAGTTTTAATATTCTTTTTTATTCTCTTTGTGTTTTAATAGAAATCACTGATGCTGGTACTAGAGGAACCCAAGATACAATTAAAGGTGTGAAAAGAAAAAAGATTGTGACTGAAAACCATCTTAAAAAAATACCAAAATCGCCTTTGAGAAGTCCTGCTGAAACCAAGGTTAAGCAAAATGTAGACCCTTCACCAGTAAAAGCTCTTCCAGATGCCTCCGAACAGGCCACAACGCAGGATCACCTACCTGTGCAAAATGGAAATCAATGTACCAAACAAAACGGGAGAGTACGTAGTAGTGAGATAAGTGTTGAAACAACCAAATGCGAGACATCAGTGCAGACAAAGCTTTCACTGACACAGCAGTCTTTAGATCTGGGTAGACGGGCAGTGGAAAATACTGATGCAAACCAACTGAACTCACCAGAGAAGTCTCTCTCAAACTCCTCAAGTAAAACAAAGACTGACAGTAGTGAATGTATTAATTTTGTTGATTGCAGTATGTCATCGCCATGTACGCGTACTGCATTCGATGTCTTATTAAAAGCTATGGAGCCTGAACTGAACACCTTAGCACAAGAGTGCCCCCCTTACGGGATGCAGATAGAGAAACTGAGACCAAATAAAACTGTAAGCACCTCTTCTAGTCTCACATCCAATACGATGAACGTTCAAAATCAGTCTGCTTTATCACAGCATGAGTTTGCAGCTGGACCTCACTATTACCCATGTACATTAAACAATGTGCATGTAGCAGCAACAGCCAAGACTGGACAAGCACAAGGCCATTCAGTTTCTCATTCACAAGACCTTATTACTAAAACCAGTCAGCAAAATCACCAGGTTGTTTTGTGTCCAAGTTTCACTAGATCGCTGGTGCAACAACAGAGTCAAGAAAACCCTAAGCTCCAGCAGATATACAGCATAGCAGTAACATCATCTGTTGTTCAAACCTCATCTTCCACTGTAACTCAGGTTTTTTCTCAAAACCAGTTAGTAGCTAGTTCATCTTCACCTTTGTCAATTAGCACATCGAGTTCAACACACTTGTCTATAGGTCCCATGTATAATTCAGCCCAGATAGCATCAGTTGTAAACCATGGTGCAGAACAAATTTGTAACCTCTTGAAAGACCAGAAGCCTAAAAAGCTGGGGAAATATGTATGTGAGTATTGCAATCGGGCCTGTGCCAAGCCCAGTGTTCTCCAAAAGCACATCCGATCCCATACTGGAGAGCGACCGTATCCTTGTGTGACGTGTGGGTTTTCATTTAAAACCAAAAGCAATCTGTACAAGCACAAAAAGTCTCATGCGCATGCTATCAAGCTTGGACTTGTCCTACAACCAGATTCGGGTGGCCTCTTCATATCTCATGATTCAGACAAAGCACTTAGCATTCATTCAGATGTAGAAGAAAGCGGTGAAAGTGAAGATGAAGGCACTGCTGATGAAAGACAAGATGATCAAGAACTGGAACCTGCACAAATAGTGAAAGTCATTTCGAGTGCAGAAATGTTACGGAGAGGAAGCCCTGTTCCATTAAGCAACCCAGATTGTATACCTGGTGACTCTTCATTACATGATACAGAACCTCAAGTAAGGGCAGCTTTACCAAAAGTAGTAGTTCATCCTGTAAACGTTTCTCCATTAAGGGCTGATAGCCCCAAAGTAACAGAACCAGCACCCGAGCTTTCTGCAGCACAGAAAAAAGGAGATGTTAAAGTGACAACCCTTCAGTCTGATTTAACGCATACAGCTTCTTTGAAGGAGAATGACATAAAACAACATAAGAAAGTAGAAACAGGCCTCTTAGAGGAGCAGCTAGGATCCGCAGTAGGAGCAGTGCATGCTCAGCTCCAGAGACAACAGGCAACCGACGGTTCCCAGGATCAGCAAGGAAAATGCCTCTTGAGCCCTAGAAGTTTAGGTAGTACTGATTCTGGTTATTTCTCTCGTTCTGAAAGTGCTGATCAAACAATGAGCCCACCAGCTCCTTTAGTAAGAGGATTGTTGACCTCTGAGAAAGATCCAAATAAAAACTTGCCCTCTGTGCCACGAGCAAGTGGTGTGGTTGCATCAGTGGTACAAACTGTTTGTGCTGAAAAGAATCTGATTCTGTCTGGCCCAATGCGACCTCCCTTGGCGACGAAAACCCTTGAGGAGCGTATCTCAAAGTTGATTTCTGATAATGAAGCTGTTGTAGACGACAAACAGTTAGACAGTGTGAAACCAAGAAGAACATCTCTTTCAAGAAGAGGAAGCATAGATTCTCCAAAATCCTACATATTTAAGGATTCTTTCCAGTTTGATTTAAAGCCTATGGGAAGAAGAACTAGCTCAAGCTCCGATATACCAAAGTCTCCTTTCACACCCACTGAGAAATCAAAGCAAGTTTTTCTTCTTTCTGTACCATCCCTTGACTGTTTACCTATAACACGAAGTAATTCCATGCCTACTACCAGTTACTCTGCAGTACCTCCAAATGTAATACCTCCCTCTCATCCCCTTCGAGGAAGCCAGTCATTTGATGATAAAATTGGCTCTTTATACGATGATGTTTTTGTATCGGGACCTGCTGCTCCACTGAACCAAGGTGGGCACCCTCGGACCCTTGTTAGACAGGCAGCAATAGAAGATTCTTCTACTGGTGAAAGCCAAATTCTTGGGCCAGTGCGATCTGTAGAAGAAAATTATCTGGGTTGTAATATATCGAATGAATCTTTACTGCAAAGGAGCAAGTCCTTGGCACAGGGATCAAATTTAGAGAAAACAAAGAAGTCCCCTCAGGTGCGAGGAACAATGTTTGAGTGTGAAACCTGCAGAAACAGATATAGAAAACTGGAAAATTTTGAAAACCACAAGAAATTTTATTGTTCAGAGTTGCATGGACCTAAAACTAAAGCAGCAATCCGAGAGCCTGAGCATAAAACAGTTCCAAACAGTACACAGCCTCAAATTCTACACTACAGAGTCACTACTTCAACTGGTGTCTGGGAGCAAACACCGCAGATAAGGAAAAGAAGAAAAATTAAAAGTGTTGGCGATGATGATGACCCACAGCAAAATGATACGAGCATATCATCAAAGAACACGGAAGGACAAAGCAAGTCAGCAAATCCTTCCAGTCTGTCAAAACACAGTGCGACAACAGTGGTAGGATCACAACAGCCTAGCACCCTTCTACTTCAAAGTTCCCAAATTCAGCTTGTGGCTGGAGGCACAGATCATACTACCACGCCAAAGATGTCTCCACTTATTGAAAAGCAGGCAAGTTCAGCTGTGCAAGAAAAGGTGGAGCTGAAAAGACAAGGCACTGGCATTTCAGTAATACAGCACACAAATTCACTGAGCAGAAATAGCTCTTTTGAGAAATCTGAGTCCTTTGGAAGGGTATCACCAGTTTCTTCTCAAGAGCCTAACAAGGTTGCAAAGCACCACTCTTTGAATACAGTTGTAATCCAAGAGGATAGACACTCTCATCTGAGTAGTCCCCAGCATCATCAAACCTTGCTGTCAGAAGCACCCAGAGGGGAAGTTCAGGGAAGCCAGATAGTTTCTAATGAGAGAAGCACACCACTTCAGCCATCAAGACTTGTTCGCCAGCATAACATCCAGGTTCCTGAAATACTGGTCACAGAAGAACCAGACAGGGACCAAGAAAACCAATGCAGTGATCAGGAAAAAGCAGAAAGGTTTAATTGGCCACAGCGCAGTGAAACACTGTCAAAATTGCCAACAGAAAAGCTTCCACCAAAGAAGAAAAGAATTCGCTTGGCTGAAATGGAGCATTCATCTGCTGAATCAAGCATTGACTCCACGCTTTCCAGAAGCCTAAGTCGGGAGAGTAGCTTGTCTCATGCCTCCAGTTTCTCAGCTTCGCTTGATAAAGATGACACTTGGAAGCCTGAGAACCCTTCCAGAGCAGAGCCTGTTAGTAAGTCATCAGAATTCCTCATGATTCCCGCTGGCTCGCACGCACTGGCTGTGCCTGGCTCCCATCACCGGGAAATGAGACGTGCTGCCTCAGAGCAGATCAGTTGCACGCAGCCATCAATGGAGGTTGTGGACTACAGAAGTAAATCTTTTGACTGTGGAAGCATGTCTCCGTTGAAACCTGCCCTGCTTGTAGAGGTAGCTGCTCCAAAAGTGTCGTCGGCAAATGGAGTTACAGGACATGTACCTCTGCTAGAAAGGAGAAGGGGACCATTTGTAAGACAAATATCTTTAAATATTGCTCCAGAAAATCATCAGCCTCAAGTTAAATCAACTTCTTCGTTTCAGACAGCTCATTGTACAGATGTGCCCACTGTGCCATTGCACAGGCTACAGACCTCTAACAAATCTTCGGTCGAGTTGCCTCCAATTACTCAGCATTCACAGACTCACTTCAGGCCTCACTTGTCGAATTGTAATCCTGTCAGCCTGTCTTCAGTTCAGCAGCCTCTAGATAATAATCAAGGACAGCCATCCTCGACTCATCAGCCTACCCAGACATCTACTAAAACATCAGCCCAAGGGGAACAAGTGAGCACATATGTGCTTTCTTGTCATCCTAATGAAAAAAAGGATTGTTTCGCTCCAAAGTATCAACTTCAAGTTAAAACATTACATATCGGTCAGCCATACTGTTCTAAATTGCTAAAAAATACTTTATCAACTCAGACTGTTCCAAGCCAAGCTGGAGCGGACCAGAATACATCCTCCTTTGAACTACAGACTAAACTGTCTGACATGTCTAATCCATACTCTGTGCCTCCTCTAAAGCAAATTGTCCCTAATAACTGCAGCAGTCAAATACATCAGATTCCTCCTTTTGTGGTTCCTGTCCGTATTCACAGCAGTATGCCATCCTATGGCTTTGCAACTGTTACACCCCTCCCTCACATTTTAGTGACCCAGGATCAGGTAAATCAATCGGTGTGCAAAGCAAATGTTGTGACAGTGCCAATGCTTGAGGGCAAAGCTCAGCTGCCAAAATCTCACAAAGATCATCAAAGGATTTCGCCAAATTCATTTGAATGTGAAAATTCACAACCAGAAAGTGGAACCAGAAATTCACCTTTGTCAAGCTCTTTGAATATTATTCAGAAAGTGCCAGTTAGTGGACTCTTCCCTCAACCAGAAGCTACAGCTTCAAGTAAACGGATGCTTTCCCCAGCCAACAGTTTAGATATTGCCATGGAAAAACAGCAAAAACGTGTTAAAGATGAGAGTGGAGCTGCCTGCATGACTGATGCTAGACCATTGCATTCATTGAATGTTAGATCTAATGATCCTACTAGTAAGCATAAGAAGCCAGTTTTGGTGAGACAGGTTTGCACCACAGAGCCTCTTGAAAATCACCCTTTAGATCCTGATGGTATTGCACAGCCTGAAAAAAGCAGCAAAGGTACTCCTTCAGACCTGCTGTTGCCTAACCGTCATTCATCTGACACTGGGGTTTCGGAGACCCTAAAAGAGTCACCAGAATCTGAAGACCGTAAGTCTTCAGCATCGCCAGTGTTTGTAGCTAGAAAACCATTGGAATTGTCTCCAGTGAATAATCAGAGTTCTCTTCTCAAGGCTGTAAGCAGCAGTCAAGAAAGAAGATCCCCAGTTAACAGTAATGAGAGCAAGCACATCAGTAGCCAGGGCCAAACAAAGCCTGTAACTGCATTGACTGCGATGAATACAGGAGAAATGCAGAGGCTGTCATTTCCGAGCCTCAAGACCACAACAAATTTTACCTGGTGTTATCTCCTGAAGAGAAAGCCACTGCATGTGCTGCAAAATGATCAGAAAATCTCAGCCTATTCTACATGGACCGTTAGTCCCAACAATCCAAATCCGCTTGGTTTGTCAACAAAAGTAGCACTCTCCCTCCTCAGTTCGAAACAAAAAGTTGAAAAACCCCTGTACACTCAAGCAAGATCTACTCATCCCAGATCTGATGTGTTGGTCTATTCAAGCAAGTGGAAGAACAGCTTAACCAAGGTACTTAAAATATGTTTGATGTATACTGATTATTTACAGAGGATTTGCTTTGGAAATCATGCGTGTTCATATTTTAGAGAATATAATAACCCTGACATGTATGGCATATATGCTTATTTATTTTAGTTATGCTGGATCAAACTGCTAAAAAGATCTTCAGTAATTCCATTAAGAAACCTGTTCATAAGGAATTATCACTTTTCATGGAATTTAGTTCCTGGATTTAAATCTCATGGCAGGAATGTGTTTGGCTATTTTTTAAATGCAAAGGTTAGAACAAAAATAGTCCTCATAAAAGTATTTTTTTAAGACTTTTAACTTAAAACAGGTTAATTTAAGATCATAATTACGTATTTTGCCTTTAAAATCAGCTGTTATTTTCTGTTATAAAAGAGTGCTTAGCATGAACAAGTGTCCATGGAAACACTGTGAAAGTATTTTTCATCATCGCTGATCATTTAACAGTGAGAGGAGCAGTGTAGCATTTCCCTTTCTCCCACCTAGGTCACCATTAGCGGTGCGAAATAGTGACAAAAATAGCGACAATTAAAACAAAATTATGGCTGCTATAAAAACACTAACAACTTCTTGGATCGATACGGTTCCAAAGATAATGTTAAATCTTGTGCAGTGGAACATGGTGATGTTTGTGACCCACATAAAACACTACTTCATTCCAGAGTCAGATGTAGCAGAGCAAAGTAGTCACTTGTTATTTCCTTGGCTGTCCTGTGGCTACACGTATGTGATCAGGATTTCACTCACTGGACAGTCTTTTTATGGACAGGACCAAAGCTGTGCTGGTTTGCACTGGACTTGGTTTTCCTTAGTAATTGGATTGCCTCTGTGAACAGGTAAAGGTGGCCGTGTCTATTTAATGGTCCCAGCACTAGTTTTCATCTTAGTGAAGTTGTAAAGCTTTCTGAAGAGAGCCTCAGTGTACAGCATGGTTTCGCGCTCTTCTTTTTTCTTTGCTGTGTATGCCGTGTGTGTGTTGCTGACCTTCTTTGGAGATGGCAAAAACAGGGATCTCCCTTTCTCCCAAGTCCTTCAGGACATAGAAATCTTTTTTTTGAGGGATGAGAGCAATTGTAACTTGTCCTAATCCTGCAGTCTTCCATCAGCAAAAATTTCCGAGCATCGGGCTGGGAATCACTATAGAGGAAATGTGCCATAGCCTTGGGAAAAGACACATATTTCTGTGAATGTTGAGTGACAGAGTCTGTTGTTGTTGGAGGCCACCCTGGGACGTTTCTGTGTTTGCTAAAAGTTCTGCTAAGTTACAAAGTTCTTAGTGGGAAAAAGAGCAGTAGGATGAGAAATCCTATGTAAGAGGAAAAAAAGAGTTTCAGAATTACAGGAGAAATCAAGAAGATATGCTGAGACGCCTCATGCCAAGGAGCATTAGAGTTAAAGCTGGTCCTTCTGAAAATGGTGGGAGACTTACCTAATACTTGTATTGGAGGTTAAAGCTTTATCTGTAATGTTTTGTGTAGAAAGTACATACAGGCTGGAGTGTGTATATGTTACTGAGTTGAGTTGTTTCATATTAGGATGACACCTTTGTTCAAACTCGTATTACTTTTTTCAGCCTGCTCCCTCATACGCTTCATGAAATGTTGTACTTGGTGCTGAATTTTTAAAAAAAAAAAATTGAAGATTTAACTTTTTTCATTTTACATTGTTGAGTGATTCTTTCTAAAGCAGGTTTCACATCAGTTGTGTCATTGAGTCATTTTTGTTTTATTTTTAAAGTATATCAGAAGAAATTCTCTGATAGCAAAGCTACTGCGTGCCTCTTGAAGAACCAATTTTGTCTACAAACAAATTCCCTTTAGAATCTAAATAATGCATAATAATATTTTGAAAAATATTTTGACAGCACCCTTTTAAACAGTCTAGGAGTACTTGAATGCTGTAATAGGCAGCTGTCAGGTACATTTACATTACTTCTGCTACAAAAGAACCACAGTTACTAATCTTTCTTCAGTCTTTCTTGCTGACATTTTGAATGAAGCGTATAAGCATTGTGAAAATGAAGAGTTCTTAAGCTCGGCTTGCAGCTGATTTACAGGTTTTACTCAGAGCCATTATGAAGGAAGAAAGTGTAGCAAGAAAGTACCAATTAAAGTTTAATTGGCATCTCAGATTGTACAAGCAAGGTTTAAGATGGCAGAAATTAAAAATGTCAAAGACCTGCTAGGTACTATGACCTAACACCTCCAGAGTTTGTCTGCTTTGGCTTTTAAGGATTCAGGCAGAGGAATTTCAGCTGTTTTCCAGGATGATGATGATGTTACAATATACCTTTGTATTACCAGTCTCCAGTTAGACATGGTAATGGAATAGCTGATGCCAACTTCGAAACTTTCTCACAGAAGCTGTACTTAAAGAAAGCAAAACCTAAAATTCCTTGTTTAGGTCATGCCCAGTAATTCTCCTACTGTTTTTTCTGGTTGAGACTGAGGATGGAGAACATTGGAGGTTCTTTTGGAAATTGATATTTCAGTTTGTTACTTAAAAAAAACCAACAAAACAAATGAACAGATAAACAAATAATTCTCAAAAAAAAAAAAAGTTCTTGATTTCCTGCTCAGAAGTTTGGTGGGGTGCTTATTTCCTTTGGGAACCAGAGTTTAGATTGCAAGACTCTGAGGCTTGTGTTTGCTTAAGTGGTTTGCACATTTTAACCCTGACCTGATGGAGAGTTTTAAGTGCTGCTATAATCCAATTTATAAATAACAATAAAAATGCAGCGCTATTATGCCTCACCTCCTCTGTCACAGTCATAGTCCTTTCCAGAGTGGTTTGGCGTATTCTGCTCGTGGGGCTTTAACCGCTGAACCATTCTCACAAAGAGAAAGTGCCTTGCTGAACCCTTCCTGGGTTTGCCCCCAAATCCAACTCATGTTTACAGAGATCTCATGCTGCTGTGTAACCGCTACTAATCGCTGTCACTAGAAAGGCAATTCTTTCAACAATAGATGCCATGGGAAATGAAGAGACATGTGAACAAAATGCAAACAATAAGGAACCCCAGGACTTTGTTTGCTCTTCACAATTCACTGCTTAGAGGCAATAGGTGAAGTTGCCACGTTCCAGTGAGTCAGAGAACAAACCACAAAATGTTGTTGTGAAAGAAGCTCCTGGAATTAATACAACATATTAAAATGTAACAGGAGGTTCACCTGTATGGAAAAAACTTATTTTATCTCCTTGCTCTTTTTATTTTATAGTTGCATTTTGGGTTTTTTTATTTTTCACCAGTTTTCCTCACCTGAAATCATTGGTGTTGTACTCAACCCCTAGCACTGATCTTGGCATCCTGCTCTGAAGTGAATCAGTAATGTGTGCAGTATTGCAGGGTGAAGATTTTCAGGCAAGAATAAGACTGAAGAATGGAAATTTTCTGCTAAATGGAAAGCTTTCCTTTCTTGGATAATGTGCCACAACAGTTGAGCTCACCACTGGAAAGTTGTTAAATGCATAAGATTTTTATGTGTAAACTAGTAAAACTAGTAAAAGCTTAAAGATATTAAAAACATTTTCCTCAAGTGGCTATGTGCTAGGGGGAAAAATGTTTAATGAATATTATAATCTGAAATTTATAACTTTGATGATTCTGGCTGTGAGCATGTTTTTTTTTCCAAGGATGTTGTAAAGTACCCAGACATATCTGTTGAACTCTGGTCTCTGGGCAGCCCTAAGAGCAGGGTTTTTTCCAGTTTTATACTAGTAATTGAAGACAGTGGTGTTAAATTGGAGCTAAACGAGTAAAGCAGAAATGAATCATGGCCCTTGTCTTTATGGGAGAAGAGAGAGAAGACTGTTAGAAACAGAAGGCATAAGTAATCATGGAGAGGAACATTTTACAGTGCTGCTGTTTTTCCACTCTTTCCACCAGTACACGTAGGGTTAGGGGGGATTTTAGGTGAGGTACATAAGAGAATTTCCACACAAGAAACACATGCTCGTTAGAGACTGGTTGCTCTTCAAAATTTACACTGAACCAAAGTCCTCTTCAGTATCAATTTGGAATTTTTAATAAAAACTAAAAAGGCCACTTTTTTCATTCTCAGCGAGCTCTGCTGTACATTTCTGTGACAGAAACTCAGTGTTTTTATTAGAGCATCTCTGTGATAGCAGCATTTTACATGTTTAAGACACTGGAACAACTGCTAAAGTAGCATATAACCAGTAAATTGAAGTACACCAGTGGGAGGCAGACAGTAATTTGAACACCTATGTTAGACTATCTTACCTCTGAACCTAAACATTTGTGTTAAAAAGTGGGGAGGGAGGGTGTAGAACCCAAAAGTATTTAGTCTTGTGCTAGTTTTTGCACTCTAGGTGCTTTTGTGAATATAGAGTATATTGTAATGCTATTACAACATGGGCCAAATACTTCTGTGATCTTTCTTTTTTGTCTTCTCATTTTTGAGAATGAAATTTGGAAGGAATACTTAATATTTAGGATTGAAAGATCAGGCACTTAAGGATTGCATTGTTTCAGCTGTTGGAAATATTTATGTGATATTTGGCTTATTGCATATATTCTGTATTTTCCACCACTCCAGTACTCTTTTCCTTGCTAAATTCTAAATGTCACCTTGTGACACTTCGTTTGTAGTGGAAACAAAAGCCATTTGTGTGTCAGGTAGTGCAGCAGGGACTACAACATGGCTGAGTTACAATTACTGAAGTAGGCTTCACTTCTGATATTTCTCATCCAGAACATCATCTCCTTTCACCTTGTGTGAATACTGTTAAAACATGCAGGGTGAAATTTCTTCCTTCCTACGCACAGGCAGAGCTGTCACGTATGCTTTGGTAGAACTGCTCAGATGTTTGAAAATCCAGCCCAAATCAATCAGAGGGCTGCATGAAAGCATACAGATCGGAGTGGTACTCGTGTCAGATACAGATTCCTAGGGCTTTGAATCAAATAGGACAGTGCTTTTGCTCTGATCTTTGTTAATTGCTCATCAGCTGCATTCCTCATCAGGTGGGAAGTAAAGACCGTGACTGAGACTGCATGGGGGACTATGGGCAAGGACCGGGTGCCAGAATGAAGTCACCCTTCAATATATGTAACGTGTAATTCATCAGTTATTTTAAGTCAGCCAATGAAGTCATTCCTCTTGCCAAGAATTTGCAAGCTTACAGCATTAAATTTTATAATGAGTAGAAAACATAAGGCCAGACTTTTTTTCTCTCATCATTTTATTCACTTATCAATATGACCAAATGTGGTAAGTGTGCCAGCTACGTGGGTAGGACAGTTTATAAATACAGCCTTAATAATTACTGGCTAATTGGATCATTCCTTCATTGTTGCCTATTTTATAAATATCCTAGACTTGGAGGGAGTAGATTTTAATGGGCAAATGTGGGGAGAACTCATCTTCCTTTACAAAAATAGCTCCTTAATTAATAATCAGGGCAAATGGAGAAAGGTATTTTTGTTTTACTAGACAATTGGTACACTTTTTCTTGCAATTTGATCTGGCAGTGGGAATTAAGTGTGGAGTCCTGCTTTGGAAGGGTTTTGTTAACCTTACTGAATTGGGAACAGTCAAGTCCCCCACTGGAACAAGTATATTTTTTGAAAAATATTAGAAATCAGAGATGTTGCCTATTAGTATCTCCCTTTGGTAACCCCCTCCTTCCCACCCTTCACTTTTGCTGGGCTGCTGGAAAGCAGCTGCTGCCAGTCATGAGGCACTATTGGTTCGTGGGTCGGTGATTAAGGCTGGAGACCTGCAGCCATGGGATAGAGAGCAGTCAGGGAAGCCCTTCCTTCTCGCCCCTGCTGTGCTAGACCTCAGGCAGATGGAGTTGGGGATGTGCTACTGAAGCATTGCAGGACTTGAGCTACAGGGAAAAAGCACTGCTAACTGATTGTTAAAGTTAACAAAACTTTAGTTAACTAAAGGTTCTCCATATTTGTCAACTTGTGGGGGGCAATGAGTCATGCAGCTGTGGAGCCCCGTCTGTGTGGTCCAGTGGCTGTGTCAAGGGTAGAGGAGCAAAGCTGTAGCCATTCAGGAAGCAGTTGGGTTTGACTGTAAGCATCTTTGCTTTGTAGGAAGCTCTGTGAGCTAAAAAACCATCATCTTCACCTTCCCTGAAGAAGGAAGAAGCATCTCCTACTGTAGATTCAAAGTATTCCAGGTTTCCTATAGTGCCATAATCTCCATCTTGATTTACCAGTACATAAATAGTCAATGCATAGTAGAGAAAAGTTCAGCAAAAAATAGTTTTTGTTTCACGTTTCTTAGCATTGTAGCAAAATCAGTTACTGTAACTGTGGCTTTTCTGATGCTTTCATTCATCATAACATACAGGTTTGAATGGTATATGAAAGATACTAATTTTAATGATACACATATCTCATTTTCTTTCAGCGAGCATTAAATAGAAAAAAATTGACGGCAACTGAATTCAGCAATAAAGAAAGCTCTGAATCAAGCACTGAGCATGATAAAGAAAATTCCTTTATCAAAACTGAACCAAGAAGAGTTAAAATATTTGATGGAGGGCAAGTATTGTGTTTTGTGTATTGGATATTGTTGGGAAGATTTCTTTTTCCTTGATGCTAGACTTCGCAGAGATGTTGCTTCCTGTTTGATTTATTTTAAACAACAGTTCCCATTCTGCAGTCTGTGGATGTTGGTTTATGTTTCCAAGAAAAATGGAAAGTCATCAGAACCATGGAGCCATGAGAGTTATGCAGGGGGGTAATGAAATAAAGAGCAGTAGGCAGTGCAATTCATTCTTTCCAAAGGGCGAACATTAATCAGCAGTAAAGGCAGCTAGATACAGCCATAGATGTAAATTCTTTTCCTATATTTCTCTTACGTGATAAATGATACCTATCCTGCAGTAAGCTTGTATAACTGTATCCAGGGAGGATATATTCCAGAGTCTAAGCAACAGACTGTGGTATAGTCCCTGTCTGGCAGTTTGCTGTGGTATATGCAGGCTGGAGAAGTCCTGATTTGAAAAGTGCCATGGAAATATTTACTGAGAGCCCTCATCCATTCACTGTAATACTTTAAATCAGTTGCCTGATATGAATAACAGTTGCTCTAGCCACAGTGTTGTGCCATGTACAACATCTTATAAAACAGACTTTTTCAGTGGAAAAGTGCCAGTGACAATTCTAAAGTTTGAGCACAAATGGTACATATTTTATTATTCTAATAACTGGTGACCGGCTCTTGAGTTTTCCATTTATTATTTCCTGGTCTGAGTCCAGTCTAGGCCAGCAGTTAAGCCATTACCAGCTGCCCAGGTAAAATGTTGCTATGTGTTTCTGCTCAGATCCAAACATTGCAGGGACCAGGTCACAAAAGCTAAGCACACCTTTGGCATCTTTGAGCAGAGATACGAAGGGTGTAGTTGAATGAATTACTTCTTCCATCTAGCGACCAGTCCCCATAGACTGAGTCCAGAGCATGTTGATGGGGAATTTTTATACTTTCCCATTGTCATAACTAATGGTGTTCCATTTTTGCATCCAACACAGAGCCTCAAAGATGCTCTTTTAAAGCTTCTTTATGGTACCCAAACCCACTTCCAAGAACTGACACTTTGAAAAAGTATGTTCCTGCATTGCAAAGAGGAAATTCGAAATCCATGATTATCTAGTGAAAAATCTAGACATGATTTTAACAAATAAATGTGGAAGTTGAGCAGAAGAAGAGCAGGATTGTTTTTGGCAGTCATTCATTTTCATATAGGATATGATTTTGAAAATTCTGGTAGATTGTGGTTTCTAACTAGAATCAGTTTTGTATTACAAGTAATTGCCTTACTGTTCTGGTACTGATACTAGGTACAAGTCAAATGAAGACTATGTGTATGTTCGGGGAAGAGGAAGAGGGAAGTATATCTGTGAAGAATGTGGAATACGTTGCAAGAAACCCAGCATGCTGAAGAAGCACATTCGCACACATACAGATGTCCGTCCTTACCATTGTAATTACTGCAACTTTTCTTTCAAAACTAAAGGTAAGAGTACTTTTGGTCTACATTTTTCCCAGTTTTCTCTTTACTTTAAAGTATAGTTCTTTTCTTCTCATATTTGGATGCTCATAAGCCAAAGAAGTTGCCTCTCTGTGGAGTTTTATTGTCTAATGCTTCAAATATTTGTAGCTTCTGATTTCCTTCTTTTCCTTTGTCTTCTATACGTTCATTCAGATAAGTATATCTTTATATGAATGAACTGTGAGGCATGCCATGATGGGTGAGAAATTGGAGTGGGAGATTGAAATCCTATGGGAGTATGATGAAAGCCAAGTGAAAATAAGTGAGCTGGTTACCTGTTCATCCTAGGTTGAGGTGGAAACACAGAATTTTAAGTCCCTAGCAGTGATCTTCTGTAGGTATGACATGAACATATACTTACTCCAATTAGCACTCAACTAATTGCTCTGGGAAAGAAATTGGCCTTCGTAAAATTACGATAGTACAATTTTTTTATACCCTTGAAAGGACAAGGTTCCTTTTCTACTTAACCTTCTAAGACCCAAAAATGGACCTCTACTTTTTAAAACCTCTTTGCATCAGATACTTAAATGCATCCTAATTTAAGCAGGCAGTTTATTAAACAGTGGTAGATCCAGGACTCATTTTAAGTGAAACAGACAGGAGATGTTTACAGCCAAAATACTTAGAGCAAAAAAATTCTAGGCAGTAAAATTTTTGTTGGCTTTGAATATCATTTAGCAATAATCCCCCTCAGCTGTAATCTCAGAAACATTTGTGTTTTTAGTGAGTTCGAGACTACTCAGCATTTAGGTGGAAAAGTTCCAAGAAATAACCGAATGCTGCAGAAAGTGGACGAGTAGTCTTTAGATGTGTCAAAACTGATCACTGTGTCCTGGTACACCATATCATCTTGTTGCCTTTAAGATGAAATGCCAGACTCTAAACCAAATAAATTCTGATTATGGTTTTTGCAGAGTAGGTGTGCTGGCCAAATTCAAGGAAATAATATCTACCCATTATGAAATTCTTCCTGGTTTCAGTTGTAGCAGATACTTGTATATGCTTCCTCTTCTGCAGTTGCTGTGCCCGGCTGTTGTTACTACAGCTGGCGGAGTCAATCATGCGGTTGGGTGCTTGGTGTTTGGTAAACCACCTTTCATGAAAGGACAGGGTAGCCAGTAAGTAGATATGCAGTAGATAAAGCTGGGAAATTTGCTATTTGTGAGTCAATATAGCCATATAGCGCTAGAACAATTGTTTCAAAATTTGGGGTGAATTCCTAGCTTCATTTCAAAGTAGTAATAGCCCACTCCGTAAGAATTTCAGCCACAGTAGTTTCTCCCATTGACCTCAAAGAAACAGTTTTTGAGAGACAATAGGAAGTTTAAGTATAAAGTGAGCAGTTACTTGTAATAATATACATTTCACAGACATGATAATTTATAGATCTCTGATATATACCCTTCTCTTTTTCTTGATGTTATTTGCTATATTTTCTTTTTGAAGGAAGGGGGGATGGCAGCCTGTAGGGCCTCTCTGCAGCTATGCATTTACTTTTAAGAGTCAGATCAAATATGTTCATGCCCTGATTTTGAATAAAATTAACCTGTTTGTTTAGGTTGGCAGTGAAAATTATTACACTAAAAATAGAATCCATCAAATACTAACAGAGCTGCAAGACACAAACTTTAGTTTCATACAGTAAATTTCTGTCAACGTGATCTCAAAGACTGAATTTGGCTTCTTTATACTTTGCTGTAAACAAATGAGGGATCTTTTACACCAGTGCAAAATATATCATCATCTAGGATTTCCATTCTGTACTATTTTACTTCAGGAAAGAGCTTCATGAAATGTAGCCAGAGAGGTAGTAGCATTCAGGATGGCAAATCTGCTGCAGCCCCTGACAGCTTGCTTTCAGACGCAAGGTCGTATCATGTGTTAAATCAAGTTTTACAGGTGGTTATAAATGTAGCTGAATAAGATAAGGACACGTGGAGTGTATATTTGTATGCCTTTGTTTTGTCACAGAACAGGCTTTTTTTTCCTTTTTTTTTTTCCCTTAAGGAAATTTAACAAAACATATGAAGTCAAAGGCACATAGCAAGAAATGCATGGATTTGGGAGTCTCAGTAGGCTTGATAGATGACCAGGAAGGAGAAGAAGAGTTTGGTAAGAATTTAAAATTTTCTTTCTTTACTTAATTTTTTTATTTTTTTTGCCATGCCAGTTTCTTACTCTTTCTTTTCTAAAGCTTTTAAAATCTCGTACTGGGGAAAGATACGGAGATAAAAATCTTACAAGCTAGTCCAAGGGAACAAGAAATACTGGAAAAACTTTCACCTAAAGAAATGACAAGCATATGCTAAAGATAAATTGCTGCTGAATTTTTCACAAAGTGTCATGCAGTTTAACTTTAACAGTTTCACAGATAAATATGACAAGGCTGCAAATACCACAAAAACAGCTGTTTGCTTAGAAAAAAAATTTAGTCAAATGTAGCATTTCTAACATGCAACCCGAATCACAAATATGTTGCTGAGTGCTTTACAAGGAGGCTAATCATGTTCCAGTGTAGAGTTCTGTCCTCCTTCTCAAATACTTTGGTATAAATCAGCAGATAAAGATCATTTAGAAATTATGAACATTTTTCATCTTGACTTGTTCAGCTTCTCCATTAGTGGTGAGAGTGTTATCAAAAAGAATGTATTTGCTAATAATTGGAATTCTGCACTTCCTGCATACAAGAATGGGTCTTCTGAGGAGGAGATGAAATCAAGGACAGCCAAAGACGGACAAACTAGGTTCACAAGAATTTTGCTCAGCCTGATAAGGAAGATGTAGCTGCACCAGATGCAGTGAGATGTAGAACAGGTTGTGTATTAGGACTTTGTTTCAGATCTCAGCATGTCTCAGTGTAGTGGTGGCATTTTCTCCTTCCTCCCATTTCTCAGCAAGGAGATGAATCCTGTTGCCTTGCCTTGTTGTATTTTTCTTCTTTCAGTTGAATGGTTTATTAGCTTGCAGATGCAGTTTTGAGAAAAGGAAGCAGTGGGGATCTTTATTTAAACAGTAAAGGGCAAGAAAGATGAATGTACTTGCTCCCATATGACAACCGCAAGCGGAATAAGCGAATCAGCTTGAATCTAATTCTAAATAATGCTGGGAATATGACTCAGCTGGTATGATTCAGTAGCACGCTAGGTACAAAGAAACCTGCATTTTCCCTTTTTTGGCATTCTTCGATATGTTCCTTTTTAGTAAGCTAAAAACATGTACCGCTTTGCAATTTGAGGTACCAAGCAAATAACACAGAAGATAAGCGGCAGGACAAATTACTGTCCTTTTCTCACAGAGGAACAGTTTTCATTAACATTTTCAGCCTTCACATGACAGAAAATTCATCAGTTTTTAAGCAGTGTTCTGTGGCTTTCAGAATTTTATTTAGTTTTATAAAATACAGCTGAAGAGGTATTCCCATTTACTAGGAACTGAAAACATTTTATTGATTGATAAATTGATATTCCAAGTCACATGCATTAAAAATTGCATTTGAGGTTATAACGTAATAGGAAGTGTTTCAAATGTTAAACAGTTATCAGTATTAACTGGTAGAAATAAGCCATTTCAAACTTGTTGAAATATTTCTCTCCTTTGAGTTTAAGACTATATAATAAGGAGAGAGAGACTCTCTCTTTTTACGTTGCATGTACAGGTGTGTATAACCATAGTATAAATATATATTCCCTGAAATATGTTCTTTGCTTCAGCACAGTAATTACTTAATAAAATTACTTAATAAATTAAATATTCTATTTTGGAAAAAAGGCAAGGCAAACATTCAACAGGATTTGCTACGTAATCCTTGAAATCTTTCCATAAATTTAATTTTAAGACTGTGATAGTTTGTTGGGTTTTTTGTTTTTTTTTTTTTCTAAAATAGAGCAGATAACACTTGTTCCTTTAACTAGGAACCCCAAACCAAAACGACTTGTTGATAAAATTCCTGCCTTCTCTAAACAGTCTGGTTGACTAACCATAGCAAAACCAGCTGTGCAGCACAAAGCTCAGCACAAAAGTCCTAACCAAGGAGCAGGGTAACTAAGCCCATGATAAACGTGTTTGCTGCAGCCAAACCAATCCAGCCTGTCCAGTTGCTGCACAACACAGGGCATTTAGAATTATTCGTGTAAATTCAATGAGCAACTGTACTCTTTTTAAAAAGTGATTTTGTCTGTCAGCTCACCTAGCCACACGTGAAGGTGTTTCTCGTGATAAATGAGAATTTGTTGGCCCATTTTAAGGCAGAGGATCAGGAAGAGGGGGAAATGTGTGATGTATTTGCCTACGTGCTTTTTTAAATCTAGGTAGTTCTGTTGCCCTCTCTGAAATCCTGTACATGCTGATTTTTTGGCTGCATTTGTATGTGATTGAATATGTTTATTTTTTTGAAGTGTCTAGGCAGTCTCTGTTAACAAAGTGGCTTTGGCTGCCGCTGTGGCTACCTTTACTCCAGAGCAGCAGAGTTCAGGCTGGGGCCAGCATCCCTCGTGCCAGGTCTGGGCTCTAGTAATGGGCTTTGGGTGTTGAGTTTCACTTGTGGTGTTACGTCTTTGGCCCAATGTGTGTTGTTAGCAGGTTTGTGCTGCATATCCTTTTGGTGCTTTAAAAAGCATCATCCTTAAACACGAACATTTTTGACTTGAAGAGTTGTGTGGCTGTTGAAAATGACCTCTCTTTGCGGTCTGGCCAGTCCTATCTCTTTTCTCAGTTGGAAGGCAATGTGAGATACTGTAGAGGAAGGTGCAGAAAATCTGATAAGAAATAATTACAACCTCAGAAAAATACTTTTTTCTGTAAACTGTGTGAGATTGGCCTGTTTCCTGACCCATAGAATGTCTCTCTGTCTGTCTCTAACTAATTTGTTATCCGAACATTTGGAATACTGTTTATTCTTATGGCAATAAAAACATCTGCACTTTTGCTTAAAATAACTAAGCTGTATGTCTTCCACCAGACTTCGAATTAGAGAATTAGCCAGGAATTTAACAAAGCAAACAACCTTTTATTTATTAAGGAATTTGCTGGTTCTATTTTTACGTAGATTTTTTAAAACATAGGCAATCATGATTATTTGAATACATAATTTTTTAGATTCCTATGAAAAGTCAGCTTTGGCCTTATAGCAGTACAGATTATTAGTGCCTGCAGATTGTATATGGAGTGCAAAATTGTGTACGATCCTGAGTGCAGGCAGGCGTATATAGACAGGCAGATAGACAGACACACACACACAAAGCCTGTTTTTTCAGTAATCCGAGAACCTGAAATTTTGTTGTGCTGTAGCGTCTAGGGAAAAAAAAAAAAAAAAAAGATACTCTCTAGCTGTCTGAAACTATACGCGATCAGAGCTTTTAACATAGCATTCTTTGTGTTTGGACTTGTCATCATTTAGGTATTAGTAAATACTTTCTGGCCTGGCTTTTTGTATTCAAAACCATTCCCTCATCCATTTATCTTTCATCTTCTGCTCTGTGGAATGTTCTTGTCACCAGAATACAGGGTTACAATGTAAGGAATGTTAATATCTGAATTAAATTGTCAGACGAAGTGAACTGTTTAGTGTGACAGACTACAACTGGGGACATCCTCTTTGGCCATGTTGACCCAACATTTTGCTATGCACTCTTAAAAACAACAATAACTTGTCTTCAAATTAAAACATCTATGAACTTTAAACCTGTAATATTTCATATATAAGTTCATGTATGAATGGTGTCGCATGCCTGAGTAAACATGCACAAGATAGTTATTTAATAAAGAAATCAGTAGATGGGCAGAACTTATTTCAATGGTCTGTGCTGAGAAATGAAAATGTTCATAACTTTACCAGTGAAAAGACGTAATTGTAAGTTTCATATATGTATTTTTATATATATACACACACATGCGTATATATAAACTACTTGCATTTTCTGCAGTATAAAATGAACCCCTCTGAAGATATAGTGCTTCTAGTTAGCTATGTATTACTTATAGTAGTTCTTAAGTGAGTTTCCATGGTTCTTCATTAGCTTAATCATGACTCAGTCTGTGTTTTCACTGCACCTACATTTAAGGAGTGAAAATAAATTAAAATTGTTACAATAATATCCTCCATTTGCAAACAGAATGGAAAGCTGGTTCTGTATAACTTATGCGGATTTGTTTGGTTTTTTTTTAATATCGGTGTCTGTTCTTCAACTTGATGTACATTAAGCATGGCTGGAACTCTACACGTACAGCCTGGGAATAAACTTGCTGATGCAAGGGCTGATTTACAATGTACAGGTTACCCAGGAGAGCTTAGGTATAAATAATCTCTTTAAAGAAGGAGAGGTTACTCATACTTTTTTGCTTACTGTCATTTTGTTACTTTTGGGAATGGAAGTCAAAAGCCCACAGGTTTTGGGTTTTTTTCTCATTTCTGAGGAGCTCTGGCTATTACCAGTCTGAATTTAACCCAGTAGATGTCACTGTGAGTCCTTTTTGATGATGATGAGCAGTGGACAGTAGCTGCAGCAAGACTGGAATCAGTCAAGTAAAGCCTATGAACAGACTTGGAAAGACAAGGAGATGGCACATTTGGGTATAGATGATAGCGTTGTTTCACAGTACTGTGTATATCCTTTTTAAAATTTGTTTAAATGGTTGTTGAATGGTCTATTGCAAGACCAACACAACAGGCAAAAAAGTCAAGTCTCAGCTTGTAGAAAAATAGAGGGTGTGTTGGTGACCTGATTAATTTTAAGTTTGTGATAGTATGATGACATGCTAAAAAATTTCTGCCATTATTACTGTATGTTTTTTCTTCTTGAGTTTGATGGACAATGAATAATATAGAACAGAACATTATTAAACACTTTTATGTAGATACTAGTCCATAACTGAAGATGCTTCCACAATTTGAGGTGATAAACAGTGCTTTGAATTACTCAGGTTCTAAAAGCCAATAAATTTAGTAAAATTAAATTTAGATGGGAACAGATGGCGAACAGACCAACGGATACTTAGTAAGCTGTGTCTTTAAGCTGTATAAGTAGAGCTAATAGTGATATCCATAGTTATGTAGGTAACTGTCTGTTTACTTAGTGTAAAACTTCTGCAGTTTGGTCCTTTATTTTCAGGCCTTTCTCATCATCCTGCCAGTGAAGGAATGGGCCTGATAAGTCAGGTAATGTGAGGGACTAATTGGTGATAATATTGCAATGAATAACTGTAAGTTGGGATTCTAAAAACCCTTTTTTGGGGTACTTTGCAGTGTGACAAAAAAACCCATGGTTTGTTAAAACCATGTACAGTAAGGATTCCTGTAGGAAAGAAACTTCTAAAATAAAGAACTCTAAAGAACGTAGAGAGACCTATTTACCTAATTTATAGCCTAATTTATATAATTTACCTAATTTATAGCATCACAACCTGAAAAAGCAGTTTATGGACTTACCAGCCCCAGGCATCTCACTAATGGACATACTAGAATGCTGATAAGTCCAGCTAATGCTGTTGTGCTAAATAGCTTGAAGCTTTTTCTTTCCCCGCTTTGAGGTAAAACGTCAGTATAACAGAGCCTTAGCCAACAAGTTCATCAATGCCGCAAACAAAATACAGAGCCGATTAACTAACTGAGGATTGACAACAAAATAAATGAAGGACCAAGATGGTTTTTGCCTATAATTTGCGTATGCTTACTTCAATACACAGGATTAAAATCTCAGTTTTATTAAGTGTAATTATAGCTGGCATGCGAGCAAAACCCCCAATCAAAAGTTGTGTCTGCGTTCCTATTAGATTTTCTTTCCAGCTGTTCATAGAATAATTTTTGCACAGTTCATGTCTGTAGCCAGAAGTTCCACTTTCTTCTATGAAGTCCAGTAAGAATAAAGAGCCTTGCTAAGGGTTTCAAAGAAAAGATTGCAGTTGACAGGGGATGAGAGGCATTCCCTACTCTTACAAAACCACTCTTTACCAAAATGTCTTAAGCAGTCTTTCTTTTAAGATGATGAGAGTTACAAATTTGAAAGAGAAGTAGCTCTCATAAAGCAGAACAGCATTTACTGAATAGGGTGAAACTTTTTTCCTATTTTCTTTTTTTTTTTTTGAAAACCTGTGAACTTTCATGCCAAAATCCAATTCCCCATATGCTAGTGGCCTTTAAATTTATTGCACATCCTTCATTCTAAAATTCTAACACTGCACTGCTTTACAACCTCATACAAAGTTAAACACAGAAGTAATTTTGTTTCCTTTGGAATTTGAGTCAGTTCTAGTTATATATATCAGCTACATAAGCATATGGTTATAGTTGTGCATAGTTTAGGAAGGGAAGCAAAGAATTAATTTTTCCCCAATTAAAACTGCAAGGGAACTTTAGTAGGCAGTGTACAGTTACCAAAATGGATTGGGGCCAATACTACTTGGTTAACAAGACAGTGTTTGGAAAAGTGTCTTTCACCACAAAGATTGGGTGCAGCCTCGGCTTGATGCCTTTTGTGGAAAAGACCTATAACCTGCCTGGGTCCTCTGCCACTTCACACTCCAGCATCATTTCCTCTCACAGCTCCATTGATGTACAGTAATGCTCAAGGGGATCACTGATTACAAAAGCTTGGGCACCTCTTGTTTCAGCAAACATGAACACGGGTAAAAAGGGCAGAGCAGAGTGTTCCTTTCTGCATTGCTAGAGCAAGCAAATCAGGAATGGGGTTTTTTTTCATCTGATGTTTTGAAGCGTTGCGGGGAGTAAGGGAACCACATTCATCGCTGTCACCTCACCTACAGTGCAGGCTCTGGCTCCAGGTAACCACACTTGAATGGAAGCTGGCAAATGCACAAAGGGTGGAAGTAAACAGGGGAACAATAGAGGGAAATGATATCCCACAGAGTCCTGCATGTAAGGAATCTATGTCCCACAGAGGGTTCCCTTTTCCCCTTTCCATGTCTTTATTCTAGAAGGCTGAGACGTGCAGAAAACGTATACATGAGCAGCATTTGCTAGCAAATCCTTTAGTGTTTTAGAATGTTGATTTGAAAAAAGATAGTTTCTTATTATAAATCAGGGTATTGTTTGAGCATGTTTTGCCTTGGTTTAAAAACACGAAAGATCAGTCTAATCACTCAGATAATTTCTCTTGCCAGTGGAGACAGTCATTTGTGATTGACGTTAGCTTTCATAGAAAATGTGATTCATGTGGAGAGAGAAGAAAAAAGAAAAGAAACAGTAGGATTTCACAGAAAATAGTTATGTGATGTTGGTAGAACAACCAAAGTTAAGAAGGAGTCCCAACTGAAATCCAAGACTTTGCAATGCCCCATGCATTATTTCATTATTATT